>NC_091120.1:93825808-94163308 GCF_040183065.1 Periplaneta americana | reverse complement strand
GACTCATACAATATTTTAAAGCAATTATTGCTAATCTTGGAATAATACTGTAGAATCAGAAGACAATGATGACAAAAGACTATACAGCTTTCCTCCTTCACGATACATGTTCATTCGATACTTGACATATTAGGTGAAAGTTTAACGAGTAGCTTTGAACACCCGTGGAATACATATGGCCGAGTGCACCAATCTCGGTTAGAATGCGTGGTTAGATACCCATAACTAATAAGAATATAAATCGATGCATCATCAACTTTGCTTGGTTACGAAACCGCGGTTAATTGTCGCGTGTTTATTTCGCCATTATTTCTCTCCGGAGCAATTCATCATAGTATTCAGGAGGCTGTGAAGCGATATTATAAAATATTGTATAAATGGTTGCAATTTGTATTTATTCATGTTCATATAGACGTAGGCCTCTTTTCTATTTATAATTCCTTGAAATAAGAAGTTATGGAAAGGAAATAAATTAAAAAAGGAAGAGGGAGAGGGGGAGAGAGAGAGGGAGGGAGGGAGGGAGAGGGAGAGAGAGTACCAAATTTCAACGCATACGGCAATTAATTTTTACTCGATCTTGTTGAGAAATACTATAAAGGGATAATAGAATATAAACAAACTGATGGCGTGACAATGAAAAAAAGTAGCTTGAGTTTTTCGGTGTGTCATGTAAGTTAGTTAAAATTACGTACAATTTTATCCTATGCTTCATGCGTGATGCAGCAACATTTTTATCCTATTATTTACATCTGCTTATTCCTCAGGTGTTAAGTATGCCTACAGAAAAAACCTACAATAATTTAAAAACAGGCTATTAATATTTAAAGAGGAAGTTACTGAAAGTCGCCAAACCATAGTTCAAAAGTCGCTAGATTCCTTATTACTAATGGATGAATTTTATTTTTGTCGCTAGAGGATCCTGAAAAATCTCTAAATCCCTGTTTAAGCAATAGAAAAGTTAAAAGAAATTGTCTCCTAAAAATAATTAAAAGTCGCTAAATTGGCAACGCTGACTATAGTCTGTAAGCATGGGCGTAAGTTAGAGTTCTTCTGAACGTAACCTAAAATACTATTTGTCCGACATTCTGCATCACTAAATTGATTTAAATCAAATCTACGATTCGCCAAGCTCGTTCCTGAATAATCCTTTTTCTGTCAACATTATTTAATGTCATATCCTGTAATAAATCACCTTCCATGCCTCCAAATGCTATGACCTGACGCAGTTATTATTAATATTTTTTGTCTTTATCGTATCCAGTCTCTCATAATTGGGCAAAAACTCTCTCGTACTGCATACCGTTAATATGACCACCGTATTCCGTCACGTGGCATTACAGTATACTGTATCAAGAAACGCGTTATTGCAAAAACTCTCCATCGTCATACTCCATTTGGATTCATTTGGTTAGCTACTTAACCGCTCGCACTCGACCGGTGAGTAAATTCTCATGGTTAGTGTGGTTTAAGTCGCAACCGAGTTTGATGCCGCAGACAAACAACATAATGCGTGGTTAACTAATATTTTGTATATTTGTATATTTATTGTCATCAAAATTATACAGGGTGTTTAAAAATACGGGGCATAATTTCAGGTATGTATTTCCCACATGTAGACAATCAAAATAGTTCATTACAACATGTGTCCGGAAATGCTTCATTTCCGAGTTATGGCCTTCACAACATTGAAATTCACCGGAACGTTTTTCTTTCCGCAGGTCGTTGCCGTCAAAGGAGACATTAAGAGGGCACTCTGACAGTTCATTCCGAGGCGAAGGTTACATTCAGTGTTGTGTAAGCGTTAGACTGTGCGACATGTATTCAAATCAAGAGCTGGCAAAGATACACTTCACGTACGGTAAGGCGGACGGCAATGCTGCGCTGGCTCGTCGTTTGTACCAGGAGAGGTACCCATAGCGACAATGTCCAGATCGGAAGACATTTGTACGTCTCCATTACTGTCTGTGCGAGTATGGAAAATTTAACTCTCCTGGTTTGGGAAGGGGACGGCCAAGATCTACAACTCCAGAAGTACAGGAGGAGATTCTGGAGGCTGTGAACATGACTCCTTTCATCAGCACACGAAGGGTAGCGTTGCAAGTCAATGTTCCTCATACGACTGTCTGGAGACCATTGAAAGCGTATCAATTATATCCTTATCATTTGCAACGTGTACAGGCCCTGTCACCAGCAGATTACCCTGCACGAGTTAGGTTGTCAGTGGTTCTTGCAGCAGTGTGGTGTAAATCCGAACTTTCCTGCCTTAGTATTATTTACAGATGAAGCACAGTTCACACGAGATGGCATAACAAATTTCCACAATCAGCATGTATGGGCGTATGAAAACCAACCCACGTGCAACTGTTCCATCTCATCACCAGGTGCGGTTCTCCCTCAACATGTGGGCCGGTATCATTGGTGATCGATTAGTTGGACCCCATGTACTTGTAAACAGACTTACGGGGCAGGCGTACACAAACTTCCTGGAAAACACCATACCTCATGTTTTAGAAGACACTCCACTGATCAATCGTCAACACATTCACTTCTTACATGATGGCACACTTCAGTCGTACGGCTCGCCGGTACTTGGATCGAAGGTTTCCTGATCGATGGATAGGTAGAGGTGGCCCAATTGCTTGGCCTCCACGCTCACCTGATCTGAACCCTCTCGATTTCTACTTGTGGGGCAATTTAAAATCATTGGTTTATTCGTCTCCGGTGCCTGATTTGGAATCCCTTCGGAATCGAATTGTGGCATGTTCTGAGGACATACGCAGTACTCCTGGAGTTTGGGATCGTGTTCGCAGGTCAATGAGACATCGATGTGAGGTCTGTATTCAAGCAGGAGGTGGACATTTTGAACATCTTCTGTAATGACAACGACCTGCGGAAAGAAAAACGTTCCGGTGAATTTCAATATTGTGAAAGCCATAACTCGGAAATTAAGCATTTCCGGACACATGTTGTAATGAACTATTTTGATTGTCTACATGTGGGAAATACATACCTAAAATTATGCCCCGTATTTTTAAACACCCTGTATACAGTGCATTTCTTTCACACTGCGGCCAGCCACGGCTGCTCGCAAGCCGGCCACAGCAGCTCGGACTCCCGCCGAAACAGTTATATCACGCAACTGGGATTCCCGCCGCCCGCGCATAAGATTTGCGCATGTTTGTGGCAACAGCAGGTTGTGTGAGTGAACAGCAGTCTCACTGAAGCCACTGTCTAGTTTGTTTCGTTCCTGTTCCATGTGTACAAATGTACGAGTTTTGAATGCTAATTACGTTACTAGTGTTATTAGTGCTTGCGCAGTTTTCCACAATGCCTCGACACGATTACACATTACCACAAAGTAGTTTTATGTACGACACATATGTGACAACAAACTCTTGTATGGAAGTTAGAAAGCGATTTGAAGCTCAATTTCCCGGTTTACCTATCACACACAGAGAAACTGTGTAAAGATTTGAGAACAAATTCAGGAAAACGGGATCGATTCGCGATAGAAAGCGAAGAATAACACGATCCCCTGGTTTAACTGTAGGACCTATGCGATTTTTATCTATGGGGAACTTGAAAAATAAAGTGTATGCAACAAACCCTCATACATTGGAAGAACTACAAGAAAGCATCATGCGAGAAATTGACTCAATTTCAGATATTGAACTCTCGAATGTGAATGAAAATTTCCTGATAAGATGCCAGAAATGTTTGGATAGAGAAGAACAACATTTCCAACATCTCTTATGATAAGGTATATGCTTATATTATTATTGTAAGTATGAGAACGTGAAGCTGTAGCGGGGATATTTAACTGTTTCGGCGGGAGTCCCAGCTGCTGTGGCCGGTGTGCGAGCCACCGTGCGCTGGTCACAGTGTGAAAGAAAAGCACTGTACAGTTTGTGTATCATCCGTTAATGGTAATCCTATTACATTTCTGGTTAACTAATGTATATTACTTAAACGTTCCTAACCGAGATTAGTCATGGTTCGAATCCTGTTCAAAACTTAAATGGTGAGGTCAAATTCCGATGCTATACCAAATGGTGCACTGCGATATCTCTCCCCTCCCTCCCATTAGGTTACTTTTATTTTCGGCTTCCTTTCAAAATTTCTCTAGGTTACTTCAATGAAAGGACGAAAAGGAGTGAGACAAGTTGCTAACCGACTTTATTCTTCCCACAGCCCCATATTTCTTTACAACGAAGAGCGATCGCACATCTATTTATTGCTTCTCTTTTATTATAATGGATTCTAAAAACCAATGCGTCGTTAAACAATGTACACCTAACGCAATATTATAGTTCGAAAGCTATCCTGCGAGTCTTAAGATCGATGGGTATCCCGTATAGTCGAAATGTCCTGTATTTGAAGATAACATCTGTATGTTAGGTTGATCAAAGCCCCATAAACCCCGTATCTTCTTCATTCTTGGATACACTCTTTCAACCCTTTCTGATCTGAATTTGTTTTTTGTGGGTGAAAAAGTTTTTTCTTTCCATCTATCTTGTATTTTGACCTAATAAAAGAGGAATATTGGATATTTTCTCGAAAAAATTATTTCAGATTAGGTTTTATAAAACGATTCCATTTGGAGTCATTGGAATGTCGATAAGGGTACGAACCAAGCAATGTACTATTATTATGTTGCTAGAGAGGGTATAATATTTAGTGATTCCAAATGGACTCATTCGAGCGGAAAGGGTTAACACTTATATAATCACTGATGAACGTTATTGAACATGTAATAACTACTTCACAGTGTTAATATTGTAAATTTCAGTGGTAAATTACGCAAACCACGTCGAAACTAGTCAACCAGGTAATCTACCACCAAAATTTACAATATGTATTAACACAAGTGAAGTATCGTAGTTATTACTGTTCAACAACGTTCGCGTATTTTCGTTAAGTTATATCGAACAAGTCAAATGTCTGTCATCGATCTTGTTCTAACGTCATGAATTTTTATAGCACTGATTTAAAGTAGACTTACTTGTTTTTATTTTTTTTATTTTATTGGGTTATTTTACGACGCTGTATCAACATCTAGGTTATTTAGCGTCTGAATGAAATGAGTCCGGGGTCCAGCACCAAGAGTTACCCAGCATTTGCTCGTATTGGGTTGAGGGAAAACCCCGGGAAAAACCTCAACCAGGTAACTTGCCCCGACCGGGATTCGAACCCGGGCCACCTGGTTTCGCGGCCAGACGCGCTGACCGTTACTCCACAGGTGTGGACTCTTCCTTGTAAAATTAAGCCTACATGTCTTCTGTTATAGTGACATCTTCTATCACGTAAGAGCATATATATTTATATAATGTTGAATTTCTCAGATTTTGAATATTCTACTATTAACAACTTTAGAAGTAATTTTTAAATACAAGTATTGTGTTGACGTAACCCTGATTGAATTGCCCAGTCTAACGAATAGTAAATAGAACGTTTATGGTTTCAGTAAAGGTTTCTATGTGTATCTGTATTTACACTAAATTATTCATTATACAGAAAAGTACACAGGCACTTCACTTAAATAAAATCTTTTGTTTGAAATTTAGCTAGAACAGAGTCTTGGCAATATTTATTTCCTGATTGCCAAATTCGTGTGTAAAGTGATGGATTCCAGATGTCCCTTACTGTCATTCTGAACATCTGACAGCTATAGCCCACACTCGGAACTACTTGTTTTGCTGTTCTTACAGGAAAAGCCGCTGTTTATAAACGTTTGGATCGTGGTCAATTCTGTGTTCCTGATGACCGCCATCGTCGTGTTCGTGATGAATCTGTTCATGGCATTCCTGGACGACGAGCCGCCACTCAAGTCCATAGGTGCCAGCGCCTTGTGTATAGGTATTAAAATATAGCTAAAATAAGTAAGGGAGATGGGATGCGTGGCTAAGGTTCTCGAGTTGACCACCACGTTTGCTTCGTTGTGTTGCAGTGACAACGTCCTACTTCATCATCGTGGTCAACAGCTTCCACCACAAACTGGACCACAGACAGGTGGCTCCAAGGGCGCCTCCCATCGTGTTCGTAATCGATCCGCCCCCAGAACCCGATCCGCCACCGCCTCCATATACAGAAGATTTCGAATTGTTACCTCCTCCGTTCCATGCAGCTGTAGAACTACACCCACCACCCTCGTAGTTCTACAACGGAGATGGCTGTTCTATATAACCATTCACTAAAATTGACGCTCTCATGACTTTGTTGTGAGGAATGTTGATTCACGACTTTAATAAGAGTCTAACGTATTCGGTAGTGTAATAGTCACCGAATTTGCCGTTGGGTTCAAGTTCCGAAGGCTCAAACCCGACTGAGAATAACGAACAGTTATGGTGCGATGAAGAATCCTCTGCATGAAAAGAAAGGAAATTAGACGTTCCTTGTCATAAACTAATGGATTATCCAGGCCATATTATCGGCCAAAACTCTTCCTAGTCTCGCCAGATTTTCTTGCTCTGTTGACAGACTTTCGTCTCCATTGAAGAGAGAAACGAAATAACTGAAGAGTACTACAAATGGAGCAGTTCCGGAAGAGAAAATACGATTAAATTATTCTGACCGAGATGACAGTTCTTTGGAATATTTGGAAACGTGGTTTGTAGAGTCAAACTTCACTTCGACCAAACTTCCATGTTGTTCCACAAAGCAGACAGATACGTTCTTTTTCACGGAACTCTGTGATTGCGACCAGAGCTTTCTTTGACGATATTGTCACCACACTAATAACAATGTGTATTCTCTTAGAAGTATTAAGTGGCAATAATAACATACGACATCACTCGAAAACAATGGGTTGTGTTCAGTTCTGTATTTAGTTTGGCATTTTGAGAGCCGACGTCCTTTTCCAGGAACATTGACATTTGGTACTATTGTATTTATTTAGTTACTTTTATTTTCTATCGTTTTACATTTAAATATCCCTCAAATCGTCAGATTAGAAGCCTACTTAAATTAACTAAAAATTAAAATTGATATTTACTGTTGAAGCAATAAACAGCTACTTGTAATTTCAAACATAATTCTTAATACTGTGAAATCATCAGTTTCCCTCTCTTTATTGAATCAAACTGTTACATTATAAACTATCCTAGAACATTTTTCCAAGACAACGTACTATATAAAATCCCAACCCATATTTTCTTTATCAAAGTGTTATTTTAGAAATGTTTGAAACCTGAATCTCGTGAATCGGAAGAGAATATTTTTTCCATCTCTAATCTGTAGGACGTCTCGTGAGACTTTATTGGTCTATTCCTCTGATGGACAAAGCAGCAAAGAACAGAGGAAAGGGGTACGTATTAGGACTTCGCAGTGTTTAAGGGACTTGAAAAGGCGACCACAATATTATAAATCATTTAATTCAGATCTAAAAAATAAAGTCTATCATCGATATACCTAACAACAGCTATTGCAATGATCTGATCTCAGTCCAAAATGTTCAAATTTGGATGTGAACTGCCGTTATTTAGGTTTTTAAGTCCAATACAAAGCGGTATTGATCCAAGCATATAGACTATTCAGTACTAGTTAAAATACAGTGTTATTTATTTACAAACTTATTGATATAAACAATAGTGAAATATTTAGAACTGATAGATTATTATCATTTTCTGTTATTGGTTGTTTATAAAGTTATAGATAAATGATCAATGATTAATATCAATGTGCTTGTCATAAGAAATACATATAACGTAAACATTGCCAGATTAGGCATTATACGTATATTCTAAAATTTAAAGACTGTTTTGTAAATGTCGTAGTTTTATAACAATGTGTGACGATAACTTATGGCATATTTTTATTTATAAAGTTTTAATTTAGCATGTGGACGGTTCTAAGACGTGCTGCTTCGCAGTGCACTGAGCGCGTATAATCGATACCAACTTGAAACTTTAAAATTGTAGAGCTTACTCATTCGTACATAAGTAGGCCTATAGTGTTCCAACAAGAAAGCCGGATTTAATAATGTGAGCAAATGCAACAAAAGCAGATAAGAGAATACATAACAGTGTTGCCAACCTAACAACAAGAAGACATAGTTGGGACATTGCGCCATTGTCTTGTTGGGTTGGTGTCACTGTTATCTGTTTTTGTTCAATCATTCACATGATTAAATCCGGCGTTCTTGTTGAGACACGCTTTATATGGAAAGAGTTTTGCACTAAAATGACAATTCTAGAGTACCAGTACTTGTGAGTAGTATTACTTGTATCAGTATTATAATAAATTAATGCAGTTATCTATTAATTACAAATTACGTGATTGGTGCTAACGAGCAGATACCTGAATCGAAGGCCTTAATAAGTAGATGATGTAGGTAGTATATCTGTGCATACATAACATTTTTTTTACTAGGCTAGAAAATTATTAGAAAAATTGTAGGCCTATCACATTCCGATAGCAATCAAAGAAAGTGTTCCAAGTATCCATCCTCATTGTTAACTCGACGGCAGACTGGCTTGCAACGATACCAATAAGCTCTCATCCGCCTCCACAATTCTGCGCCAGCTCTGATTATTGCAGGCATTCCTGAGTCTATGCCTGAGTGTAGCTCTTCATCCGTAATTTCCACATGGTAAACTAACTCCTTCAGATGCCCCCACAAGTAGGCCTACATATTTAAATCGAGGGTTGAGGGATTTTGCCAGCCGAACGACACGACTTTCTCGACCAATGCATCGATCCCGGAAATAACTATCTATGTAGTTCAAAGCATACAGTCAGAATTCGTTCTTCGCCATAAATCCCAGATAACCACAGCTTGAGCCGTCTTTTGTATTGCAGGATTAGAGATTTGATCTTCATTACCACTTGTGGACATAAGTTAACTAATTTTTGGACAATAATATTACCTAGTAACTTACGTACCCTATCAAATTGCATTGAATTGAGTTTAGTTTTACTTTTATGTCACACAAATCGCACAATCTTCTTGTTTGTGACTCTATACAGGTAGACTTTAATATTTAAAAATCTGTGCTCTTAAAATGACCTAATATTAGTTCTAATCTCAATAGAAAATGGCATGACATTAATAGCAGAATATATAAGAGATTTTCATAGCACTAAGAACCAAGTATTTTTTTGTTTAACCTAGGCCTCTCATACCTGTAGGAATCTTAAAAATATTTTTCAATGAATTTTAATGAGAATAAGTAAATAAGAAGAAACAGATAATGTCCTGTAGACATTTCACTATCTAGAAAACTGTAGTGCGTTTCTTGCTGATCTGGAGTTTCGCTCGGGCATGGGTTCGATTCTCGCTTGGAATGATTATCTGGTTGTGTTTTTCCGAGGTCTTCCCAACCCTAAGGCGCATGTCTGGTAATCATATGTCAAATCCTCGGCCTCATTTCGCCAAATAACATCTGGTGTCACCAATTTCATCGACGTTGATATGACGTCGTTAAATAACGTACAAAGAAAAAGTAGTTCATTAGACCGAAAAAGAGAATAAAATTCTAGTGGCTGTCGCCAAAAGCATTTATTCTTGCTCTTCTATTTCCTGGCTGTCCGGCCTTGAATATCTAGTAAGCCTAGCGCCAATGTCGCGACGCACGCGTGTACGTGTCACGACAGTGATCGACCAACACATGAGCGTTACGAACTACAACGTGTGTACAAAACATTGTCACAACATTAAACAGTACCGTTATTTCCCATAACGATTGTCCTGAAACACAACTATGGTCCACGATATGAAGTTCATTGTAGAAGTAACACAGACCGTTCGTAGATAGCTGCAGTGACTTGACTTCAAACTAAGTACAGCAAAAACATAGATAAACGAGGTACTACTACGTTACGGAGTACAAAATTTGAATGGTTATATTGTGGACCATAGTTGTGTTCCAGGACCATAGTTATGGGAAGTGACGGTAATCATTTTACAACCACTGAACATATTTGTATTGTCTGTAAACATCTGAGAGTCTTAAAAATTATTTGGTAATTGTCCAAATGAAGTCTACATAAAGATAATTTGAACAGTAATTAAACAAAATGATATTAATAAAATTCGGTATTTAAGCCTTTTATTTATTTAGTAGGCCTTTTCGAATACACAAACTATTTACACGAAGGCCTAAAATAAATGAATGCAATAATGTCAAACATAAAACTATTCCAAATCGATATTTAAGCGTAATTGAAGCTTTTACGAATTTGGTAAGAATAAGTAAAGTGTAAATTTACACTATTATTTAACAATTACACTTTTAAATCACAAACATATTACTGATAATGCGCCCGATGTACTAAAACGGAGAGTTAAATTTATTCTACTTAGAACTCTTTGGATTTTGATACAAGAGAGTTTCAATTTAGGTAAACATCCAAATAGTGTTAGCTTTATAATTACAGTAGAACACACGGAGAAAATTGTGCAAGAGCTGTAGCTGTTATTTTTATGACGCTTAAATGATAGCAAGGGAGATGAAGTACTCAAAGACAACCTAATTTAACATAATCTTTGTTTCCCACAAATTTCAGTTCAATTCGTCATTTTGGGTTTTGCGGCGTAGAAAGCTTGGCCAACGGTGTTCCGCAGCAAGGAAATATTGAATAAAATTTGTAACCATCGTAGTGAATCTAAACACTAAAAAATGAGTTTCGCCAAGACGACACATTACCTTCACGTCATGCATTTCACAACATTTTCTTTATCATGTTACGAATCATATTACTGTTTATAGTATATTCAATATAAATAATTTAGTCGATCTGGTTGGCGAGTTGGTATAGCGCTGGCCTTTTATGCCCAAGGTTGCAGGTTCGATCCCGGGCCAGGTCGATGGCATTTAAGTGTACTTAAATGCGACAGGCTCATGTCAGTAGATTTACTGGCATGTAAAAGAACTCCTGCGGGACAAAATTCCGGCACATCCGGCGACGCTGATATAACCTCTGCAGTTGCGAGCGTCGTTAAATAAAACATAACATTTAAATAATTTAATATGCAACTATACAAGGTAATCTTCTGTTTTCTGAAAATACAGACAAATGACGTTCTTTATAGTCCTAAAATTAAAATATTTATCTTCATTTATACATTTTATGCTGTAATATGTAGAAGTACGTACTTATCATCATCCTATCAAGTACTATGCTATAAAACTTGTTAGTGTCTTGAGTTTTCTATCGAGAGTGCGGGAGAAACTTTTTCCCATTAGGATAGTATTTCATGATCGTTTTTGGATATAGTGAATTATACTTTAATTTTATACATATTTACAGTGGTTTAAAGAGAGGAATGTGCAATTAATCTTGCACAAATTTACATAAAAGTAGCTATACAATCATTATATCAGTGGTTCCCAAACTGTGAGTCGCGACCCCCAGGGGAGTCGAGTAAGGAGCTAAGGGGGGTCGCGAGATGATTTACAAAACAATACAAAAAAGTTTTATTAATATACATTTAGTTTGTATTTAGAAAGATAAACATAAACAACGTTGAATAAAAAAGAAAAAATGTTTCAGTAGTTATAAATTAAAAATAATTAATGTAATAAATGTGTCTATTTTTCAGAAAGCAGCTTCTCAAATATGGACTCCATATTCCATACACACAATGATATAATTTTCAGATTCAAGGAAATTTCCCGCTTTTGTTTTGATAATAACCATAGACAAGAAATTTATTTTGGATAAATACGAGGTTGTAAATATTACAAAAATGTAATAACTATATACTTTTACAAGCTGGAGGTACTCTTGTATTCTTTTGATCCAAAACTGGTGTACACTCTTTGAAAAAGTCTAGTTTGAACTTTCCAACTGCGGGCATATATTTCAATGTGTTTTTTCTTCATATTTTCTGGAATTTCGGCCAAATGAACGAAAATGTCTAAAAACGGATTCACTGTCCATCTGTCACTGTCGTAATTATTTTGGGCTTTATTTAGAAAAATACTCAAAAAGTTGTTCTTTAAAATTGTGGAAACTAAATTATTTGCCGACAAAAATAAACACAGTATTTATCTATCCTACTGTATTGTAGCTAAATTTTCCATGAGTTATTTGATACACTGGAATTAATAAAATTTCTTTTTTTTTTTTACCAGAAATTAAACTTCTATATAAATCTGCTGATTTTATCCCTGGCTGTTATATTAACATCTTGGCCTTGCAAACTGCTATTCAAAGTGTTTGTGTTCGAAAATAAGAGCAAGGAAGACCAATCTAAGAAATCAAAGAGAATTGGGAAATAGGTTTGCATACTATTCCGATTTCGTGTTTTACATATATCGGTACAATTTTTTTCAACACATTAATTGCTCCACAGATGTCGTCTTACTCTCGTGTAATAAAAAAAATTTTCACATAACGAAAACATATTTTCACAAATTTTTTAGTTTCTCTTTCCATTGGTACTAGTTTCATGCACCTCAGATTCATAGAACATAAATCACATGTGTTCGAAACAGGAAAGGTCTTTTGTAGAAGCCGTGCGTGTGTGTGTGTGTGTGTGTGTGTGTGTGTGCGTGTGCGTGTGCGTGTGCGCGTGCGCGTGCGCGTGCGCGTGTGCGTGCGCGCGTGCGCGCGTGTCACAGTTCCATTAAGTTTTTCTAAAATTATTATATTTCATGTGCATACTTTCCGGAATAATTTACTCTGTTGTGCTGAATAGCCTATAAAAAAATCAATTCATAAATTTATAAGAAATCGCTGTAAACAAAGAGGCAAATGGCAAATAGCATAGACCTACCCAAAGTCACATTTTAGGTGTCAAGAATGCTGAAAACTTGTACTTCCACGAAAATCTCTAAATTTGTTTTCTCAAAATCACAATACTGTACTTCATATTTATAATTTCTATGGCCAGAAAATACAAATTAACCAATATAACATTAGCTGAACATGTGTATATTATGAGGAAGACTTTCCTGGTGTTGCATTGCATCAGAGTTGTTCTTCATTGCTGTCACTGTCACATAAGTGATGCTCATGTAAATCGTATGGCATTAAATATTATTATTATTATTATTATTATTATTATTATTATTATTATTATTATTATTATTGTCTTAACAAATAATCAAACTATTCTGATGTCACCTGCTTAGTAACGGATCATATTCTTGCATTGATATGCTGTTTGCTAGAGGACTACACTTACTTTTTTTGCATGGATTATATTTCCTATTTCTCTTCACGTACCCATACTAACGGCTCTCCAACAAACCAATTCAGTTAATTCCATTTTAGATACTTGTACATAAGTTATATATCGATGGCTAAGAAGTGATACCTCGTATCTATAAAACTGAAGATGAAAAGAAAATGTTTTATCAAAATAAACAAAGTTTTATGCATTTTTTCTGCTTTTCAAGGTTTTCTATTGTAAAAAATTGTAAATTATGTCGCCGGTGTGCCGGAATTTTGTCCCGCAGAAGTTCTTTTGCATGCCAGTATAAATCTATTGACATGAGCTTGTCGCATTTAAGCACACTTAAATACCATCGACCTGACAGGGACCGAGTTAAGCTTAAGTAATGTAATTTCAGTTTTAATAATACAGTAGAGCGTCTTGTTTAGGCACAGTGAAAAAGGAAAGAAAGTGCAGGTAACGTGTGGGGGGGGGGAACGAACCGTGCAATAAACACGAGGGATGCACAAGGTTTTAGTTACAACATTTATGGCGGAGCATTAATTGAAATTATATTTTCCAAAAACACACAAAACAAAAGAACACAATTGCATAACTTTATCACACACACATTTTAACGAACAAGCAATTGTAATGTTGAAATAATTCAATGTAACAAATCAAATTTTGCTACTTATGTGATGTTGCTTTCAAGCAGCATTTTTTACGGTCATAAATTTCATTCTCTGTATTACTAACATAATATCACCGTCTTCTATGGCCGAATTAACAAAACTACAGTATATTGGTCTGAAGTGACAATACTATTTCCTAAACATAATAATTATCCCTTTTCAAAGTTCAATTTATTCAGGTACAGTACAGAAGACAGTGATATTATATTAGTCATACAGAGAATGAAATTCATGACCGCAAAAATGCTGCTTGAAAACAACATCATATAGACTAAGTAGCAAAATTTGATTTGTTATATTGAATTATTTTAACATTACAATTCCTTGTTTGTTAAAATGTGTATATTATGATTATATTATGCAATTTGTGTTCTTTTATTTTGTGTGTTTTTGGAAAATATAATGTTAATTATATGTTATTATATTAATATGAGATTTATCCTTCGAAGAGGTGGAAAAATTCAAATATCTTGGAGCAACAGTAGCAAATATAAATGACACTCGGGAGGAAATTAAACGCAGAATAAATATGGGAAATGCGTGTTATTATTCGGTTGAGAATCTCTTATCATCCAATCTGCTGTCCAAAAACCTGAAAGTTAGAATTTATAAAACAGTTATATTACCGGTTCTTCTGTATGGTTGTGAAACTTGGACTCTCGCTCTGAGAGAGGAACATAGGTTAAGGGTGTTTGAGAATAAGGTGCTTAGGAAAATATTTGGGGCTAAGAGGGATGAAGTTACAGGAGAATGGAGAAACTTACACAACGCAGAACTGCACGCATTGTATTCTTCACCTGACATAATTAGGAACATTGAATCCAGACGTTTGAGATGGTCAGGGCATGTAGCAAGTATGGGCGAATCCAGAAATGCATTAGAGTTTTTGTTGGAGAGTCGGAGGGAAGAAGACCTTTGGGGAGGCCGAGACGTAGATGGGAGGATAATATTAAAATGGATTTGAGGGAGGTGGGATATGATGATAGAGACTGGATTAATCTTGCTCAGGACAGGGACCGATGGCGGGCTTATGTGAGGGCGGCAATGAACCTTCGGGTTCCTTAAAAGCCATTTGTAAGTAAGTAAGTATAATGTTAATTAATATAATTAATTATAACTAAAATCTTGTGCTTCCCTCGCGTTTATCGTACGCCTCGACCTCCCCCACACGTTACCTGCACTTTGTTTATGTTTTCACTGTGCCTAAAAGAGACGCTCTACTGTATTAAATATTATTGCACCAGTTTTACTTTTAAGCTACTGTACTTACGATATTATGTACAAAAATAATTAGAAGTATAGTAGTTCAAACGAAAGAATAAAGTAGAGTATCACTCCACCGTAGCAAATCTATAAAGCTGAAAGTTGTGAAAAGGGAAACTTTAAATAGCTTTCTTGCTTGAATAAATCATTCTGTGGCAGTTACTGAAAACAAACTTCTAAGTTAATTGATACATGAGGACATTCAACAGGTATCATTTACTCGGGACTTATAATCTGTTTCTCGGTTTACAGAAAACTTTGATTGAGTGGAGGAAATAGGAACAAGTTTCCAGATTATTCTACTTATAACGATTTGTAAGTTAAACATTCTGTCTAGAACGCCAGTTATGTAAGTGACTAAGAGGGGAACAACCTTGTTCTGTGTCTAAGTAAACTACACTTTGCAATGCTGTACAGCCATCGTGATGAAATTGAAACGCCGATATTCCTACAATCAATAAGGATGATCAAGCAGTTTCTATAAACAATATTTAAGCATTACGAAGTAATATTATCAGCCACTATTGGAAGTGATGTTTTAGTTCCATTATTTTTGTTCAGTTAAAATGAAAAACTGTAAGACAATAATTACCTAATATAGACTAACAGTCGTTGCCATAACAATACTCATTTTGTCAATACTCATCTTAAACAAGTAAAAAATGGCTACAATAACGTTTTAATATGATGAACCAAACATAGTTACTATGTTGGCAGCAAATGAGCAAAAGAATGCATATTAAGTCTCTGGAAGTATTTGAAATGAATATGAACGAGATAAATAATTGCTCTAAATAAAGTTATTTTTATAAAAGTGGTAATAACTTTGCCACAAACTAAACATTGTGCTTCATTTTCCACTTCCGAAAATAAATAATCACCTTTCCACTTGAGACTTTGAGGGCCGTTTAACCCTGCTGTTCTGTTCGGGTCTATATGACCCGAAGTGAATATTTTTTTCTTAATATTTTCTTGAAATAGTGAGATATGCTTATGAGACTCAGTGACTTTGTCTAATAATGCAATATGCATTTGTGATTTAAAAATAATTGATATTTTTCAAATAGATTTGTCATAATCTGTAATTGTTACTTATGTAACGTTCGGGTCAATATGACCCAACATAAGATTTTATTATTTTCTAATGTGGTATTAACATTTTTCAAGAAATTGTATCATGCTTTTATTATGAGTAGAAATTGAAATTATTCCCAACAATCAGATACACTAATTTACAACAATGGACTGGTTTCCTGTTGTTTTTCTGAGTGAATTCCTTCTAAACTGTTGCATTTTTTCTGGATAAATATTTCAATGTTGTTTCTCAGTTTGAGTTCACACACCATGACGGAAAGACCACTGAGTAATGCTCAGTTAGTATCAATTGTAAATTCCTCCGACAATGAAGAGTTTGTTTCAGAATTTGTAGATAATGTAAGTGAATCTGAAAGTGGAAATGATGACGATTTTGACAGTCAACAACTAGTCAATATTGTTCAGTCAGTTCTTTCAAGAATAAAGCTATAGAATGGAAGTTGAATCTACCTCCACAACAGGGCCATCTTTCTGCCTCGAACCTCATCACGATTACACCAGGATTGTCAAGGTATGCCACCATAATGAAATAATGTAAATGCCAAACATAGAAGGACGGCAAGTTTATGGCCAGCAATGGACAGATATCGACTGTATTGTTTACCAGGCTTATGTAGGACTCTTGCTTCTTGCTGGTGTGACTCAATCTCATAGGGAGTCAACAGAAAGTTTGTGGGATCAGAAAACGGGCAGAAACATTTTGCGGGCAACTATGTCACTTGAAACCTTTTGCAAGATATCGCGTGTCTTTCGATTTGATAAGAAATCTACTAGAGAATAACGAAGACGCACTGATAAACTTGCTGCTATTCGTTGCATTTGGGAGAAATGTCTGGAGGTCCTTCCTAAATTCTTCAATCCTGGCGAAAATATAACTGTCAAACAGTTAGTAGAATTTTGAAGTCACTGTCCATTCAAGATGTATATTCCCAGAAAACCATCGAAATACGGAATAAAAATATGGATGCTTTGTGACAGCAAAACTTCATATGCATTGGTAGCACAAGTTTATACAGGGAAAGAATATGGACTATCAAAAAAAAAGTCAGGTATGAGGGTAGTGTGTGATCTTTCCAGTAACCTGAGGGGTCAAAATGTAACTTGTGACAAATTTTTCACTTCTTACAATTTGGAACAATACTTTTGAAAAAAAAATGACAATGTTGGGGACTATACGGAAAAATAAGCCAGAACTTCCACAGCAAATGAACAAAAAGGAAATACATAGTTCTTCATTCTACTTCACAAATGATACTACTGTGGTCAATTGTGTCCCAAAGAAAAAAAAATTACTGCTAATGAGTACACTGCATCATGTCAATCAAGTCAGCAACAGGAATGATAAGAAGCCTCAAATGATTTTAGATTATAATGCATCCAAAGGGGCTGTAGACACACTTGACCAAGTAACATATAGTACATATACTTGCAAAAGAAAAACAAACAGATGGCCGGTGATATTTTTCTATAAAATTCTTGATGTATCTGCTTACAATGCGTATGTCTTGTGGACTTCGATAGACCCAAATTGGAATGCAAATAAATTGACTAGAAGGAGATTATTCTTAGAGGAACTTGAAAAATCACTGACAAAGGAACATATTTCATCAAGAAAGCATTTTTCAAGAACAGAGGAAGCAATCAGAATTGTCAAGAACATTCAAATACCTATAATTGTGACTACAGTATCGGTATCAGAGTCTACAAGAGGAAAAACTGTAAAACGTGAACGCTGTAAGTTCTGTCCATCAAGCAATGACAATAAAACGATCATGTTGTATTGAAACTACAGCAAACATATTGTAAAGGTCATGTCATATATTTGTGTCACATAATTGTAAGCAATGAGAAAGAATTGTGATTAAGTAGGCCTATATCATGTGTGTTACACAAAACATAAGACAGAAGTTAATCATTATAACATAAAGCATTTAGTTCAATCTATCATTTTTCAAGGCCTATTGTTATATTATAAGTTAAACATTTCATTCAAACAAGTATGTTTCTTCAATTTATTATTAATTTTTAATAAGAATGTAGAAAAAAAAACAAATGAATAATATAGCAAAATAAAATATCACAAACGAATAATAATAAAAAAGCAAAATAATGTAAGATTATAATAAAATAAAAAAATTAATAACAGTAATATTAACAATAACAATAATGATAAACTATGTTATTGTAGTCTTGCAAATGTTCACAAACATAATTTTGTAATTTTATATGCAATTATAATGGGTCGGGTCATATTGACCCGAACAGCACATTCGTATAGTAAAATGTAACAGAACAGCAGGGTTAATATCATTGGTGCTAGCCATACTGTAACTGACTTACAAAAATTCTCCTTACAAAAGGTGATTCATAAGTAGGCCTACTACCTGTACACACTTTGTGAATGTAATGTAGAAGGAAAATGAAGACTGAAATGTTCTAGGCAACTTTTCCTGCAAATCCGTACTTTAACAGTTATGATGCATAATGTCCTATCTTGCTTGGCATAAAAAACATGGGCCAGTAATGCCTTCGGATGTGTCATGTTCGGCTACTTAGCGACTGCGGCTGATTTTTGTTATTCGTACATCCCACTATAGTTGATTCCGACCTGATAGAACTTTCTACTATACATACTGTCGGTGACTCAGGAGAAGACGAGAGCGGACTGAGGAGGACGGGATGTGAACAGATAACATAAGACAACTAGTGCAATATTTGTACTGCAGTAAGCGGAAACATTAGGTCTCCTTCTGTTCAACTTAGCTTTAATTTCCATACGCAATGTTACTCATGTTTCCTGCACGAGTAATAACCTGGCTACTGGGATGCTTATCTGAGCGATGTTTATAACAAATCAACAGCGATAGTCAAGAAGGTCACATTCTTTCCGCTCGTCTTCTCGTGAGTAACGGACAGTAGGTGTGTTTAGTTGTATGGCGCTATTGTAGTTCCGTCACCATGTCTCTTAAGTATTGTAGGGCCGCGGTAAGTAGCGAGCTGAGCTCCCTAGTCTGAGAATGACCCCTGATCACATATGTATGACATAATCGCGATAACAGAGACGCCTTGACAGCGCTCTACAATAGTACTGCCGTACAAAAAACATTCGCTCTACAGATGAAGTGAATTTCCGCAAATGATAACAAGACAACTCTCTATGGCTATATTGGCAAACTTTTATTTATGCTCATAAGCTCATTACTGAAACTAGTGTGTACTGCACAAATTCCTTATGACATTATTAAACATTAAGCAATACTTACTTACTTATTGGCTTTTAAGGAACCCGGAGGTTCATTGTCGCCCTCACATAAGCCCGCCATTGATCCCTATCCTGAGCAAGATTAATCCAGTCTCTACCATCATATTCCACCTCCCTCAAATCCATTTCAATATTATCTTCCCATCTACGTCTCGACCTCCCCAAAGGTCTTTTTTCCGCCGGCATCCCAACTAACACTCTATATGCATTTATGGATTCGCCCATACATACGTGCTACATGCCCTGCCCATCTCAAGCGTCTGGATTTAATGTTCCTAATTATGTCGGGTGAAGAATACAATGCGTGCAGCTCTGCGTTGTGTAACTTTCTCCATTCTCCTGTAACTTCATCCCTCTTAGCCCCAAATATTTTCCTAAGAACCTTATTCTCAAACACCCTTAATCTCTGTTCCTCTCTCAAAGTGAGAGTCCAAGTTTCACAACCATATAGAACAACCGGTAATATAACTGTTTTATAAATTCTAACTTTCAGATTTTTTGATAGCAGACTAGATGACATAAGCTTCTCAACCGAATAATAACAGGCATTTCCCATATTTATTCTGCGTTTAATTTCCTCCTGAGTATCATTTATATTTGTTACTGTTGCTCCAAGATATTTGAATTTTTCCAAATCTTCGAAGGATAATAAGTAAGTAAAATACAAATATATACATAGACTGGCCACCTTGAATATTTTAAAATGGCACTTTCTTACTGAAAGTACATGGCTGGAAAAGGAATGCGAAAGATAGAAACAAATGTTGGAGCACTGTAGGGGCGGTCAAGGTCTGCAATAGGCTGTGGTACCAATGTTGTTGATATAATTATGGTTTATTTAACGACGCTCTCAACTGTAGAGGTTATATCAGTGTCGCCGGAGTGCCGGAATTTTGTCCCGCAGGAGTTCTTTTACATGCCAGTAAATCTACTGACATGAGCCTGTCGCATTTAAACACACTTAAATGCCATCGACTCGGCCGGAATCGAACCCGCAACCTCGAGCATAGAAGGCCAGCGCTATATGTTGTTGTTGATTTAATTTATAGTTTATTTAACGACGCTCGCAACTGCACAGGCTATATCAGCGTCGCCGGTGTGCCGGAATTTTGTTCAGCAGGAGTTCTTTTACATGCCAGTAAATCTACTGACATGAGCCTGTCGCATTTAAACACACTTAAATGCCATCGACTCGGCCGGAATTGAACCCGCAACCTCGAGCATAGAAGGCCAGCGCTATAAGTTGTTGTTGTAGTTGTTGTTGTTGTTGATTTAATTTATGTTTTATTTAACGACGCTCGCAACTGCAGAGGCTATATCAGCGTCGCCGTTGTGCCGGAATTTTGTCCAGCAGGAGTTCTTTTACATGCCAGTAAATCTACTGACATGAGCCTGTCACATTTAAACACACTTAAATGCCATCGACTCGGCCGGACTCGAACCTACAACCTCGAGCATAGAAGGTCAGCGCTATATGTTGTTGTTGATTTAATTTATAGTTTATTTAACGACGCTTGCAACTGCAGAGGCTATATCAGCGTCGCCGGTGTGCCGGACTTTTGTCCAGCAGGAGTTATTTTACATGCCAGTAAATCTACTGACATGAGCCTGTAGCATTTAAACACACTTAAATGCCATCGACCTCGGCCGGGATCGAACTCGCAATCTCGAGCATAGAAGGCCAGCGCTATATGTTGTTGTTGATTTAATTTATGTTTTATTTAACGACGCTCGCAACTGCAGAGGCTATATCAGCGTCGCCGGTGTGCCGGAATTTTTGTCCCGCAGGAGTTCTTTTACATGCCAGTAAATCTACTGACATGAACCTGTCACATTTAAACACACTTAAATGCCATCGACCTCGGCCGCGATCTAACCCGCAACCTCGAACATAGAAGGCCAGCGCTATACCAACTGCGCTACCGAGGGCGACGTTGTTGATGATGATGATGATGATGATGATGATGATGATGATGATGATGATGATGATGATGATAACTTAGTTCATTATTTATTCGAAGTCTTCAAATATAAATCTACAGTTGGATGGTTCACTTTTGCAGATAATTTGACAGGTGTTATTTGTTTTTAAAACCATCTACAGTGTTCAGTATATAGCCAATTTACCAAATTATTTCAATGAAAAATAGCTTGTAAATCAACTTTGAAATTTCTGAATTACAAGTAATTAGGCGTACTATCAGTGTAAAATTTCCTTGGAGGAAAAAATAAATAATCGACTTAAAATTTATTTTTAAATAATGCGAATTATTGATGAAACAACAATGACCTGTAATGACAGTAGAAATAAAGTCTTAGCTCTTTTTACCAGGAGTTGTTTCAATGTCATCTGGTCGCTCGCTAGCCATTTTCCGGATTCTCATGACATTTGCATTACTAACGCCGGCGTATTTAGCAGCTCTGGACGTGGCCTGCCTTAGGGGAGCGATTAGCCTCTTGTTTCGAGCCTCTTCGTCGCAACATTCTATTATATTCTTTATAATCTTCCTCTCTCTACTATGTATTACTTGGCCACGCCGTCGAGTTGATTTTAGTTGCTCCATTGCTAAATACAAACTGTGAGGAGGTAATGTTTTCGTACTGGTGATACTCAGTGTTATCTGAGGTCTGCAGAATGCACACAGAGGTGACGAGGTTGTCATCTCTTTTCCCCACTTCCCCGCTCTCAGAAGTCTCTACTTACCGCGGCCCTACAATACACATTCATTCTGTCATTAGTTCAGTGGACTTCAGTTGTTGTATACGGTACGATGGCTTTCTCAAACAATGATGCATGTGCAATTCAGTTGATTGAGCAATCTCTACAGTAGCAATAACTTGTCGGTTACTTATGGTCGGCTCTTCATCTAGGTCTGCCATTTCCAGAACGTTCTCCAACACCCATTCCATGCAATTGACCGAACCGACACATTCGAAGGCTTTACTGGCCCATGTTTTTTTATACCTAGCAAGATACGACATTATGCATCTTTACTTTGAAAGTAGGGATTTGCAGGAAAAGTTCTGTAAAACATCTTAATCCTATTTTTCATTCTGTATTACATCCACAAAGTTTGTACAGCTGCTTATGAATCACTTTATATAGCATTAATTATTCTAGAATTGTTGATCGACTAAAATTTTCATAGGTTAATCGGATGCCTTTAATCGATTAATCGACTAGTTAATAGAATTTGAATCGAGTTAAGCAATGCAGGTTTGAACAAAAACACCTAATAATATCATTTTGTAATAATTCCGTATGCAACAAAAAAAAAACTTTTTTTACAAATGTTTTTAATTTTAGCTCTAATTATTACATTGCAGTGAAAGACCTGCCCTTTGGGATAAAACTAATAATGAAAGAATTAGTTCGCTTTTAAGTGCTGTAATCGATGTTTGTCGATCACTGACTTCAGCTGGACAAGAAAGTCAAGAGCGCCTACAAGCTATACAATCTTCAGAGCAGTGCATACAGGCGAAAGCATTGAATTTGCGAGGTGCAAATGTTCACGGATGATGATCTCTGTTTTAGAGGAATCTCTTGGTGTGAACACTAATATTTGCAGTAGTACAATAAATTCTGTTATGTAAATAATACATCGTTTATCACTATTTTGTGTTTCACACAGCAAATAGAGAAGTCACATAGACAACTCTCGTGCAAGTTACCCTACCCACTTCTCGCGGTAGTCAACAGAGCTTCTCCGGCAGTTCTGCCGATTTGACAGATTTTCTACTAACTATGGCATATTTGAGACCTCATTTCATGGCTAGCAGGAGAAAATGTAGCTCTAGCAGATTTGGAAAAATGCCAGCAGAAAGTCTGACAAATTTGTAAAAAATAACTAGGATATTCAGAGTAAACAATATCACGTCATATGTCAGGTCAAATGCAGGTACAGCGACCTCATAATAAAGAAGAGTGAGCAATTTCTTCTTCTATCTCTTCTATATTATTTTTCTGTACTTCCGAACTTCTCTCTTTTAAATAATACGATGCGTTATCAGCTATTAAACCTATGCATGTATGTAACTTCCTTGCCTGTTGACAGTAATAGAGTTCCTTATTGTCTTATTACAGACCGCGTACGTTCGTAAGTACGACGTACTGTATACTATAATATATGCTGTCCCAGAAACGTCATCGACATATTCGAATAGGTAACCCAAATCACGCCGTCAGAGATGGGTAAACATGCTGTTTTAACGACTTTTAATACTTGAAAGAAAAAAACTCAATTTAATATAACTTTCATCATCCCTGATACTCCTTGAAATGTATCCAACACAACACACGAGCCATGCACAAAAAGGTTCAAAATGTTGGGTACGTTTTGGAAGAGCAGTTGACACAGTTGACAACTTTAGGAAAGTTAGATGAAAAGAATTAACGTAAAATCGTTGAAGATGCATAAATTTAACTGTAAAACTTCACAAAGAACTCCAGACGAGGTTACCAGATAATACTGATGTCCTGCGCACTCTTCTACAACAGTATTTCTCTTCTTTCTCCTGTCAATTGTTTATCGGTTATCGAGCCATCTAACTTATAGTTTCTTTGGCAAAAGAAATGAAAATTTCTGACACAGATATTCGTAAAATTTAAACAATGGACAATGCTAACTTTCATACACTGGAAGAGGACTAATCTAATACCCATAATTTTTTCGGTTAAATAAAGTTTCATAAGGATGTTAAGCAATGAAAATCCTTTCAAAGAATTAGATGATTTAGCTACTTTCTTACTTGTGCTTCCATTTTCGAATGCAGAGATTGAACAAATGTTTAGCCAGTTTAGTCTGATAAAGACTGATCATCGCAATTGTCTTAGCAATGATGTTACAATTCCAGCTGGATTAAAGTGGCATGGGAAAATGGTATCATAATTTCAAACTGTCAAATTCAGTATTAGAGGAAGTCGGGACTATTGCTGTCTACGCAACTTTGCCTCCTTCTACCCTTGAAAATCCTAGTAGGCCTATTTCTCGTCGGGCACGAAGGGTTTATGAAGATTTTTGGCTAGATGATGACAATCCTGATGATCGAACAGTTATTCACATTGAATGAAAGTATTTTATTTACTTTATTTCATATGTACCGCGTGTCCATTTATAAATGGCCTTAAACGTACTTATAAATAGACACCCCGTATATGTTACTTCTTTAATAAAGTTCGTGCATTTGAATTTACTTTCTTAAAATTAGACTTATTAAAATAAACATGTTTTAGATTATTTGTATCTCATAATCCTCTTTTTATTTATTTTTTGGTACATCTTGAAGTTGATCTAGAAATTTTCTTAGGGTCACTTTGTAGATTTCTTAGGGTCATCTAGCAGAAAAGCGAATTCGAAGTTGGCAACACTGTTCTCCGCTCAGACCCACTGGGGCACGACTTGGATATTATTAATTTCTAAAGTGGGTAGCAACCAAAGAGTTTGTAATACTTACTAGAGACACATACCCGTGAGTGGCAGGCAAGGGAAATGTCACAAATTGAATCGGCTAGAATCCGCCATTAAAGGGAGTGTTTGCGGCGCGAAATTCGGAAACAGTACCACAATACATTGATGTAGCCTGGCGATAGACACTGTTTTAAACATCTTTTACCAAGGATGGATCGTGATGAAATAAGGATGAATGGCAGAGGAGAGCTGTATTTATTGAAGTATTATATGATTCATCTTTGGCGATATTATAAAATCAATTCAATCTCCCATATAAGTTTATACTCGGGATAAGTAAATGAAATATTGAATAATGGCAATGCCAACATGAATTTTCAGTATTACCAGTATTGTTTAAGGCCACAATAATAGATAACTACTGTAATATTTAAAATAATCTATATTTTAATCCTTTCTTACAAGGGAAGAGAAAGATATATGGTGCTTAGAAAAAGTTGTGGTGAAATATGAGATCATCAAAATTCTGGAAACCTGATTTAAAACATAACAAGAATAAATTTTTATCATCAAACAATTTATTAATTGTATAGCTGTCAGTACAGGCTTTTTAATGCAGTAGTAGTAATAGGCCTAGTAGTAGTGACAGAATAGAGGTCTAGTAGTAGTGGTAATAGTAGGCCTAGTAGTAGTGGTAATAATATGCCTAGTATTGGTGATATTAGTAGGCCTATTAGTAGTGGTAAGAGTAGGCCTAGTATTGGTGGTATTAGTAGGCCTAGTATTGGTGATATTAATAGGCCTAGTAGTAGTGGTAATAGTAGGCCTAATATTGGTGATATTAGTAGACCTATTAGTAGTGGTAAGAGTAAGCCTAGTATGGATGGTATTAGGAGGCCTAGTATTAGTGATATTAGTAGGCCTAGTAGTAGTGGTAACAGTAGGCCTAGTATTGGTAATATTAGTAGGCCTATTAGTAGTGGTAAGAGTAGGCCTAGAATTAATAGTATTAGGAGGCCTAGTATTAGTGATATTAGTAGGCCTATTAGTAGTGGTAAGAGTAGGTCTAGTATTAATGGTATTAGGAGGCCTTGTATTAGTGATATTAGTAGACCTATTAGTAGCGGTAAAAGCAGGCTTAGTATTGATGGTATTAGGAGGCCTAGTATTAGTGATATTAGTAGGCCTATTAGTAGTGATAAGAGTAGGTCTAATATTTATGGTATTAGGAGGCCTAGTATTAGTGATATTAGTAGGCCTATTAGTAGTGGTAAGAGTAGGTCTAGTATTGATGGTATTAGGAGGCCTAGTATTAGTGATATTAGTAGGCCTATTAGTAGTGTAGGAGTGGGCCTAGTATTGGTGGTATTAGTAGGCCTAGTATTGGTGATATTAGTAGGCCTAGTATTGGTGGAATTAGTAGGCCTAGTATTTGTGGTATTAAAATGTCTAGTAGTAGTGGTAAGAGTAAGCCTAGTAGTAATAGTTGGCCTAGTATTGGTGATAATAATAGGCCTAATAGTAGTGGTAATAGTATGCCTAGAATTGGTGGTATTAGTAGGCCTGGTGGTGGTGGTGGAGATTGTAATAGTAGGCCTAGTAGTAGTAGTAGTAGTAGTAGTAATAGTAGCAGTAGCAGTAGCAGTAGCAGCAGCAGCAGCAGCCCTAGTAGTAGTAGTAGTAGTAGCCCTAGTAGTAGTAGTAGTAGGTCTAATATTTGATATTAATAGGCCTAGTAGTAGTGATGGCAAGGCAACTTCTGGTGGTGGTAATAAATTTGTGGCCATCAGCTATATTTTCACGAATAAGCTAGTAGTACCAAACGGAAATTTCATGATTTAGCTTAATTTATTCTGAAATAAAACAGTTTTATAGATATACTGTCTGAGGATTTTATTATGCACTTTGCTATTATAATCTACTGTAATATGATGGCACCTATAGGTCGCGCCAGGGATTTTGGCAGATGGATTTTCTTAAGGTGTACAGGAGAGCGAGTTCTCACCGCTGCAAGATCGGCTGTTATCTCTGTCGCAGAGGAATGGGTAGGACATAAGAGTAAACATGCACACCCGAGTATTTGTGCACTCTGGACAGTCACCTCTAAAAACTAAACAAATATTACAGTAATCTATATGTGTCTTTGGTATTCCCAAGAAACTTGTTCGATTAATTAAAATGTGTCTCAATGAAACTTACAGCAGAGTCCGTATAGGCCAGTTTCTATCTGATGCTTTTCCAATTCACTGCGGGCTAAAGCAAGGAGATGCACTGTCACCTTTACTTTTTAACTTCGCTCTAGAATATGCCATTAGGAAAGTTCAGGATAACACAGAGAGTTTGGAATTGAAAGGGTTACATCAGCTTTTTGTCTATGCGGATGACGTGAATATGTTAGGAAAAACTCCACAAACGATTAGGGAAAACAATGAAATTTTACTTGAAGCAAATAAAGCGATAGGTTTGGTAGTAAATCCCTAAAAGACAAAGTATATGATTATGCCTCGTGACCAGAATATTGTACGAAATGGAAATATAATCTGTATATATATATATATATATATATATATATATATATATATATATATATATATGTAAATGGAAATATGTTAATCCTTAGTGAATAGATAAGACTGAGTTTTACGAAATACGAACATTAAGGGATGGAAAATGGGAGGCAGTAATGATCAAAATAATTATATCGATTTATTTTGTTTAACCAGCAGACGTGCAGCCTTTAAATTTAAAACAAAGATTCACTCATAAAATTGGGTTAGACTATTCATCTCATCTCTCAGAATTGTTTCTAAAATGTATAAGGAAAGTAAAAAAATTCAATTTCATGCAGGCTACTCCCTTGAAATAACTTCATTTTTGTTTTTTTGTTGTTGTTTTGTTTGTTGTTTTTTTTTTACTTCCGAGCAGAGAGGAGAGAGAAATAAGTCGACGATTTTAAAAATTGACTAAACTATATTTAACTAGAGACGTAAAATTTAAAATGAAGGTTACTCTCTACAATATTGGTTAAACATTCTTAGATTTTTTAAATACCATATCCTAAGGTACTGTTGAAAAGGCAGAAGGGAGTGAGAAATCTCATGTCATCCGATCTCGATGAAAGTCGATATCTGGGGATCTTTGCGATCACAGAATACGAATAAGATATTATTTAGTCCGACTTTGTCCCTAAAGTGGTGGAGTGGGACAAAAATGGGTGAAAAATTAAATTAGATATCTTAGCGGTTTTCGAGACGAAAATTACGAATAATACGATTTGTGCGAATTCAATATGGCAGTTTCAGTACTATGAATTATATTTAAAAAAATTAAACATCGGATATCGCACAGGTAACACATGTACAGTATTTAAGGGGGTATGTAACATCTTTTGACAGTAGGCCTATATATTTAGTAAAATCCAAAGTGTAATTTCTAGATATTCTGAATGAATGTTGTGCTGGAATTTAATATAGTCATCAGCCAATACCTCTAGATTAATAAACTTTTCAGAATCCATAAAATACAGTATTTATTGTGAATGGTAATTATATTTTTCAATTGGTGCAATTTGTGCAGGGAAAATTGGTTTCTCCGATATTTTGTACGATTTCGAATATTTTAAAATGCTTTCTTCTCTGTTCTATTCACAATGTGCGTGTGAAGAAATTATTGCCCTTGTAATATCCATTACAATCCTATTTATTATACTCTTATATAAATCTAACTTCCGCAGCATGCAATTTTACCCAATTAACCAAATTATATTTTGATTATTAAGAAGAATCGTAATTTTATTAACTTGAATTGTCGCACCACCAGTAGACGATCCCTAGATTATTACTGGACAAATCTTGTATATTGATCTGGTAAGTGTAGGATTTTCCTTTTAATTAAGAATTAATTTAATTTAGAAAATGTAGGAGACGTATTGTAAAATCATTGCGAACGGAAGTCATTTACATTTATTAAAGGTACTCTTTGAGTAGGACTGTACCGTGGTGTGTTTCATAATAAGGATAATTGATACGAGCTGCTGTTACGAAAATATGAACGACTCAGAATGTTATCGCATCTCATTCTCGCAGCTTACACAAACAATATTGGCTCGCCTACTGGAAATGTCATCGAGATCATCTGCCAAAATCGGTGCCTCCGACTATAACAGTTACATACATTGTTTAAATCAACCGTATAAACCAGATTAATATGTTTCTGGAAAAAAATGTTATCCAAGAAATGTCCCACATTCTGTAAACACATTGAAAGAAGGAACTGCATTTAGAACATTTTTCCAAATATTAAGATATGTATGTTTTCCTGGGCATCCTACAATAGTAAGCTATGTTAGAACAATTATTTGCGGCGCAATATTTCACCATTTTCTTATTATTTCCCTTCAGGTGTACTTATATTTATTCGTACTCCTCAAATAAGCATGAACTGCTCGCACTCCCGGCGAAGCATCAACTCCCTTTAATGGCGGCCGAACATCGGTTCAAATTTGTACGCTACACTAGCGCCATTGGTGTCCCTAGTTATATATTACAAACTCTTTGGTAGCAACCTTTGTCGGAGCTGTTCTATACTCTATCACACGCTGAAAGCTTGTCATTGTATGAAAAGCAATAAAAACAGAATAATTCACGTGTTTAGACTTAGGCCTAACACTAATGTATTTAACGTATTTCTGCGGAGAAAGCAAGAAAATAAATAGGTTACAAAAGAAAATCACTGTATACTTAACAATAAAGTACCTATGGAGAAATATACACGTACGCACACACACACACACACACACACACACACACACACAAAGTCTCCTAAGGAAAATGCTAACATGGATAAAAATGTATCACTGACTTTTATCCATACCGATGGCTTCATGCGATCATGTCTTCACTCCATTGGGCTCCAGTAATCCTCTGGCATCAATCCAAATGTTAGGCACACGCAATAAACACAAATTTCACAAACGCGATCGCGAGCTAATGTATTAATACACTTAACTGTCTCATCTAACATAGGTACAGAGTGTTTCACTGATCTTTTTTCTACCTAATACACATTCTTGTTTCACTTATTTAACATAATTATTGTAACACACCTGTTTGTCTCATCTACCACTCCAATTTCATCCAAACACACACACACACGAATTTCATTTGCATAACATATCTCCTTATTTCAATTTTATTAATTAACATATCTGACGGCCTAACTTACCTAAAAAAAAAAAGCCATCAAGTCTGTAAGCTTCCAAGAGTACTTTTAGCATTTTTTTAGTTAATGATGAAATAGGTTGTGTTTTAAAACTAGATGCCATAACGGGAAATTGTCATTTTTATCACTGTTACTATTTAGATAAACTCATATTCCATATATTCTTTGCTTTGATGAATTCTTAGTAGTCTTAGATTATTTATCAATTTTTTTTGGACAATTCAATCTATTGCGACTCTTATTAACAAATCTGATAAGATAATTATTTACTTTAATGGCACTGTGGGTTAACAGTATTTGGCACATATCAATGGTAGTATCTGACCAGGGAATCGTATTATACTGCGTTTTATCCTCAGCTGGCGTGTATTTCCGTAAATATTGTGATTTAAATGTTAGGTTAGAGTACTGCGACAAGGTTAGAATGTTTATTTATTAATTGAAAAGGTTAGAGTGAGTTTGATGACGAATAGCTAAGTGAGAGTAGACCAAGGACTGTGACAAGGTTAGAGTGAGTTAGACAAGGGCATAGGTCAGTGACATAAAGCAGAGAGATGTGATAAAGAGTGGGTTAGATGACGGGATAGCTAAATGGAACTAATACGACATACATTCCAGGAATTTGGTGCGACGAAGACATTTCAATTATTTATATTTCGAAAAAAAAACAGTAATTTATTAAATATATCGAATTATATCTCGATGAGTTTGTAGTAAATTCATAACAATGAAGCACTGTAGTAAACACAAACTTTTACCTTCATTGCAAAGGACAATAGACATCACGTGCTGCAGAAATTGCGTTCGAACTGTAAGCACCATAGAAACCGGAAAGACCGGAAACAAACCTGTCTCACAAAAAAAAATCTGTAAACGATAACAAGATATATTGTTTCGAAAAAAAAAAAATTGAAATGTGCAATCATTATCTAACGTACATGAAGAAGACTAAGCAAGGCTATGCTGGCATACATTTCATGTTATTTCATGTCCATGTATGCTTTCACTTAATCCTTAAAAACAGTAGACGACAAAAATGGAATTTCAGTGTGAACCCCTTGGGATATCATGGTGAGCTAAAATTTACCTCTTTATTGGTCGTACCAAAGAGACAATTATATATACAGAGTATTTCATAATTCCTGTTACAAACATCTAGGGGTTGTAGAGGGGACTAAGTGGATAAAGTTTTGATTAGGAACACATGTCCGGAAATGTATATTTCGATGCAAAATAAGTTTGAAGATCGAATCTATTTCACATCTCCCACTTTACTAGAGACAATAAGCTCTTGCCAGTGTGCACTACAAAAATGGTTCCACGTACCGCCTAACGGGTCCCGGGTACTTGACCATCCTGCAGGAGGGAAGAGGTAGAGTTATGTGAAGATTTGCCACTGGCACTACGTCAGCAAATGTGGTTCCAACATAATAGCGCACCCGCGCACTTTTCACTTTCTATCCGCGAACATCTCTACCAAACATTCGGGGAAAGGTGGATAGGTCGAGGTGGTCCAACTCCTCGGCCACCACGGTCGCCAGATTTAACTCCTCTCGACTTTTTCCTTTGGGGCCACATGAAGAACCTTGTTTATGAGACTCCTCTAGAGTCGGGGGAAGATCTTCATTGTCTCTAATGAAGTGGGAGATTGAAATCGATTCGATCTTCAAACTTATTTTGCATCGAAACGATACATTTTCGAACATGAGTTCCTAATCAAAACTTTATCTACTTAGTCCCCTCTACAACCCCTAGAAGTTTGTAATAAAAATTGTGGAACACTCTGTATATGTGTATACAGGGTGTTTAAAAAGTGTCGCTTATTTTTACAGGAGGTAGCATTGGTCGAAACTAGAAAAAACGTTCTTATAAACATGTGTCCGGAAACAAATATCTGTTGAGATATGGGCCATACTACATTGTGGCCTACGATACCCACCTGTATATTACGTAGACATTACAGAAGGTACTCTATGTGGTTAGCATGCATTGTTACACATGCTTCAGCCCTTCTCAGTGAATCACGAACTCCACACCTGGCTGTTGTCGAATTTTCTCACATGCATTGGATACACGATCCTGCAACGTTTGTACGTTGTCGACGCATAAAGTAGACCTAAGTATTGGATTGATATTTAATATACGGCAAACTCGGCTAATTTCGCAGTATTAAGGTTCTGTCTGTAGTTACACCCAAGAGAGCTTGAAAAAATTTCCTTCATCCAGCAGTTAATCACTAGACCTAATAATTGTATTGATTGGTATAAGATTTTATTTTTAAGTGTATCTCTACAGGGAAATGCCTCCATCTATAACAAGAGATCATATGTGTGTGTTTCAGGAACTCTTGTAACTTCGCAGTACTGCTCGGGTAATTTCGCAGTAATTTTCAAGAATACTCTTTTTAGCTCAAAACATGTTTTAATGTAATCTAAACATCAGTACATGTACACACATTAACAAACTAGGCATTAAATATAAAACAACTGAGCTTGAATTATTAACATTAATAACAGGAAAAGGCTTGCATATTAATTGTAAATTAATACATTTATCTTACACATATCTGCATTAAACATTATGCCAAATATAAGGGAAAAAACACTGTGAGAATTATTTAGGCCTAATCCGAATCCGCTTCCTCTGGCAAGACAATTGTTGTTTCTCCTTTCTCTGTCATTGTTTGAAGGTAGACAGACTTTGCTCCTTTTGGGGACACAATTTTGTTAGGTTTCGTAACCAACGAAAACCCTGTTTCATCTAAATTTTAAATGAGATTAGGTTTGGTACTCAGTTCTGCTTTCTCATACACACTTCCTAGCACATCATGAAAATCGTTCAAATTCGAGCAAGTTGAGGCTGCTGCTCTATGGTAGGACAGATTTTCTGGCTGGCGCATACTTAGCCCATAGCGCTTCTTAAAGGAAGTTCGAATCTGCGTGCCACTCGAACTGCTCTGCCGGCAACTAGCAGAAACTAGTTAAGAAATTGAGTACCGGCAAAAGCATATTACGAACAAACTAAATTAGATAAAATAACAAGTAAGGGTTCAAATTAATCATAAGAATGTGGAGAATGCATTAATCATAGTGTGCTACTTACAGTTCTGAATATCTCGACAATATAATGTCCAGAAACACAACACTGCAAATTTACTCACTCTATCTCAGCAATTACACACATACTAAAGCAGATAGTTGTACAACTTTCGCCAGAATGCGTTGCAATAGGATCTTCCTGCATGAAACATCCCCGACAGGTTCTGGCATTTATCCGTATTTTTGTAAACTCAAACGAACACGGACAACTTCACAACTAATTAATATATGAGATACTGCGAAATTAGACGTACTGCGAAATTAGCCGAGTTTGCCTTATATAGGCTATAGCTATACGTAGTGAAGATGATGTTCAACACAGCGTACCGTGTAGACACAAAATCTACCTGCATCTTAATTGAACGTTCGTTTTCAACTTAATTCTTTCAATATTCTCCCCAGATTGCATGCGTAAACGCAAGAAAAATTGAACCGTGTAGATGCACCTTTAATTGAACTTGCGTTTTCAACGTGATTCTTTCAATATTCTCCCCAGATTACATGGAAAATTGAACCGTTTAGATGCATCTTAAGAGAGTAAAATCTGTTTACTCTCGTGGGATATACATTATTTCATCCATTACCGGTATCTACAATAAATATGAGGGTTTTTTTATATAAAAACAGCCCTTGTCACTTTTTTTCGAAATTGAGATTTCGATGTTATACAATAGATGGAGACCGCCTGGATATATCATTTACATAAAAATCAGCCCATGTCAAGCGTGAGGGCTTGTCAAAAATTTGGTGTTTCTATAAAAATAACCCATGTCATTCGTGGTTTCGACTAAAACTGCATTCTAATTGATTATTTAGATTACTTTAATCCAGTATTGCTTTCAAATACACAACGATGCAGTTTTCAGGATGTTTTATTACTTCCTGTAATTGGTAGTGTTTTTGTTTTTAATATTGAATAATGGCTTCTACATGAGAGGATGTTACTTTTCCGCTGTAGAAAAAAAGCAAAACATTATAAAAAGATTAAAAATACAGGGGAAAGAACACACGAACCATGTTGGGAAGCATGTGGAAAAAAAAAAAACTATTAGCGTTTATTGTAGGTAAGCAGTAAATTTCTGTAATTTGAACTTTAACAAGCAAGTATTTATTAGTTAATTATTAAAATGTAAAGCATAATGAAATAGTTGAAATGAAATATTATTAATGATTAATTATATGTATAATCAGTAAGATGGTAGAGAAATGTACGAAATGGAAATATAAAAATTGGAAATTTATCCTTTGAAGAAGTGGAAAAATTCAAATACCTGGGAGCAACAGTAACAAATATAAATGACACTCGGGAGCAAATTAAACACAGAATAAATATGGGAAATGCCTGTTATTATTCGGTTGAGAAGCTTTTATCATCCAGTCTACTGTCAAAAAATCTGAAAGTAGAATTTATAAAAAAGTTTTATTACCGGTTGTTTTTTATGGTTGTGAAATTTGGACTCTCACTTTGAGAGAGGAACATAGGTTAAGGGTGTTTGAGAATAAGGTGCTTAGGAAAATATTTGGGGCTAAGAGGGATGAAGTTACAGGAGAATTGAGAAAGTTTCAAAACACAGAACTGTACGTATTGTGTTCTTCACCTGACATAATTAGGAACATTAAAACCAGACGTTTGAGATGGGCAGGGCATGTAGTACGTATGGGCGAATCCAGAAATGTATATAGAGTGTTAGTTGGGAGGCCGGAGAGAAAAAGACCATTGGGGAGGCCGAGACGTAGCTGGGAAGAAATTTTATTAATTTGGGTTTGAGGGAGATGGGATATGATGATAGAGATTGGATTAATCTTGCTCAGGATAGGGACCAATGGCGGGCTTATGTGAGGGCGGCAATGAACCTCCGGGTTCCTTAAAAGCCAGTAAGTAATTTAAGTATAATCAGTAAGATGGAACTTTTTTTTTTCTAGATGCAAGAGATACCATTGCTTCGAGACAGTATACGAGGAAGATCGAGATGCATTATTCCATAATTTCTACACATGAAAGATTTACAATATTCTTATTTATCAGGGATGATTACTGTACAAGAGGTGAAACAGAGACATTCCCGTAAGCATAATATCAACTCTTCAACAGCAGAGAGCACAACGTTTGCATACAGGGGAAGTTTGTTTTACAATGTACGAGTTACGAAAGACGGCGCAGTAGTTGTTCCACTATGTCGAAATACCTTCATGGGCTTCCATGAAATAACACGAGGGCGTCTAGTACAATACAAGCATCATTGATGAATGGACAGACTTCACCTAGAAATTCTAGAGGTAAACATCAAAACCGACCTAAGTTTGTACCAGACGAAATTGAGCTGGGCCTACTTATGATGGATCATATTAGTTCTTTTAAACCTTGGCGTCACATTACTCCATTAGAGACAATCCTAGAAATCCTATCTGCCAAAAACTCTCACAATTTTATTAATATACGTAATAGGTCAGCAATTTCTCAAGAGCTCTCTTTTCGTCAGTCCCGCGCCGTGGCGTCGTGGTCTAAGGCATCCTGCCTAGGACTCGCGTTACGGAATGCGCGCTGGTTCGAGTCATGCGGGAAGAAATTTTCTCATGAAATTTCGGCCAGTGTATGGGGCCGGTGCCTACCCAGCATCGTGATGCACTTGGGGAGCTACGATAGGTAGCGAAATCCGGTTGCGAATACCAGCTATAACGGCTGGGGGGATCATCGTGCTAACCACACGATACCTCCATTCTGGTTGGATTATCGTCCACCTCTGCTTCGGCATGTGGGCTTGAGGCCAGCAGTCGGCTCGTCGGTCTAGGCCCTTCACGGGCTGTAGAGCCACGGATTATTTATCTCTTTTCGCCAAATGCATAATGCACTTCCAAAAATAAATTATTCTAAAATAAAGGATTTGAGAAAACTTTATTGTTTGCTAAGATCAAGCAGTCGTCAATGTTTTGAAACTCTTGGACAAGAAGAAGGGCTAACATTAATGGTGATGTAGACATTGATAATTCATACAACAGCAGTGGGGAAGAAATTATTGATTCTAAAATTTAATGGTAATGGATATTACTCGTCTTGAAACAAAATTGAAAAGTCAGCTGTTGTAATGTTGCAGTGAATTAATTCTGTCAAATTTGACAATGTTTGTTTTGTTCATAAATACATAAAATAAAATATTACCAATGTTTAGTGGTGTAATATTTGAATTTTGTAATAAATTAATGTTTATTTTGTTAAAAAATACATAAAGTAAAATATTACCAATGTTTATTACCGTAGTGCTGCAATATTTGATTTTTGTAATAAATTATTTTTTCAGCATTATATTTATATTTTTAAATTTTCAACCGAAGAAGACCCTTATCGCACATGCCCATCGTCAATAATGTATAAGTTACAGTTAAGCGTTAATTGATGCGAATTTTCTGTTACATTATGTCACATAACCTGTAGAATCATTGTCATAAATACTTGGTTTATACTGCAGTGTATGTAGACTGTAGAAAGTTTTTTACGTCTCCTGAAAAATTAACTTTTTTGACAAGGGCTGTTTTTATAAAAAAAAAACCCTCATGTAATGTTATGGTATTTTGAATCGTAAAGATTGTTTAACAGAAATGCAGCTATGTAAGTAAAGTACGACTTAACGGGCTAGCACCTTTTATTTTACATTTTACACAACAGTTTCATTTAACATCTCACTCGCCGCCTTCTTTTTTCGCCATTCATTAAAGTAGTGACAGCTCCTTATAACATGGATCTCGCGATTTTCCTGATAAAGCTCTTTGGCTTGCTTGTTCCGCTTCTATCAATATTTCGTTAGGAATTTCAATGTAATCCATTTCTACAAATTAATCTCAGACAAAAAAAACATTTGTAGTAAACACTTTTGTTTTATTTTCCTACTATAGTAACCGATTATGACATTTTCCTATCATATTGAGAATTTCACGTTAAGAAAAAGCATTAAGCATATGGGGCTATTCCATCAAATGACCAGTTACCGTAGAAACGCCTCAGAGTTGTCATATTTAGCGATAAGTCGCTAAATCTAGGGAATTTTGAATCAATCTCGACGATAAATTTTGTAAAATACGATTAGCGACTTTTCTGCTGATTTTTATATTCTTCCACTTTTTCCTTTCTTTTAAATTAAAACATTCAACTGAAGTCATGCACTTCTTAGTTTTAGAAGAGGCATGGGTGCATGACTGAGTCGTCTGATGACTCATACGGGAAGGCCCTGATCTCATATAGGCCTATTTGTGTTCAGTGATCAGGGGTGAAAGATGCTGATTCAATGATTCTCACGGGTTAGGTCTCTCTCAATGCTTCTGCTCCAACACCGATAAACGGTGGCAACTTTGATTGGCACGTGACGAGTCGCGAGCTCCAGCTAATTCTTGATTCTTCCCCGTAACGCGGAGATTTTCCACTCCGAACCGACCCGGGCAATTGAGTTTTGGAATTCTGCGCCGATAGTCCGTGTGAAGCAAATAAGACTGCAGTTTTTGCTGGTTTTAATATATTTTAATATATAAGATTTAAAAAGTGTTAGATTTCACAAAAAAATTTGTGGTCAAACGCTTGGGTGAAAATTTCCACACTTACAATTTGCCAGAAAGTCAATGAGTGGATCAAGTACAGTGTATTCACAATCAGCTGTCCCCCCTTCTTCCACCACAACACCACAGCCGTCAACAATACGACCAGACTCCGCAGAAGGGGGTGACGACGAGGATATTATATTTTTCTTCGCATATGTATGTTTTTCTTATTTTTATTTAGTGATATTTATTATTAATTTTAGCGATATTTCTGGGGATTTTTTTAACAAACTTTGGAGAGATTTAGCTACTTTTTGTTGAGAAGTTAGCGAGATTGTAAGGCAATATGTTGGTAACAGTGAAACGCCTACCTACCAAATAGCTTGTACAATATATTAGGCAAGGCCCATAAAACCAATGCTTTTTCTTAACGTGAAATCCTTTATAGTAATTGAGTAAGACGTTCCTCAGTTGTTATTTGGTCTACAAATTCTCAATCATTTCTGTTCCAACAACATACAAAATACAATTATTATTAATTTTATTGGCCAATGTAGAGTATCCACCGCCCACTGAACGAAATATTGGTTAAACGAGCGTTGAGCAACTTCCGCCGATTTTGGAATAGACACCGACGCACTTAGGTTAGGTTAGGTTAGTTTAGGCTTTTATTATCCCGTCAAGATGAAGGTGAAAGCGATTGAGTGTGATTTTTTGTTTTCTATGTTGGCAGTTCAAGTGCGTCGGTGTCTATTCCAAAATCGGCGGAAGTCGCTCAACGCTCGTTTCACCAAGAACTTTTCTTAACAGTTATTACAATAATTTAGCACTTATTGTACATAAAATTGCATTAGGCTATACCAGAAATTCAGTACTGTCCGTATACCGGTACGTACCTCTGAAGATCGAGCATCTCTCAATATTTTCAGTTCACTTTTGATAATATTATAAAATGTTTTACGGTCAAATTTGGAATTCACGCACTTGTCAAAATGGTAGAACATCAGCTGGTTCGAAATGCTGTTCTTGTTCCTGATGTTTGACCACTTCAATTTCATTTATATAAAACACGCTTCTATTGGATTCGACCTTATGAATAATCGATTATCGATAAATGGGACAAATGTTATGATTTATATAGAGTATGAACTCTGGAAAGAATCTATGGCAAATGGTATGTGAAATACCTAATAATAATAATTTTGTTTTATGAAATGGCGATAGGAAACTTTAACAGAAAAGTGCTCAGTAAATTAAAATAAAAGGTAGGTCTAAATCTTTATAGGCCCTAATAGCGTTACTAAAGGAACACGGTAGCAAGAAAGAGCCCATTCTTAGACAATATTGTGAGTAGGCCTACATGCAAAACATATCAAGAGCCAAAACTGACCACCTATTCGGTCAAGGTACCCACATCTGTGGAGTAACGATTAGCGTATCTGGCCGCGAAACCCGGTGGCCCGGGTTCGATTCCCGGTTGGGGCAAGTAACCTGGTTGAGGTTTTTTTCGGGTTTTTCCCTCAACCCGATATGAGAAAACTATGAGTAACTATTGGTGCTGGACTCCGGACTCATTTCACTGGCATTATCACCTTCATCTCATTCAGATGCTAAATAACCTAAGATGTTGATAAAGCGTCGTAAAATAACCTTAAATAAAAAAAAATCGGTCAAGGTAGAGTATCCACCAGCCACAGAACGAATATTGCACACTTTGATCACTGCCAATGTGGCGCTATAAACAATTTTCAATACAGTAACTCAATTCATGACAGTGGCGACAAGAGAGTGCATTCATTTTTATTGGTCGAGTAGGTCACGTGGTACCAGTGGCCATTATGTAGCTAAAATTATGTATGTATAGGCCTACTATGGTAACTTATTTTGCGGCTGCTGTAAAGTGGGGTGACTTTGAACAGTAATTTAGCGCCTTTCTAAATTAAATGCTGTACCCTATTGTGAAAAAAACTGTTTAAGTTGTCAATAAACTAGTTCAATTTTTTCGCAATAGGGTATAGCATTTAATTTAGAAAGGCAGTAAATTACTGTACAAAGTCACCCCACTTTAAAGCAGCCGCAAAATAAGTTATCCTGTGATAGACCTGAATTATAGTGAATTGAATTCCTTGTACCTATAATGTATGCGGTTGTTTAATTCAGAGAATCAAGAAAACAGCGAAATTATATTGTAATTTTTCAAAAGGAGAGTTGTGGAAAGTGTTGGTGGAATGACGAGGAAAACGGGAAAGCTCCAAGAAAATCCTCACACACGTGGCTTTGTCCACCACAAATACAATTCTGCCATAGCCGAGATTTGAATTTGAGTCTGCAGTCATCATAAGCCAGTGCTCTGGCATCTGAGCTATTAAGGAACATGGTGCTGGAACAGATTTTCTTGAAGACTGTCGTTTCGTATGCCATATTTCATAGTTATCCTCATCGGAAGTGTAGAAGGCTCTTATGACAAACATTTAATGGGACAAGTTAACATTGACGACTTAATCTTCAGTTATGGCACAGTAAATTGAGACATTGTAAGAAGTGAGCTGGTACTGTAAAACAAAATAAATAAAGGCACATACACATATACTATGGTTTCTTAATTTTGGCACTAGGGTGGAATTAGTCAGATTTGAGCTCATGGTTGTAAACCAAATGCAGACCTACTTTTGCTTGTATTTTTATAGTACTGTTAGGCAGGGTGTGAATTAAGATTTCTGATGGTGGGGGGAAGGGGAGAGAATTCTAGATAGAGAATATCATATATAAAATAATAATAATAATAATAATAATAATATTATTATTATTATTATTATTATTATTATTATTATTATTATTATGGCTCAATGCTTGGTCATACAGAGTTGCTTGTCTTGCATCTTGATCATAATAATAATTATATCCATGAGCAGGCTTAAGATAAGATGTATAATTTCTAAGTTATTGATTGTTGTCAGCTTGCCGGTGATGATAATACAGAAATATTTTCTTTGTTTACTTTATACTTTATAAAGTATACTCGTATTAAAACAATTACATTTTGTGAGGGAGATAGAAGGAATCCCTGGCAGGGATGTTAATATGAATTTGTGAGAGGGGGATAACTTTCCAGGAAATTTCCCCCATCCCTCTCTGTTAAATTGCACCCTGCTCTTAGGCTTCCTTTGCTGCCAAATTTAATCCTTTAATTTTTCCATCATTTTAATTTTTTTTTTTTTTTTTGTCTTTCATTGTGAGCTTATTTTTCAAAAAAGTGATATTGCACAAGTTCCATATATTAATAATAGATATATTCATATACTGATTTAAATCACTCCAATCATACTGATTTAAACTATCACTGACTACATTGTTACTTTTTTCTTTAGACATCATCCTGATTGTGCTGTATTTTAATTGTCTCATAATAATCTCTTTCTATTATCTAATATTATTTGAAATATATTAACATCCTATGTATTTTAGTTTAATTCTGCTACACAGTTTATTTCAGTGTTTAATTAATAGTTCATAGTATTTTGTTGTTTAATTTGTAAATAACTTTTGTATACATGTAACTCTCATCTAAATCAAATTGTTGAATTCTTTGTAAGTTCATGCATATGTATATACACTTTTTGCTGGTTGAGTGGAAGAGAAGGCCTTATGGCCTTAACTCTGCCAGCTAAAATAAATCATTATTATTATTATTATTATTATTATTATTATTATTATTAATAATAAAGTTATTAGGGTAAGGAGAGGTGACTAGGGTCAGTAAGTGAATCAGGTGAACTTTACAATAATTTTCCCCTAACCACCACATAAAAGGTATCGTACTTAAGGCAGTGCTGTCATCTAAACTACTAAAGCATAATGTATACGTAATTTGAAATCGAAAGGCGTGAAGAGTCATGTTCATTGCTCTGTTGTTATTTGTAGAAGATTATACTATTTGATGTAAGTTCAGACGACATTCTTTTCAAAATAGTATTCATTATATTTAGACCTCGGACTTTTAGGTCCTAAAAATCTTAAATTAGGTACCTAAAATAGGTTCTATCACAAATCAAAATAGGTTCTAAAATTACAAAAATAGGTGAACAAAAAATGACATTATTTCATTTCCCATTGGTACATATTAGCCGAAACATTTGACATTATTTCATTGTACATATCCATAATTAGAGCCAGAGGAAACCCAACTAACACCTTTTCTAAGTTTTCCATTGAGAAACTGCATCACTTCTCAGATAACACCATCTTATATGCCGAAAATGAGCGTTCCACATCAACTGATGACACCAGAGCATATTTAAATGTTGGTATTAGATGCAAGGGAACAGCACATTCATGTTCAGGTGTTTTGCCAGCCAAGATGTCAGCAACTGTGCGGAGAACTGTCAGTCCTGGGTTTCTTTGAAGCACTGATTTTAGTTTTTCAGAAACTTTTTCACCAACATAACCAGGAACCAAGTTGATTTTTTCTGTCACCTCTTCTATCAATCCCAGTTGCGTGTAGACCGGTTTGCCTGAAGACTCTAGAGCATTAATAATGGAGACCAGAAATACATAATGTGATTTGATGAATGCAATATCCCGGGCAATTGTTGGGTCCTGCATAAGTTTTATAGCTGAAGTAATGCTCACTGCATCCTCCCCCAGTTTCAAAACAAAGTTCTTAATGTCTTCCAAATGCTTGCTGTAATATTCCACAGCCTGTAACCATGTTCCACATCGGGTAAGAATAGGTTCTGGTGAAAGTGGCACATTGGGAAGTTGCTCTCGAAATAATTGAATCCTCGTAGGTGCTTTAAGAAAAACCTTTTTAATTGTGGAAGCCAGCTTATTCACTTGTGGATATTCAAGCCGTATCGTCTCAGCTACGCGATTCATGGCATGGGCAAGACAAGTAATATGGAGCAAGGCAGGGTAAAATACTTTAAGTAATTTAATGGCAGCAATCGTGTACGAGGCTGCATCAGTATAGATTACTTGCACTTTATTTTCATCTAGATTGTTGAGGTAAAGTGTTTTGAGAGCATTATTAACAAAGTGGGCAACTGTTTCCTGGTTAGTCTTTTTTAGTTCCTTGCTGCAGACCAAATGAGGTACAGATGGTATGTCAGGATCCAATTTTCCAACGATTAGATTGGCTACACATCAACCTAATCTATCAGTTGTCTCATCGACATAGATCCACCAGTATGAATCACCTATATCTTCTCTTACCCCGCTTAATGTTTCTTCATATAAGGTATGTAAATAGTTTTTTCTCAAAGTGGATTCAGATGGAATGCTGCGGTGGCAGTATTTCTCTAGGAAGCTTTTGAACTGGCTATTTTCAACTGTATTGAAAGGAATGTTCGCTGCAACAATGGCTCGACACAAGTCTGAATGAAATTCATTTCGGTTTGTTGCGTTTGATTGTTGAGTGGTCATGAACGTTTGTTTAAAATTTGATTTATTTTGTAAATTTGATTGATCCTTAGCTCCTTTAACGTGCTGGGTTGAATGTGACCTTTGTTCACACCGTACCTAAAAATAACAATAAAATTTATGAAATTTATGAAATTCATGAAATAACTTAAATTATTTTCATGAAGTGTTTATGACCGAAATATACTTAGCAAAATGTGGTAGCCCTTACGGCAAGCATTCGTAGTTTGTTTTAATGTGAAATTTAGAAAATAAAAAGAAAATCTTTTCCAAATTATTTAGTTAGAAGCTACTCACTACATGGAGTATCATACATTTTTGATCATTCTTAACGTAATGCTAAGTTAACTGAAAAATGAGTTCTATTCAGTCAATACTTAACATAAACACAATAAAACATGTTATAATAACATTTACACAGATTTTAAAAACAATCTGTGTAAATGTTATTATAACATGTTTTATTGTGTTTATGTTAAATATTGACTGAATAGAATTCATTTTTCAATTAACATTGAACTTAACGGAACCAGTATGCCTTTGAAATTACGTAATGCTAAGTGTTACACAAATTTATAAAATTTACTCACCTCTTTATGGCACACATCGCAGTGAATAATTCTTCCATCCATTGAGAAATTAGGAAATTCTTGTATCCATTGCCGAATCAGAGATAATCTGCTACTCGGTACTTTCGGCATGTTTTACTTTACACTAAATACAATGTCTTCGCTCTGAAATCTCACACTGTAATGAATAGAGGAGACGACCTATGCTTCGATTGTTGTCAAGGCACGACTAGCATACAGAATTGCACACCGTTTCCATATTACAAACTGTAGAAATTGGAAAATGCAAAATTAGGTAAAAATGGTTTCTAACGTGAGATTGGGTATTTTTAGGTTGTATAGGACCACCATTTTCGAACATATATTTCCATAATTCGTATACATACAACTTTTCTTTTGTATATATCATGAGGAACAAAATAGGTTTTTACCTAAAATCCGAGGTCTAATTATATTGAAAGGCTGGGGTAATTCGTTCAATAAATTTATAAAACATCCATCATATATTATGATATGATTTATTGTCACCGAACCATTTGGTCCTGCTGGCCCTTCACATTCCTGTATTCGGGCCAGCTTTCCCATTCTTACACTACTTACATCATTTATAAATTTAATAGAAGACTCATGCACTTCTCTTCCTTTATTCAACACTATGCCCTTCCGTGTCCATTCTTTTCTCTTATCACTTCATCTATTTCGTACTTTAATCATCTGACACTATTTATCATTCTAAAACCTAAATAAATATAATTCCTCAATCCCTAACACTTCGTTTGCTATTGAATTCAGTCTCTATTTTCACTACACATACTATTCATTACCGTTTCTATCTCTTCCTTATTTTACTCAATGATATAAAATATGTTTTCGTATTCTCTATCCCACCTGATACTATATTCCTTTCTTTTCTACTTCTTAGTCCTTACTGACATGTATCATGACTAATTCCTACTCTTTACTCACTTTACTTTTCACATCACTTGACTAATTTATTTACTACCTTTACACTATATTCTTACACTTAACATTATTTATAACATTATGATCTTCTCACCTTTTCTCCCCCACTACACTCCATCCTTTGCCACTTGTTCACCACTTACACACCATTATCTTAGATTGTAAGTTGGTTTTTCTTTACTATTACACATTTGCTTCTCACACTCTGTTTCCTTCTCGTTGTCTGTGCTTCTCTTACTATTCGACACATCTCTTCTTTTCACTTTATCTTCTTTCCCCGTCTTCTCTTTACTCTTCACATGCTGACCTCTATTTCCATCCATCATATACAGTAATAAGTTACTGTGTTTGGATTACGAATACAGAAAAATAAAACTATTTCGGGCGAAAGTGTCATTAAAATTAGAGTGAAAAGGGTCAATATTTATTACAATTTACATTATGTTTATGTTTTATATTACAGTTAGAGAAATATAAAAAGAAAAAACCTCTCTGTAGACCGAAGACATTATGCAGAAAAAGAATTGAAGCTTTCTGTGAAGGGAAAAGCCAGCACCACTCAGCAGAATTATTTGGAGTTACACATTCCTAACTTCAAAGGCAACTGCAAATTGGTAAGAATACTCTGACAAAAACAAAGAGTGATCAAATAATATTTAATAGAATCAAGAAAATAAATTTGTTTCAAGAATTCTAAAACTTTGTCTGTGGATTCCTATTACATTCAAGTGATATAAGGACTACCTATGAGTTCGCAGACTCAAAAAACAAATAAAATATCAGGTAAAGAATAGTTAATGGGATCCAGGGAACGAAACCAAAATATTTCTTTGAGGAAAACAGAGGAGCTTTCTGTAGCTCGATGTAGTGGGCTAACAGAGATGTGGCTAAATTATTTTCTGTGTTGAGGAAAACAGCGGAGAAAGTTGATCTAATGGACAAAACCAACTGATATATAATGCTGATAGTTACCAGTAAGACAACAAATCTATATGGAAGGTGTCTGCTAAAAAGGAAGAGGTGTATTCAGAGACATGTATAGAAAGAGGAGAGCTTCTTAGCTTGCGCTAATACCAAAGGAAACTTCATCCCACCTATAGCCATCTTCAAAGGAAAAAGATTCTTACCAGAATTTGGTGATTGTTTCCTGAATGGATCTCCCATGTCATAGTGACAGAATCAGCATAGATTAACGAAGAAGCATTTTTAATACATATGAAACATTTTTACGCTTATCAGATGCCTGTGTCCTGCATCTTATTTTTGGATGGTCATCGATCACATAAATCTTCACAAGCACTCTAGTTCTGTGAAGAAAATAACATATACATAATATGTCTATCCAGCTACATAACCTATTGTCTGCAAGCATTGCATAGGTAATTTTTCAAGCCACTAAAATCGTATTTTAACATAATGAATGTATGAACTTCACACGCAATATAAATAGAGAAAGGAAGATCAACAAACTTACATTTGAAAAAAATTTCCAAGGCTGCATGCATGAAAGTGGCATCACCAGCAATTGCAGAAAGTGGATTTCGTCCTACAATGGTCCATCCTTTTAATAAAAAAGCAATAGCTGAAAATGTACCTCTGCTGATTGAGATTCTGGCTGATATGTATACTGTACCTACAGTACATCTCACTTGATGATATGTGTTAGAGGATGAGCAATTGTTTGTATACAACTGAAGTCTGATTAGTGTAATATATAGCTAGTCAGCAATGTATGCTTTGGAGAGGGAAAGGAACTGGCCATCCTACCCCATTATCTCCTGGCCTAGTTGCCTTATAAATGGTGCCTTGTTGGTATAATTTGTAAGATTCAGACCTGTTTTTGGATAATTGACTAAACAATAAATAATGGCTGAAAATGAATTCTTGCCTGCTCGTTCCTTGCCAAACCAAGAAAATTCACCAGGAGAAATCCAGTTTGAGCCTGGATCACCCCCTGCTATACCAGTTTTCACAAACAATGATGAATCGCCAAATTCTTCTGTCTCATTCCATGACTTGGTGCCATCCCCAAACAAGTCGACACCAAAATATTCAGACAAGAAGCAAACAGCAGTTCATATTACGTCCCCAGAAAATATTATAAGACATAAAGAACAGACCAAAAAAAAAAAAAAAAAAACTGCTTTCTCAACAAGACAGTTCTATGAAACAGGAAATTACTCATAACCAAAGGACGGATCAGAGTGACTGTTCTTACAAGTTTACTTACCATTTACTATAGTCTGTTTATGCTGAAGCAGAGACAGTGACTCCAGAAGTACACAACTGGCGCGTACCTGCGATGTCCGTACAGTTGTGTCAAAAGAATGCGTACACTGTGCTGTACATGATGGCTGTGAATTTGTACTCCGTTATAAAACACTACATTGTACTTAAGTGTAAAGTGAATACTGCGTAGTCTGTGCATTGCAATGGACAATAATGTACATGCGGAGATTGTCGAAAGTGAACGTTCTGCGTCTCTCATTTAAACAAAAAATATATCGTGAGAAACTCCTTTCGACATCGCAAGACGTAATAGGTGCATTCGAATAATATACTATATCAGGAATATCAATATCAATATCTGATATATTTCTTTCACTGTTTGATCTGGAGGGCTCTGTTTTTGCAGCAACACATCTCGCACACCACACATGATTGAAAAACCATTAATTTTTTGCTAACACATTCTGAAGTTTCTCGTTCACTTTTTCGTAAATTCTCCGGCTTTGGTTTCCTTAAGTTTTACAGATAGTTATTCCATTATGTTTATAGCCTTCGGCATTTGTAAATCAGATGTTTGTAACAACGTTACGTTACGTAAGTGACAGAAGTTATTCTGTATGAAATCTAAACTGCCCGAAAGATCAACTGAAATTAGGGATTTTGCTGTTTCAATTGCTTGTGCCTCTGTAGAATCTAAACTATTGATCACTTCTACAATTTGAACATAATATGTGGCATAGTAGAAGGCAGCGTCCAGCCAACTATCCAATTTTGTTATTATGGGGTTTGGTGGAAGGGGAAGCCCGGTAGCGATTTCCTTGAATTTTTGTATTCGGAAAGGTGCTTTCAGAAAAATTTTCTTATCATTACCTATAAAGCTATTGACGTCACTATAAAAAGAGTGAATTACTTCCGCCGCCCTATGGAGTCTATGTTCTAAGCAAGTTAGGTGAGTTAACTTAGGATACATTATTTTTATGTCCTTGGCCGCCTTTATCATACAGGGCGCAGCATCTGTGACTAAAAGAAGTACATTATTATACCTGATACAAGTGGGCCACAAAATGTCTATGGCATTAGAAAATACAGTTGTCATTGTGGTGTGGTTCATCTTTTCTATCGTGTGAATATGTTGCTTTGTATATTTACGAAGAATGTCTCGAAAGTGTGGATTATCTGTTTTTTAATGGAATATTTGCACCGATCATCATAGTATACAAGTCGCTGCAAAAGGTCCTACTATATATTGTGTAATTCTTTACCCACTGTCTGTACCTAGGGGACACGCGCCGAGACATTCTGCTCTCTGCATCACTAACATGAAGTCACTCTGATCCGCCCTCTGATCATAACAATTAACAAGCAAATGCATATCAATTTATATCATCATCATCATCATCATCATCAGATGAAGATGAAATATCATGTGGACACTGCAAGATCAAATACAGTGATCCAGTATTAGTTAAATCTGGTGACTGGATTCAATTCAAGGGAAGGGAATCATAACGCTATATTTTACCCGCTACTTTGACCTCATTGATCCTACATGATGACGGCAAAATAGGGTCATGCAATGCTATATTAAAATTTAATTTGAGAAACTGTGAACAATATTTATTCATTCTTTAATAGTGATATGTATGTGTTATCATCATTCTAACCACACGATACCTCCATTCTGATTGGATGATCGTTCACCTTTGCTTCGGCATGTGGGCATGAGACCAGCAGCCAGCTGGTCAGTCTAGGCCCTTCACGGGCTGTAGTGCCACGGATTTTATGTATATGTTACTGACAAAAAAATATAAGATTTCTCTGTTATCATTGTACACTCATGTAAAATTTATGCAAAAAACAAAAAAGCATTCACATGACTACATATAAACAATTTCATTGTGCTAGTAGCAACATTAGTCCCAGTCATAGTCTGTATTGTTAACAGTATGTGGGCAAAGTGACCGAGTTGGCATCTTTCTTTATGTGCAATATCCTTTCTACATTAACATGTAATGTGCAATATCCAAGTAGAAACTGTCTGCCAAGTTAGCTTTATAGTAGCGTTTCTGCCTCCAGACTAGCCGAGCCAGGTTCGATTCCCAGCAGTGTCAGAGATTTTCATATAACATTTCTACCTCGGAACTAGAAGAGATGGTGGCGCACAACTTCTAATCACTAGATTGTGATATGCCTGGGTTAAATCCCAAATCTCTCCGCAGTGCATATGAAGAGAAGGCATTTTATGTCACTGTTAGTAGTGGTTTGTTCATCAGATAGGGACATTAAGCCTGGTAAACCCCTTGGTGCTCTTTCACAGGAGTAGGCTACGTGCTGGCACTAGATTTCCCCTTCTCCCTTCCTCACCCATTTCCTACACCACGTTTACACGAACACTGACACATACACTCACTCTAGTACATGACATAACTCTGCACAGATACACATCAATGCACAGTGTGGCCCCTGAAGTGGTGAGCAACTTGAAAAATGAGTCATAGTCCTGCCATCTATACGCAATATGCAGAAACCGAATCATGTAAATGAAGTGAGTTGGAGTCACAACACACACACTCTTTTTTCTTTCCCCCTCCTCCTCTCTCTCCATCTTTCCCCTTCTCCATATCCCCCCTCTTTCATTTTTCGACGAAACTTTTTAGCTGCAAAGTATGGTGGTAGAAATTAAATGTCATCAATTTGTTAACAGGTGCGTTTCTGGATTTTCCAGTTAAAATTGTTTAAAATAAATAAGTAAAGGGGCATATGGGCTATTCCATATGAAATCGATCAGTAAAAAACCTCGCATTTTTTTAATACTATAATTTTTTCCCTATTTATACAAGGTGCCGAGGAGAGTGCATTTTCAAAAATATACTATCGAAAGTCAAACAGTTTTCGTACTATTGAGTGACAAATTTAGCGTATTTTATAAAAACAAGCCTCTTTCAGCGCTCAGAACTCTGGAACCATTTACTGCAGAACATTGAACAGGAACTCATTTTGAAGCTGACATTTAGTAGGTTATGATAAGAAGTAATACTTATTTTTATTGTAGGCTATACAGAGAGACAGATAATCTGATTTTACTTACTTTTAGGCTTTTTGCCCATTTGTAAAAATGTAAAAAAATATTGAGAAAAAACCTTGCATTATTAAGAGGGATTCGGCATTGTTTACTTAGTGGCTCGGCAATAAGTTTTGAGGGTATTAAATAAATTATTTTCACACGCCTAGACTTGAATGGCGCAGTACTCCATGCATGGACCAAGTGCTGAAGATAAGCGAGCATTGGGCGTCATTTTACTCCTCTGTTTATGAAAACTTGTGATAAAGCTAGCCCAGCCATGACTGCTAGATGACACATCATGTGTTTGTCTCCTGGCCTTGCTTGTCTCGACTACCTACAGTCAGCTGGTTAGTTCACGTGGGTACTATTTATTTTCTTTATTTGATATTTTCAATACTTTCTTATCAACGGTGCACCAGTAAAAAATATGTGTTTATTTGTACTTTCAATGCGGAATCTAACCATATATTTTAAAAATATTTTTTCGTGGGCAAAGGCGTCTTAATGAAGAAAAATCTAAATTTCTCCATTTCCATAAAAAGTAAGAAAAACTATTTACATGTCAATATAAACTTTAATTTCTCAGCATCAAAATAAACCATGAATTTGATCATTGGGTGAAAGGGTTTTGGAGCCACAACAGTTTAAAGTTGCTAAGTTTACGAAAATACGATAAATTTAAATACTTTTAATTTAAACACTATGAAGTTCTGATGCCTCAAACTTTGCACAAAGCATTGTATCACAGTTGTCAACGGACAGAAAAAGTTTTATTGTATTTAAAAATTGCAAGGTCAATTTTCTCTATATTTAGGTCGATTTGAGATGGAATAGCCCATATAAAAGTACAGTGAAATTTTGAACATTAAGAAGTATGCCAAGGGATATGATATGATTTTATCCGGACCCATCTTGTTACTCACAATCACTTGTTACCACATACAACTTGTTTGTGAGTGAACAGTACACTTAAAGAGATCGCATAGGCAGCCAATATTCAACCACCAGCACCAAACAGAGTAGTTGAAAATTCAAGATAATGGTAGAGATAACAACAAAGAGGGTATAAAGTAGGTCACATTCCTTTGCTATTTATATTGTAAAAGCTAACTTTGGGGGGGGGGGAGACCGAACTATTTGAAAAAAATGTATATGAGGGGGCATTTAGACAGATTCTGAATTTTTATCTTTCATAAAATATAATTTCATGCTTATTTCGCATGTTGTGTTCAATTTTGCATTTTATTGCTGATTAAAAAACTAAACTAATGTACTTAAGATTTAAATATAAAATTACTTATTTTGACAGCATTTGGGCACATTTCCATTTTTATCGTGATTGTGAAAATCTACCATTTCTATTCATGATTTAGAAGAGACTCCCCATTTACATTTCAGCCCATGTTGTTCAGTTGTCCAATGTCCCTTTACCAGTTGATTTCTTAGTACTTATTATAAATATTTATTACATTTTATGGACTTACAGATTTATATCACCTGCAAGAAAATATATTTTCAGTCAAATATGGTCATTCACACAAGGGACATACTCATATCTTGTTTAATTCATATTATTTTTTTTTATTTTATTGGGTTATTTTACGATGCTGTATCAACATCTCAGGTTATTTAGCATCTGAATGAAATGAAGGTGATAATGTCGGTGAAATGGGTCCGGAGTCCAGCATCGAAAGTTACCCAGCATTTGCTCGTATTGGATTGAGGGAAAACCTCGGAAAAAACCTCAACCAAGTAACTTTCCCCGACCGGGATTCGAACCCGGGCTACCTGGTTTTGCGGCCAGACATGCTGACCGTTACTCCACAGGTGTGGACTTCATACTATTCCCTTAGTAACGTTTATACAGGGTGTTTCCGAGGTGGTGTTACAAACTTCTAGGGATGATGGCGAAGGGCACATGTATCAATTTGAGATAAGGAATCCTGGTCCGGAAATGACCGATCGAAAGTTACAAGCAAAAATAGTGTGTGGAAATGAAATAATTTTATTCCTCTATACATCTTATTTATGTATATTTATCTGTACATACTGTATTCATCTGACATTGTTTACATTGTCCACTTACAATATTCCATTCAGTGCGCTGTCTGAGGGACGGGGACAGGAAACTACACTAAAGCAATGCAGATAGCGTAATGTGTAACGGACATGGTCGGTCCTGATATGCACGTCTGTAGACAGCAGTGTATGTGTATAAGCTGCAGTGTCCAGTTGATCAGTCCTAGTGAAATGGAGAAGTACACGAGAGTGGAATAAGCAGACCTGAGTTTTGAATACGGATGAGCCAATGAGAACAGTAGACAAACTCACAGATTGTATCAGGTCAAGTACCCACGTAGGAGAGATCTGGCCCATACCATCTTTCCACGACTGTTCCAAAGGTTAAAGGAAGGAGGGCCAAATTACAATTCCATTTCCACACAACTATTTTTGCTTATAACTTTCGACTCAGTCATTTCCGGACCATGGTTCCTTATCTCAAATTGATACATGTGCCCTTCGCCATACATCCCTGGAAGTTTGTAACACCACCTCGGAAACACCCTCTATACTGCTAATATTTCAATACATGAATATGAACAGTATGGAATGAAATTATTTTTAAGTCAAGATAATTAATAGATTAATAATTTATTGGTCATACATCCATAAAGTCCAGCAATAACCATGTTACATATAAAAATGTCATCATGTATAACAAATATAAAACCTAAATGCCATGGCATATTCATCTTGAATAGATGTAAAAACAATTGAGCAATGAAGTTATTGTAAATGCTCAGATACACAAATACACAACAGAAAATTACGTATTCACTGACAAACTAATAAAGTACATGACATGGATTTCTACAATAATTGAGTCTTAAAGGACTAGTTTACAAATTCATATTAGCATCACGAATCATTTCACTGAATTTCATGAATTACATAAATATTTTTATTTTCAACAAGTCAATAAATCCTGCAATATCAAGCAGTGCTTTAATAAAAATTGTTATACTCATTCGTTAAAAGTAATGTTTTTCACAGAATGTGAAACCCTATACTAGTCACATCTAAGAATTATATTTACACATTTTCTTCTATTTTTCTGTATATGACTGAACACGTTCCAGGATACATTTTACAGTAATTTCACTTTTCATTTATTTGAGTACCAAATATATGGACTCAAATTGTAATATTCGTTTAAAAATATTTGTATGTGTCAGTCAAAGAAGACAACTCTTTTGAAAGGCCCTGTCTGGTTAAAAAAAACACCTATTTATTTTATTCATTATTAGGAAAGTTGACACTGAGAGAAGAACGAAAAACCCGCACTACGATGTCGGGAACATTGTTTATTTGCCATTGTGTTCTTGCAGGCGATGATGTAAAGCAGCTCCAACTGATGCTGATGCGTGTAAAAAGAAAAAAAAATTAAGCAGCATTAAATAGCCGTGTTTATTAGTCTTCATTTGAATGTGTATTTCTCAGGAAAAATCCGGAATTAAACTGTACCAATTCGAACCCCAGAAGGAATCTAGTGCAGAAGTGCCAGGAGTCAGTTCACTTCAGAACAGAAATAACAATACTGAGTGGTGTAATAGCAATGAATGCAGATAATGCCAAAAGAGAAGAATTTTTTGCTGCTGCGAAAGTGTTAGCATAAATAATATTAAAGGCAGTGTAGAGTTTGTAACTTTTCACGATTCTTTTCAAAATGTTGTCCTAAATATAGATACACTAAATACAGGTTAGGGCAGAGACCTTTAGATAAGAGACGAGTAATCAGTGTTTTATATGTCGGTTTTTCCAGTTCGTCTGTACACAACAATATCTAAAATGTTGTCCGTTATTACATCTATTACCATATATGTTACGTAAGTATTGCCAAGGCCGTCATGTTGGCCATCATCAGATATTCAAATTTTGTTTTACTTTTCCATAATTTACAACTGTTCATCCCTTTTTTGTCCCCACACTCTTCTAATTCCAGAGCTGATATATATTTTTACTAATATATAATATGTACTATCATGTTCCACAGTTCATAAATGTATTGTTTCACAAAAACGTCTGAAAAGTAAAAACCGTATCATATACAACTTATATGAATGTAGTTAATCTCATACACATTGAAGACTGTCTACTCAAATTTTCCTGTGAACATCACACATTTCTAACATGTAAACATGAAAGTTTCAGAGTTATAACCAGTTTACCACATTCCATACAACATATGAAAAACAAAAAAAGGGACACGAGACATTTGCACATTACAAAGAACATTTTATTTTTCACTCCTTCACTTTCTACAAACCCATCACTTCTTATTTCTTCAATCCACGACTGTCACTGTCACTGTCTGTCAGTGTGCATAATTTATCCTGGATTGTCACTGTTTCTATATAGTTCTCACTTTCAATTTAAAAATGTCGCTATATTCCATATCCCATTTCACACTGTACACAGATTTCTGACGAATTAGTATGAAGTTATGTTTCTTTGTTGTTTGATATTCTTCTTCCTGATATTCATCTGGCTGACTGCCTACTGCGACATTTTTGTAACTCACTTCACAACATTGAAAACTGGTGCTTGCCTCCGATTCCAGTATTGCTACATGTACAATGTTTTTTTTTTTTTTTTGTTTTTTTTTTTTAGATAAGCACCGTCTTCTTTCTTCCGTTCTCATGACAATGTAATAGCTGTTTCTGTCCTCTTAAATGCAGAGAAGGAATTATATTCTTTAATGTTACGTTCTTTAGTTTGAAGTAAACTGAATTTTAAGAGTCAAAATTGTTCTCAGTCGTCTTCAGTGAAAAGAAGAGAGCATACATGTGCATATTTTGCTTGGAATTAGTCTTTGTGATTAATCCTTTTCAGCCATTCATTATACCATTCTGGAAATTTTTCTCTATTCGGAGATTTATGAAAACTTATAATATTACCTTCTGATAATGTTCAGAACAATTAGTACAACCAAACACACTACAAATCGTCATAATTATTGCAACAGTGTATACAAACACAGCCTGCTAAAGGAAATAAGCGAGCAATACTGCAATGGTGCAATCTAACTGCTCTACTGATATCATTATCACTGTGAAGCGAAAGTTCATGAGAGGATTGCTAATGAACGAATTCTTTGTATTTTTTGAGAGAGAATAATCTCTTCAATTATAAGAATATGAAATTTAACCGGACAGGGCCTTGAAGTAATACATCTACAGTTATTAATACACTTTAATATAATATCGTTGGTACAGAGAAACATATTTGCTTCGTTTAAAATTGTGTCATAAATTGAACTGAATTGCCATACACAAGAAGGAATGTCTAGTACATAGACTGAGTTACGAACTGTCAAAAACAAGAGGAATAAATTTTCCTCGTTAATAAAACGTCATAAAGTTAGTTAAAAAGTACAGTTATACAAGTTGGAATGTTTAGTACAGAGAAATCCATTTTCCTTATTTATACATAAATGTCATAAACCGAATTAACAACCATCATAATATCATAAAACATAAAATAACAATCATAATATCTAGATACACTGTCTGGAATATATTGTAATTAATATGTGTACTGTATGTTATACATCTCAGAAATTCAAGTTAACATCAATCCTTAATGCATTCTTTGTATAACTGATTCGTTTCAATATTAGTATTTAAGCTTCCTATTCACTTATTTGACTTGACAGAGTTGATTTACTCAAATAACCAAGATTATATGAAACAAAGTATTATTGAATGTTTGTATTTCTGAAGCAATAAGTTAGGACTAACAGGTATCCCAGTCTCTTTGCAGCGATCATCTAAAAAATAAGATACTGTTTTATATTTACAACATACGTAGATATCACTAACCATGAGTAAAAAACCTTGTTAGCTGCATAAACATTAAATATTTCAACTTGTTAATACTGCATACTCGCATAATATACATACATACATTTAGAGAAGTGTAAAAGTAATGTTATATGTATTAATATTGCAGGATTCTTTTTCAAAACTCTATTATATTATATTATATTGTTTGTCATATTTTTGGCACAAAATGGCACAGTAAGGTAGATTTAATATTGATAACATAGATGACTCTATTAATGAAGCCCATATAAAAAGAAAACTACTTCTGCATTACATAACCAGCTATTATTCACTTAAATGTGTAGTTTATGAATTCCCAACATAAAGTCTTATAAAATAAACTTTAAATCTCATTTCTTTCATTGCTTCCTAACACTCTAAACTCAGGATATACGTACACAAGCTTCTTGTAAATAACATAATTTTAATTTTTTCATCATCAAAATTTATATCTTAATTACGAATAAAAAAAGTTCTTATAATACACTAAATAGTAAGTACACAATTCTCTATTATATATTCTTGCACCAATCGAATAAAAAATTATTTAGATAAAATGAATTGTTTTCATGTTTTTTCCATATTGACTTCAGTACATTGAACTACTAATGACTTCTTAATATGTTTTCATGATAAACCTCGGATTAACTATGTTGGGCATCCAAAAGAAAACCATTTTGAGTTTAGTTAATGGAATCAGTGTTGTAATACTTAATATCACTTCAAAATCGATGACAAAGAGCTAATTCAAAAGTGATTAGATTATTAATTGATATGTCATCTTGTTTAAATGAATCCTTCTTTCTTCTAAGTTGATATGCATAAAAGTTGGCACTTCGATTATTTTCATTCATCTCCATATGGTTCATGCTTTTCCCTTATGAGCCATATATGGTCAATGATTTGATCTGTCTGTCAATATAAATATGAATGATTAGTTTACAAACAACAATAAAATAAAATGAAAAATAGATAACTAAAATAAAAGTATTGTATGTACAATTTTAATGTCACAGGTCATTCGTTATCTCGTGAAACAATGCATTCGTGTGCTATAGCTCATAGTAAGAACCCTAGTAGTGGAAGTGAGCTAGCTAGCTTGCAAGTCGAAGTGTAGCGAGGAAGGGAAGGTTCTCAGTCCATTTTTTCCTTCTCACGCGTAGGTAGGTTTCACGAGATACTGAATGGTCTATAACATGAATTTCTTATCAGTCTATAATTTAGTTGTTTAATTTACATTATTCGCATAATATTTTACCAATTTCCATATAATTCTCGTTGCTGTATAACATTTTATTCATTCTTATATTTATAAAATAAAAATAAACGGTGAATGATTATTCTAAAATTTTCTTTTCTTTTTTATTTTTAACTATAAATAAATTTCTGTTGCGTTACACTTACAAACATTGCTTAACAATAAAAAAATCATAACTGATATTAAAAATTGTTTTTGAATACATATAAATTATACTTGATATGCTAAATAGACCTTTTTAAGTGCTGGAGTAATTGCCACTTCGCCTAATAAGTGGAAGGCAGATGGTGATGATGATGATGATGATGATGACGACGACGACGATGATCATAGGCGGAGAGAGGGGGGGCAAAGCAAAGCCATAGAATCCCCATATAACGAGGTTATGGGGGACATCATTTATCTCCTTCCCCCGGTTATAGCATGACTGTGATACAGTATATGAGAATATGATTATTTAATAAAGGTATTTTCGAGGGCATGTTTCTTATAGTGTTACATCCACATCCACGATGTTCCGGACCGAGTTGTATAAGGCTTGAACTGTAGGTTTACTACAAATTATAATAGGGCACAACTTAAAACAATCTCCCTCTTTTTCTCTCTCGTACAGAAAAACATCCATATATCAATAAAACTACGTAACAGTGCTAACAGAAACTTTTTTATATAAAGTTTACCTTACTGAAGATATCATAATTATGAAATGCAAACTTTAATTATTTTATTTAAGCTCGTCTTTAAGTTTACACATTATACCGGGATCACTTTTCTTTTTTCTGCATTGTTGTGCAATATGTTATTCATATTTCTCCAAGTGGCAGCCTGAACACCTGCAGACTTGCACAGGTTGTTACAAAAGAAACATTACAGTGCTTCCATTCCACAAATGAGGAATAGAAATTCTTATACATTCAGAAATTTGAAATAAATATTATAGTCCAGACACATGATCTGAAGACATTGGGCAATATTCATAGATATTCTTAGCGCGGGCTTCTGGTGGATGATCAGCGAACTAACGTTTTTCGTATTCATAAACCAGTGTTAGCGAAATGATATGAAATGAATCCTGTAATCACTCGATAGCCGGGGCCAGTTTAGCATGCTCGTATCGCGAGCTAGCGAAATATCTATGCATAGCACCCCATTTCATCAATTTAAGAACAGAAACTTAATCAAAAGCAAAAAAGATCTTTTGAATTCAATATTTTCTAATGTTAGTAGAAAAACAAATTCAGACAAGTTTGGGGGGGGGGGGGGCAGTGCTCTCCCATAACTCCGCCGATGATGATGATGATGATGATGATGATGATGATGATATATGTTATTCTAAAGTCCATCACCCAAACCTTTACTGACTTTCTTCAAGGGAACATACATTTATAATTACATATATGAATACTGATGCTTTTGATCCTTTACTTACTTTTTCAACTGCAACTTGTTCCATATACACGTGGGTTGAATTGTGAATACGCAATCGCATGAAGCCGTATTCAAGAGAACGATATGCTGACCATGGAGGTTGCGTCGGACTAAACCAATCGTGTAACTCACTGCAACCCTGATTATAAAAATAAATTATAATTTAAGGTCCTATAGTTTTAATTAAACAACTTTTGAAAAAGTGAAGTTGGAACGGGTCAACAAGTAGTCTAATGCCATGAAAGCTACATGATGATGATGGCAATGATAGTTTTAATTATGCACTTAGTTTTGTTACTGTATAATCTACAACTGATTGCAATTGTGGGATTTCTTCTTTCCACGTATAATATAAATTGACATGTTGAGAAAAATTCATTCAAAAGGTTCAAAATGTTCTGTCAACAAACAAAAATTAGTTTCCTTGCTTTATTATTCAATGTTATTTTTCTACAAATACCAGCTATTATAACCAGTTCTATTTTTCTTTTTGTTGCATCCCTTTTGAAAATTGTAATATGTCAACTGTTATAAACCAAAATTGAAGTTAAAATATGCTTTTTTTTTTGTATACAATATATGTTGTCTATATTATGATGATATTTTTGTATTAGTGTGTGCGATTATTTGTTTATATTCAGCCATATCAAATTTTAAAGTGAGGTTTTCCTAGTGGAGCACTTTTTATGTCTCGTATAACGTAAAACAATGTGAAATGCATTACTTAATGTGCTGCATACTTTGTTCTAGAAACTTTGAAAAATGCAGCTGATGTCGTAGACTCTCTCCAATTGTGACTGTATGAAGGGGATGAAATGAACTTCAAAATGAATTGTGTATCAAACCGGGAAAAAATTGTATTCTTTATTGGTTCTACATGACTTTGAGGATGTAGAAGAAATCGATTATCTGGTTGATCATCATTGCATTAGGAAGTCTATTAGTGAAGTCTTTTCTTGCTGAGAACAGGAGAGAGTTTTCAGAATACTGATTGAAAAACGTCTACTAGACAATGAAGTGAAACTTAAAGCATATTTCAGATTCACCCAAGAACAGTTTTGTTTCCTTGTGAACCTCATTCAAGATGATTTGTGTACAAATCCATGGAATAGAGTGAAAAGGTTTATCTCACAAGCTGAAAAATTTGCTCTAACTCTGAGGTGTACATTAGGAAGGATTACAGTATATGATATCATAGTGGCGAATAGTAAGCTGAGTGCTTTGCCAAACATTTCGAAGAAGGGACAAGATCAATTTAGAATTTAGTTAATTAAAAACAGGAGCATTTCCGCATTTTGTTTACCTTTTAGTGACGTAAAGCATGGCCTACATCACTATTACCAAACCATGCTTTCAGCCCAGCTTACCCAAAAATTGTATCACGCTTCGCTGCTGATATATATATATATATATATATATATATATATATATATATATATATGATTGATTCAACGTCAAACTAGTTTATTTATTAAGCTTGTGCATAACACATTTAAGTGTTAAATCCCCAAAAAATGTCCACTCACATCTTCAGAACATTCTACATTCGAGTTTGTAAAGATTGTATTGTTGTTCACAAGTAGATGTCTTGTGCTGGGAGAGTACTGTGACTACTGCTGATTGCTCACCAGTGCTGCAGTAGCAGTTGTAGGATGCATTTGAGCTTGGTCTGGAGTTCTCGGAATTAAATGTGGAAGCATTTCCTACACGTACATATCTGCAAATGCCGACTTCTATTTTAGATACAAAATTAAAAATTTTCATTTTCGCCTCAGTTCTGACTTAAAAAAATACAGGTTTGGGCAGATAAAACCGGCCCGTGTTATGACATTGATAGGTACTAATGATTTGGAACAAACTTCAAATGGAATGAAAATAAAATGCATTTACCTTCATAATAAATATTGGAAGTGCCCTCCATCTGCATCTAGACACTTCTGTGCACTTCTGAGGAATCCGGACAGAAGGAGTTCTGTTCCTTGTTACATTTTTTATGGATCCAGTCGTACGCCATTTTCGCACCAAATCTTGAATGCTGCTTTTCGCTGGTACTGAGCGAAGCGGATATTTGTCTCTGAATAATTGTTGTGTTTCCTTAATAGAGCTGGTCTGTACATACGCCTCCACAATGAATATTCGCTCTGGTATTGAATAAGTCATGCTTTTCGCACCAAATCTTGAATGCTGCTTTTCGCTGGTACTGAGCGAAGCGGATATTTGTCTCTGAATAATTGTTATGTTTCCTTAATAGAGCTGGTCTGTACGTACGCCTCCACAATGAATATTCGCTCTGGTATTGAATAAGTCATGCTTTTCGCACCAAATCTTGAATGCTGCTTTTCGCTGGTACTGAGCGAAGTGGATATTTGTCTCTGAATAATTGTTGTGTTTCCTTAATAGAGCTGGTCTGTACATACGCCTCCACAATGAATATTCGCTCTGTTATTGAATAAGTCATGCTTTTCGCACCAAATCTTGAATGCTGCTTTTCGCTGGTACTGAGCGAAGCGGATATTTGTCTCTGAATAATTGTTATGTTTCCTTAATAGAGCTGGTCTGTACGTACGCCTCCACAATGAATATTCGCTCTGGTATTGAATAAGTCATGCTTTTCGCACCAAATCTTGAATGCTGCTTTTCGCTGGTACTGAGCGAAGTGGATATTTGTCTCTGAATAATTGTTGTGTTTCCTTAATAGAGCTGGTCTGTACATACGCCTCCACAATGAATATTCGCTCTGTTATTGAATAAGTCATGCTTTTCGCACCAAATCTTGAATGCTGCTTTTCGCTGGTACTGAGCAAAGCGGATATTTGTCTCTGAATAATTGTTGTGTTTCCTTAATAGAGCTGGTCTGTACGTACGCCTCCACAATGAATATTCGCTCTGGTATTGAATAAGTCATGCTTATTTAAAGAACAACTCTTTACATGTGTTTAGAACGTCTGACTTTTAAACAGCAACCAGAAGAGGTTATAAGCAACAATGGCGCAACAACAATGACACAAAACACGCGGAAGATACAGTATAGCCAACATAATTACATTTTCAAGAAAAAAGAAAGAAATCAATATCCTACATAATTTATTTTCCAAATCATATGACATGAGATGGGGCCGGTTTTATCTGCCCAACCCTGTATATTCACACAAAAGATCGCAAGTTCCCCATTCTTCTTCCAGTTACAATTACATAAAAAAGTCACCATGTTGATAAGAATTAAAATTATACTTCATTCATAAAATAAATTACTTCATTTATTCGCCATGTTTCCAATCTTCTTCCAAACTAAGTCTTTCTTTAAGGTATTCTTGAACTGTGTATCCATCAAATTCCATAAAACAGGATGTCCAGCAACCATCTCAATCAGCTCTTCATCTTCTGTAGCTGAGAATCGAAATAAAGGGGGCGCCACTGTTGAACAAGATGTATGAAATAACAAAGTCACATATGATTTCTCTATTATGCAGCGCATGGCGTACTAGACTCCTCTAGCTCGAGTTGGTCTACTGCGCCAAGTGCATTATGCTGGCACACAATGTACTGTGCATCTTTAGAAAACACTTGAATTACTTTTTGTTGTCTGAATCTGCAGTGTATTACGCTTCATGTTTCACATATGTAACACAAAATGTACGCTGCTAAACACGCCATAATGGTGCTCAAGCTTCCATACAAGTGAAAGGTGTTGCATATCACCTTTGCTAGATATAATTTTCAAGTTAAAAAATATGATCTGATATTTGAAGGAATGAGAATGAGGTAGTCCAAAGCCACACTTTTAACAAAATATTTGGAAGCAAGAAGGAGAATGACTTCATTGTAAAATATTGAGTATTAGACACATGCACATGAGGAAACTACCAGTAAAATAATATAAAAATTATCGATACTCAACAAATGACGCAAGTAAATGCCAAAGAAATTATGATGCTGCACCTAATATCATTGGGTTCTAAACCTTCAATATGCTCTCCTATAAAATTTTGTGTGTGGGGCTTAGGACTATATCATTCTCAGCCCTTCATTTGTTTGGATGTAAATATGACTTGAACATCTTACTAAACATTAGTAGCGTGGTTCACTGGATAAAAGTGTCAGCACGTAAAGCTGGAAACCTGGGTTCGAGTGCTGGTGCCGGAGAGAATTTTTCTACTTTCTACTGATTCTTCACTATATGGAAACGCAGAATTACTGCACTGAAACTCCATATGTACTTCAATACATCATAGTAATATGATAAAGCATAGTAATCACTTTCGTGATTCAAGATGGTGCCATGTTCCGTCGGACCCCAGCCACTTAATCATTCATAATGAGTGCACTTCTGTACTTGTGGTTGGACATTGATTCTACTGTCATACATACTGTGACATGGTACACGAGGGTAGGCCAACAAAGAGCAACATAGTAGGTAAAACTTAAAATAGGAGGAATTCAATCTGGCATTGGAGCTTGAATCCAGTGTGGCTTAGGGAATAAAAGCATCAGCACATAAAGCTGGAAACTCGGATTTAAGTCCTGGTGCCGGAGAGAATTTTTCTCTGTTCTACCAATTCTTTACATATGGAAACGCAGAATTACTGCATGAAACTCCTATGTACTTCGGTATATCATAGTAATATATTAGCAGAAGAGACAAAATTGAATCTCAAGCAATGAAATATAAGAGTTGCAATTTAAATTCAATCATTATTCCAGATTTTGTCTCATTCTATATTACTTCAATATGGAAAGATCCAAGGAGTATCATTCTTAATGTACCACAATTCCCTTATATATTTTTATTTTTATACATATTGTTTTATATACATGACTCATTCAATAATTAGTGGCAACAATGTTTGTATGTGGTGCTATCAGCGGTAAATGATGCAAGCTGATAACAATGAGAAAGAAGAGTATCTGATGTGTATTATCTGTGAGTATGAAGACAACAATCTCATTTATAAGATATTTGTAAAGAGTTTAATTTGTAGATTGTTACCTGTAATGCTTTAAAATGTTTAGCAATTCGAACAAAGATGCTTCAATATAATACAGATTGCACGAGGCAAAAAGCTCAACAATGCTGTACAGCATTACTGGAAGCTTCTGGTAGAGAGACTTCACCATATCGTACCGTGGCTAGGTGGGCACATGCATTTCGCAATGGGAGGGAAGATGTTCATCAAAAACGTGAAGCTGGCAGACCGCAATCGGCAAGTGATTATGTGCATGTGAACGCTGTAAGAGTTCTGCTGGAAGAACACTATTGTTGGACTTGTATTGAACTAGCAAGAGAAGTTGGAACTGCACCTGGTATGAATCTTCACATACTTAAGAAGAAGTTAAAGATGAGGAAAATCTGTGCTTGGTGGGTTCCACACAATCTTAAGGAGGAAAACATGTGGCAGAGAATGGAAACAGCAAGATTGCACTTAGAATGCTATGGACGTCAAGGTGAGCGTTTCCTTCGAAGTATTATAACTTTAAATGAAACCTGGGTTCGATGCTACCAACCAAATTGAAGAGACAATCAAATGAGTGGTGGCACAATGATTCCCCACGGCCAAAAAAGTATCGGCAAGAACAGGATCCACTTAAAGTCATGTTCATTGTTGCTTATGATTTTGATGGTGTCCTTGTCACTCATTCAGTTCCTACGGGAAATCATGTGAATGGTGCATATTACAATTACTTTCTGGAATACCATTTACGACCAGCTGTGCGTCATAAACGTCCAAATCTCCTGAATTCTCCTCCTACTGTGCTACATGATGGTGCTCGCTCTCACATAGCTGCCCCTGTGGTGGTTAATTTACTTTGCAGATGAAACTGGGAAATTCTAGAGTATCCTCCATACTTCCCAGATATGATCCCATGTGATTCTGACCTTTTCGCGAAAATGAAATTACCACTTAGAGGAGTTTGCTTTAGAACCAGACAGACAATTATAGCAGCAGTAGAGTAGTCTGTTCAGAGATTAGTACAACAAGATGTTGTGGCATCCGTCGTCTCCCTGAGGTGTGGAGGCGGGTTCTTCATGTTGAAGGAGATTACGTCTGAGTACTGCTACAATGTAACTGTTCCAGAAATCTTTTCTTTGTTGTTAATTCACATGTTGCCACTAATTATTATTGAATGACCCATGTATGTATATAACCGAAGACTGAAATAGTGACAGTGGTGAAACTTATTATGGAAGAAATTAAGATTACCGCTGATCCTGTTGTAATATGTACAGGTGCACGGGGATTACGATATGGCTCTTCATTGCTTCCATTCCGGACTTCATAATCATACAAGGGCCACAAACGTTCATAGGAATGCTCATGAGCCCATATGGCGAGATCCACACCATACTTATAAAGAAGGTTCTCCATGCCAAACCTGTAAGTAAATTTAATAGAATGCATGCATATGGTAGTAACAGTATAGCTACGAAAACTAACGTAATGTATCTGTATAAAGAATAAAAAGTGAAGTTACTATCTTCAAAAGATGAAGTAAATAGTGCAATGTAAAATGCAGACTTTTTCACTGCACCATATTTAGCACTATTATCAGGCAGTATATCTCACTTGACGATATGTGTCAGAGAAAGAAAAATTGTTTGTATAGGCGCACATCACAAGTCTGATTAGTGTAATATGTAGCTAATCAGCCATGTATGCAATGGAGGGGGATAGGAACCGGCCACCCTACCCCATTATCTCCTGGTCTAGTTGCCTCATAAATGGTGCCATGTTGGTATCACTTGTGAGGTTCAGACCTGTCTTCGGACAGTTGACTTAACAACAACAACAACATATTTCGCAATAATTCATAAGTAAAAATTTACAGAAATGTGTCTAAGATCTATTAATTTTTCTAAAAATACTGTATTTAAAAATCATGTCTTACAAACTGTACAAGTTTTTTTAATATAAGTACTGTTCACAAAAGTGAACGGTAAGAACTAATATCTTGATGCCTATGGAAATTTACATCATTTATATTCCCATTTTGCACGTCTTCATTCACAATTTTTCTGCTAAACTGTTCTATGTACTTTCGTTGCATTCAATAAATTTAACTATAAAATAACCATTTTTATCAGATACAGTATCAAAATATACTTTCTTCCATACAAATTATGTTATTACTGACCAATGCAAGAAAGGTACTCCAACTCGAGTCCAAGTCTCATGATTTGTACAATCATCAGAGTTTAAATTAGAGCAATACATTGGTCTGTGCCCCACTATTATAACCCAGGGGCGTACAGTGCGGTTCTCTGGGCTTGTAGCTTCCTGCAATCATGATATATAATTATATATCAAACATATCCCCTACTTTTGAAGTGCTTTAAATATTATAATATGACATTTAGCCAGTAAATTGTCTTAATATTTTTTATGTTAAAAGGAAAAAACTTATTTTAGGAAAATGAACAAAACTTTCCTGAAATCAAGTGCAATATATATATATATATATATATATATATATATATATATATATATATATACACCAGTTATTTGTAAAGCAAGTCTTGATAAGAGGAGTAAAATTGTACAGTGAACTGAAATATTTCAAAATCTATGAGAAAAAAATTTTATTGTTAAGGAAATATGACAGGTAGTTCTTTTATAGTACGTATAGTATAGTAGTATATATAAATAACCACAGAATGAAAATTTTCAAATGTTGTACCTTGAGATCTTGTTCAAGCCAGTCATATTGATTTGTTAGCAGTTTGAGACCATAATCCAGAAAATAGTAAACCTCTGTTGAAACAGCTATAAAATGAACTTGGCCCAAGTTAAAGCTGTACCAAAGACCTTCTGTATTACCTGGCATTGTGAAACGATTTCGATAATCACTGAAGTTGCTGGAATATAAATGATATCATTTATAAATTGATACCCAAGTTAATATAATGTGCAGGGCAAGTCTAAAAGAATGAAACAACTTTACGTATTTATTATGAATAAACTATTAAAGATAAGAGAATGTACAAAGCATCAAGTTTTATTCGTACTTAGTATAAGATAGTGCATCACCAATTATGTGTGGAGATGCAAGCAAACATGGAGGATGAAGATTTCGTAGGCCACCTAGTTTTCTCTGACAAAGCAACATTCCATGTTAATGGGAAGGTCAATCGTCATAACGTGCGAGTATGGGAAACAGAGAACTCTTATGCTGTCATTGAGCATGTCCGGAATTCACCCAAGATCAAAGATCAATATTTTTTGTGCCTTATCACAAATGAAAGTCTATAGCCCATTCTTCTTCGATGAGAGCACTGTAACTTGGATGACCTATTTTGGCATACTGCAACAGTGGCTAATTCCACAGCTAGATGAGGATCCAACGACTACCTGTTCCAATAAGATGGGGCACCACCCCATTATCACAATGCAGTCTGGCGTTACCTGAATTAACATCTGCCTCACTACTGGATTGGCCAGGCTACTGCCAATGACTTGGCATGTGACAATTGGCCACCCAGGTCACCTGACCTTAACTCCTATGATGCTTTACTGTGGGGTACATAAAGGACGGTGTGTACATGCTGCATCAGAGTTGCAACAGTGTGTTGCCACTGCTATCGAAACCACAGACATGGACATGCTATCTCATGTACGACAAGAGCTTGATTAGTGCCTGAACATATGTCGCACGACACGCAGTTCCCACATTGAATGTTTGTGACTCTTTGTGATGTAAGTAAAACTTTGAGAGTTATGCTGTTTATTGATGCCGTATACATTTTCCTATATTTAATAGTTTATTCATAATAAATATGTAAAGTTGTTTAATTCTTTTTGACTTGCCCTGTACTGTTTGCGGGTTATGCTATTTTATGATGGTAACAGACATAAGCTAGAGATTTAAATTCTGCAGGTTTAATCATACGTATCTAACTCCAATTACAAGACTTTGAAAAAACATGAAGGAGTAGTATTTTTTATTCCAGTAACTGAAATTTATTTAGGATGAAAACCAGTACAATAAAAGTGTTTTGTCATAGAACATATTCTTATGAGTGGCTGTAAGTCAGCCATTTAAAAATCATTTACTAAAACTGAGATATTAGTTTTGTCATTTAAGTAATGATTATGATATATTTCAAATAGGTCTAATAATACAGAAATTAATATAAAGCTATTTTCTGAGTGGGAGATGGAAAAAAAAGGCCTATGACTTACTAAGCTTCCTCATGGTTTCCAGGGCTTGTCATGTATGGTACATAAGCTGCTATTGGCTGAATTTTGTTCATGAAATCATCTCCAACACGTCCATTTTCCTGTAAAGAAACGATCTGAATGTAATTGGGATGACGTGTATAGATTCTATACTAATGCATATAAATATTAAATGCTTGTGTGCAGGTATTTTACTATGAACTAACGATTATTACTGTATTTTTTTTTCTAACGACGTGCATTCTGACGTAAAACCATTTGCGCCTCTGCCTATTCTTTTTGAAAATTATGATGAAGAATCCTGTTCTGAGGTTGAGACACCTATTAGGTCGGATTCTGTGAGCCCCATATGATAGGATGACATGAACATACAAGTAGGCAGGATGAATGAAAATGAAGATGATAACGGCAAAATGAACCCAGAATCTGGTACCAAAAATTACCCAGCATTTGCTCTTAATGAGTTGAGGGAAAACCCCGAAAAAAACTCACCCAGGCAACTTGTCCCAACCAGGATTCGATCACAGTCAGACACGCTGACCACAACTCCAAAGTGGTAAATGTATTACTATACAGGGTGGAAGGTAACCTCTGCACCAATATAAAACTGGTAATAGATCATGAGGAGAGGTTTGAAAATCTGAACAAGTTTTTCTTCTAACATTCATCATTTTAGAAAAAATTGGTATGTTTCTATGAAACATTTGGCAACATCACGACTATTGCAATAACTCTAGCAAGAGCGACCACTCATCTCTTGCCTTTACCTCCCCCTCTGCTGTACTCCATCTCATGCACTCGACAGTGTGCTACATTGCAAGATTTATTTTAACGATTTCGTAATTATTCAATTTAAATTCATGGCTAAACAGTTTAATTTGCAAAAAAAAAAAAAAAAAAAAAAAAAAAGACTCAAGACACTAGACTATTTTTTTCCTACTTGATGGTGCTTCATTGAAGGAAAAGTATAATAAAAGTTGTTATATTTAACATGTAGAATAATCAATTCAATTTTGATGCATCGGTCCCCTTCCACTTGTATATATTGTCATTAAATTAAATTAAATCATTAAGTTAAGATAAGTTAGACTGAACATTTAAAATAAATTCTTGAATATCTTGTAACTTACCAGAGTAAAAATGTCATTAAAGATACTCGTAAATCAGTAAGAGCTAGAAGACATTAAGTTAAAACGTGTCACTAGATTATTTTATAAACTGCGTTATGAAAGTGAGTTTTGTTAAATGATGGACAAAAGAATTAAGTCATACTTCTCCATGTATATTAAATCTTTTGTCATAACAATCCTTATGGAAAAGGATAGAATTAGGTCACTGACTAATTTTACTTTTTAGTGCCATATTTGTAATAATGTATAATGTGGATTTAAAATCTCTCACATTCCACACAATTGCACACTATGACAATGTTCACACTCAAAATGTCTAAAGCATAATATTGGTAGTTGTGGTGGTGGCAGTTCAGGAATAATAATGGCAGTTGTATGTGTGAAGCGAAAGTTTTAGACAGAAGAAGAAAGGAAACAGGGAATACGATTAGTGGAATCTTGTGATCGTTCAAAATGAATACAAATGCATTCATTAACTTTCTAGATTGAAAACTTACGTTAAAATCTTAATAACTCAAAGGTGGAAGAAATTTATGGATAAACGGCCTTGAAGCACGTTTTTCTGCTTATCCTACTAGAATCCACGGATTCTCCCCTATCATAAACCAAAAATTCATGCTGATGACTACATTACTTTAATAATATGGCTGAGGTGTTTTTTTTTACTAATGGCGGGTATTTGACTTACGTCATTTACTCATATAAAATCAGTTGTGTAGACCAATTTAGTGACAGAGTCGTTGCCCAGGGTGCACCATAGGAGGCTAGTCTACACTACACCTGCGATGAGATGATGGTGGAGATTTATTGGGATGTCACAGGGGAACCGGAGATCCCGAAGAAAACCCCAGTGTTACCTGGACCACAGGTTTGCCCAACACAAGTTATAAATCGGGGTACACTAGGGATCGAGCCCAGGTCTATAGGATTATAAGTCCAGTGCTCTACACTATACTACATTAAACAGATATCTAGAGTAAAACTGTGCTTTTTTAAAAGTAAATTCCATAATATCAACCAAAGAAATTATTTATTTGAATGATGGTAATGCTCGCAAAAAATATTAATTCTTCTTCTTTGGTAAGATGGTATGATGATAAAGAAGTACGTACAGTATTTGATTTTGAATGCAGACATTGAAGATGATGTGTATTATGATGGATTGAAAAAGAGAAAAAAATAATTAGGATATCTCATTGCACGGCTATAGTTCTGAATATAAATCTGCCATATTCCTGTGCAACTAAATTTGATATATTCAGGGTATATAAGAACCAGTGTTTAAAACGATAAAATGATAAGATGGATGTAGAACAACAATAGAAACATCTTCACTAAGCGATATATTATGTCTATGTGTCATTTTGGCATAATGTCCCTCAATCTTGGCAGTACGTGAAGGTTGATGGGGTGCTTGGAGAAAGTTGCTACAGAAATTATGATAGACATCACTAAATAAATAACAGTGCATAGAGGACCAAGGCTCATTGCTGGCCTCACATCCACATGGCCAGTACAGGTGAACAGTCATCCAACTAGTATAAGGGTAACATGTGGCCAGCATGATGAGTCCCCCAGCTGGTATAAGTGACAAAATAAATTAGATATTGGTTCTCACTGTAACTCTCTGAATTCCTCATAATGCTGGGATGGCACTGGTCTCATACATTAGTCGAAATTTAATAAATTTGTTCTCCCAAGGGGACTCAAATTTACCCCCATACTGATTGGAAGATCGATTGTCTCTGTTGGGGCATGTGGACGTGATGCAGCAGTCAACTGGTCGTCTTTGGTCCTTCATGTGCTGTCGCACCACGGACAAATGAGGACTCGAACCAGTCACTTATTCCATCGAAGTAACTCCTTAGACCATGCAGTTATGGTGCAGGATGCCATACACCACTGTCCTGACGAAATGTAAGGATGCCACTAGTATGTGGGCAAAAGATGATCACTGCAACAGAATTTTTTTAAACCAAAGACTTTCAAATTGTTGTGTTTCAACATAAATTCATAATGTATAATAACCCTGTAGATTATCTGAATTTTTTCGAAAATGTCTGGAGTATTTCATGGCCTCATAGGTTACAGTGATTTGCTTCTTGAGAGGTTGACAATTTAAATAGTATCTCTAAGGTTCCTGGTAAAAAGTAAAACTTGATTTACAGTGACAATCCTCTCTTCAAATTATTAGTAGCATATTACATTTCCTCATGGGAACACAAGTGCATAGCACCAAACTTTATATAATAGGATCACTCTTCACATGCCACCAATGTTAAAGAATTGTTACTCTGTGTGTGTATGTGTGTGGCGTGCATGTGTGGGTGAGCGTGCGTGCCATTACAAGATTACTTGCAGGATATGTTATGTTTTTTTTTTTTTTTTTTTAAGTTTCTATCCAGAGGGATGAAAAATGTCAAAATATTTCATCATACCCAGTCCATGTCATATGCAAAGTCACCAATATGCAGTATGGCATCATAAAAGCCACGTTGTACTTCATCTTGTAACTGTGGAATTGATCTTCCATTTTCATTGCCAAGATCACCATATACAGCCAACTGTGGCACCCAGTCAGGATCATTGGGAGGTGTTGTAAACCAAAACTCACTTGACCAACCTTTGCTACTGCCACAATGATAAGCTGTGACAACATAATATGTTAAAGCACACAATATAATTTAAGACAAAGTATATATTTCTTTCTAGATTGTATTCTTAAGAGCTAAGTACTTTAGTCGTAATTAATAAGAGGAAGAAACCTTAATGTTCAAGAACATATCAATTAAGTATCTTAAAAAGAATTTCAAATGAGAAGTGTATTAATTGAAGAGAAAATGGGTAAAATTTTAGAATTTTTATTCACATTTCTGTGTTGGAGATAAAAACACTAGTAATACTAACTCTTAAAATGAACAGGCTTTCTCGTGCCTAGCTAAAAGTACCATATATATAGTTTACATATAACATTTCAACAATTAGCCTAATTAAATTAAGAGAAAATATTGAAATCTCAGAATAATTATTTTCCAACTAAATTTTAGTTATCAATTATGTATGTAGTGTTTACAGTAGTGTATTTAAATGTTGTCACAACATAGGTTGAGGTATTGATGTTCAGTGCATATGAGCTTAACATCCTTCCAGCAAAGTGAATATGAATTTGGTGGGCCATTGACATGGTTGTAAACAGGACTCAAGCTCCAAAGCTGAAATCGTGTGCGGGTTCGAATCACGCTTGGGCTGATTTTCTGGTTGTTTTTTTTTTCCGAGTTTTCCCCTTACTGTTAAGGCGAATGTCATTCAATGGCAAATTCTTTGACTCAACTAAAAGAATGCTATTTTACAATCATCAATTCCATTAATATAAAATAGTTACGCAGTTGATACAGCATCATTAAAAAGTAATCAAATAAAGTGGATAATGTAAATTGTAGAAGAGGATACCTTCACTATCATACTAAGTATCAAGTTGTCTGTTTGCCTGTCTAACATAAAGAAAATTATCTCGTGGATAAATTAAGGAAAAAAATGAATGAACAAAACATACAGACGAATGAACACCTCTGCTGTTAAATAAATAAAGTCATAAATAAAACTGTCAGGAACTAGATTATATTTACAAACTATATTAATTAGTTGTCAAGGTTATACTGTATTACGAAGGTCGTTCCGAAAGTAATGCCTCCTATTTTTTTGTGTTGATCTGTATCATCTGAGTCAGATGTTAATGGCGTTGTAGTAAAGGTTGAACCTTCACGCTAATGTCCTGTTAGTTTGGTTGTTGTACGACAAATAGTGGCAGCAGGGCAATCTACCAAAATTCCATCTGACATAGAGGTGCGTAAGAAACAGAGATGTGTTACTGAATTCCTCACTGCCGAACAAATTGCACCCAGTGACATCCATCGACTTTTGCTGAAGGCATACGGAGAAGATACAGTGGATGTGAGCACAGTAAGGCTGTGAGTAGTGCGTTTCAACAGTGGCAAAAATGACTTCTTCTGGGATAGGCGGGATGTAATTCTTTTGGATGCCCTGGAGACTGGAGAAACTGTCAATTCTGGCTAAGTGGAAAGCCTGAATTTCCAGAGTCAGGCCAGAGAAGAAAACCTTTCGCTTGCAACGCGATAAGGCCAGGCCCCACACCAGTTTCGCGACCACTTCGCATGTTGCAAAATTTGGCTGGACTGTCCTATCACATCTACCATATAGTCCGGACTTCGTGTCTTCAGACTTTCATCTCTTTGAGCCTATGTGGGCAGCACATTTTCCAGACAAGCATGCTATCATCGCTGCTATAACAAAGTGGCTTGCCTCTGCTGGTTCATGCAGCATGTAGGCTCTTGTTCATCGCTGGCAAAAATGCATAACGAATAGTGGTGAAAAAATAGCTGTATGTAGCTGAAACCATGCTCTATTTAACTGTGTTATTATGCTCTATGTATCTGTTGCAGTTTCCATGAAAATAAATAGGAAGCATTATTTTCAGAACAACCCCCTTATATTAAAAGAGCCGAAGGATTATTAAATAAATTTTAACTTACAATATTTACTTCCTGGTGTCAAGTTGGGTAACTTTACCCTGTGGATATACTGCGTTCTATTTTCTGTTCCCCCACTGACAAACACTGTTGAAGACCCTCTGGCCGTCAAAAGAAGTCCATCAATACCATACTCAACAATAGATTCTTGTGTATCATTTACTGTATTCCATGTGACAACTATATCGTTTACAGTGTCTGTAAAAAGTAACGACATAAACATAATTCTAATTAGAGTATGGGAATGCATGAAGGCATTACCTGACAGAAGAGTTCATATTTTATAGGCTACTAATCTCTAGACATAGGAAACTATGCAAAAAATATTGCACAAAATAAGCATGCAGAATGCAATCATAGTATTAAAAACTAGACATATCCATGCACTTTGCTGCACTTGTTAGAAATAAATGTTATTGACTTAAATCTAAATACAATTTTGTAATTACTTATAAAAAGCTATTATTCACTAAGTAATTACAAAACTGTATTTAGCAAATGACTTGTAACATATAAAAAGCTATTATTCACTATGTTACAAGTCATTTGCTCCTGAATCATTTTGAAAGTTTTATTTGAAACTATGAATGTAACAGTCTAGATCATATATGTAACAGATAGCTCATCCCTATGTTAAAATCAGCAGCACTTTGAAGAGAACAACCGCCAGAATCGCCACCCGTCCGCCATAAATGAACACGAGATGGTAGTACAGTTGCTAATGCAATTCAAATGGGAATTATGACGTGACTCCTTATGTAACAACTAGATGGCAGCATAGTAAACCTGACAAAAGTTGTTAACTTCAAAGCCTATAAGGCCGAGCTATCTGGGTATATATGATCTAGGGTAACAGTTGTTATCATGCAATACTTTCTGGAGTAGTTCAGTCGATGTTCTACTTTTACGCTTGATACTAGGTAGACCTAATAAACAATTGGTCAACGTGTAAAATAAAATATATTTGTAAGAACTGAGGGCTCTTACTTTCAACTGGAAGAAAACTTCCAATTAAATGATAAGTCTATGCTATGGTCTCCTTCTAGAGACCATTGTTACTCGCTGGTGATCATAGATTTAAGCATCATTGTTATATGCAAAACACCTCAAAAATGTATCATTCCTGGAGAAAATCTAAAATTTGTGGGATGGCTATATAGCTCTTTCTTAATTCATCTAGCTAATTACTGTTATGTTGATTTTCAGGTATTGGATGCTGCTAACAGTAGTGATGCTACTTCCATTAAGCAAGAAAAGGAAGTGAGAAGAAGAAATGAACTTCTGGCTGACATTGAGTTGATTATCATAGAATTACAGTTCTCACCACAGCCACAATACACAAGGGAACTGGAGACCAAGAATTTAACTTTGAAAAAGTCATAGTTTCCCATTTTGAGCACCTGGGGACATAGGATCAGAAGTCAGAACGAAAACAGAACAATATTTAAGGAAAAAACTAGTTTTAACTGCATTCAGTCTTATAGGGTAAAAACATTAAGATGCCTGAAGGGTGTGATACCATAAAATGTTCAAAGAATTTGAATATCTAGCCTAAGCCCTTATAACATCATTTGATACTGAGAGATGATTTTTACAGACATGAGACATTCTTTAACAACGGATAATTTGCAGAAAATTAATGTTCATAAAACGAGAAACAGAATATTATTTATTTACAAAACTTCCCTCAGTAGAGGGCTGGCACATGGACAAAGTGACATAAGCAAATTGAAAATTTGTCTAATGTAAAAATACAACAATTAGGCCTATATTATTATACAGAATTGTCATTCCAATACTTAACTTCTGGGAATGTGGGGTAACTGCTATCTCCCACCTATTTATGGCGTTTCCCCACATTGTATTTTGATTGTCTTTGTATTTACTTTTTTGCTCTTAAACTGTTTTTCAATCTTTGAGATAAAGAAAATATCAGAAAGACACAGTGGAGACTCACATACAACACTGAAATAACAGAAGCGAACAAAAATTGAGTTCCTATGCAGACTGGTCCCAGTAATAATGTTCCGTCAGTTTAATGATGGTAGTGCTGAGTGCCTGTCCCAAGGAAGCTAAGCAGTAAGGGGTGGAGTAGGACCAGTCTTCGTAGGAAAGTGTGCACAGACCTGTCCGTATGCTGGCGTACGACTACTCGCCACTGACAACAGATTTTGTTAAGTAGAGATTATAGTAGGACAGTTTACATTAGATCGCTCTGTATATCTAGGCTACACCAAATATAACAGGTGGATGAGAAATACATCTGTTACATTTTCTAGTAAGTCTCATCTATTCTATTAAATGTGTCATGAACAATCTATATCCTAATTAAGCTTATGTCAGAATCACTATCACTAATGCTTCCTGATCTTATCACCGACTTTGCTTTAAAGTATCTTAGCGGTTCGCATCATGAACACGTCTATACAGCTACAAAAAATTAAGAATACAATAATATATCATAATACAGTAGGCTATAAGTATGGATTATTTTACCATAAAAAAACATTTTTCAATTATTTTTAATTTGCACAGTCTTTGTACATAAGTACTTACGCAGTATTCTTAAGTAAGCTTATAGAGTTACTTTTAAACTAAATTTCTCTTCACTTCTTTTCTTTCATGTCCAACTTTGTTCCTTTTACTGCATAGCTAATTGAAATTGCCAGGGATAATTTAAGTGCAATAGCCTCTTTATCTTAGTAATAAAAAGAACAGGACAGGATATATTACAATTAAGTTATTTACCTCCAAATGACAGGTGAATTTGTTCAGGCTGGTATGATTCCATACAAAAACTCAGTTGTGTAAAACATAACCACAAAACTATTACTTTATACATGACTAGTATAAAATACACAGCCTTTACAACTTTGAAGAGTACTGGTACTACTACTGCTTAACAAATAACGCAAGCATCGTATTTATATTACTCTGGGAAGTGAGTTTCCAAACTAATGAGATAAGGAAAATGATACATAAACAATATTTACACTTTTATAAAATATATCTTGTCTGGCATTTCGAACCACCGAGATCGGTATGTAGAGTTCAAGTTATTGATACTAGATGACGGCACCAGTCAAACAAGCTCTTGTATGGTAAGGCAAACATATTTGTCTTGTATTTTGCAATGTAATGATTCAGCCTATAGATAGAGTAACTTTATTGTATTTTATTGCCTTATAATGATCTTGTGCTCTGCCATTTCTGCCCAGTCTTGTGGATTTTGATATTTAAACTGAAAGATCCGTACCAATTGATTTCAGAATGTCACTATTTGTTCAAGGTGTTGTTACTAGATGGCGGTATATACATAAATAATCTTTCTGCAAGAATGGTCTTAGTCACTATTTTTTAACAATTATAACAAATGCATGTTTTTAGTTTTAATAATTGTTTACAATATACAGTGATATTGATACTACATATAACTGATTTTTTGTTGCATGCTAACTATAATTTTTGAGTAAATATTTAACTATATGCCCATATTTTTTATATTCTTCACTTTACTTTCAAATGAGCTATGTATAATTTTACCACTAAAATCATTTTTCCTTGTTTTCGCTCATGTGCTGTGTGCCTTGTGGCAGGTTGTGGTCAGCTGATGTGCTCATGGTAGATTGATGTTTTGTTTAAATGGTAAGTAATTCATCGTATTTATGATGTGTAGGCCTGCTTATAAATTAAATTAATCGCTGCAAGTATTTTTAACTTGTGAACTTGGGTGACTGATCCTTTGAAAATGAAAAATAAATGCGGAGAAATCAACTTAATTCATACATATTTGTGTACTTTGACACAAGTAAATTCTCTTTTTACGTCAGTGTTGTCAATGTTTGCTGTACGCTTTTAATATCACTTATATCGGAAAATATTATTTAATCTGATTGTATTTAGAGAAACTAAAACAGCAACTTATCTTTTTCCTTATCATTATGTATGTATATAACTTATCAGATATCATACAAGCCATTGATGTGAAGGAAAAAAGTGCCTTCTTTAGTGTAGCATTTATGGAGAAATACTCTTATATTGATATTACAACTGCCTCAGGACAGTCTTGTTCTTTGTTGTAGACGAGGTTGATTTTTTTAATTTACTGTATAAATGCACTATAGCCTAGTTTTTAAGTTAATGTTGATGTTGAAAGTATCCCTTAAATATAGCAATAGTGAAGCTTGGATTTTAGATAAAAGAAATTGACAAAAATTGGGAACTGCTCTTATGTGATTGTTACGGTCACTATTAGAACTAGCAAAACTAGACCGTCGAGAAATAAAGACATCCTAGAAAAATTAGAAGTGAACATTATCAAGGAACACACAGCCTGCATACATAATAATTATATTATTATCAGCAAAATCTGTAACATATACGACGAATGTACAAACAGTATATTCCTAAATTGACTCATCAGTATTGCCTCCAGACAACGTGACAAAGAATGACCAACACAGTGATGAACAGGTCAGATACACCTTTGTATCAAGGAAACTTACCTCAAGGACCTAATTATTCAAACAGTGGTGGTGGTGGCGACAATGATGATGATACCGGTATGGAAATTTGTGAGGACACATTATTTTCCAATTGAAAATAGCTAATCAGTGGTTCAAAATGAAGTAGGTACCATTGGTGCCTAGATAACTGCTTCATGGAACGCTCTACATGAATTTTTAAGAAAATGCTAAAAATTTGAATCTGTTGACGTACACCACGGGTTTCTTTCCATAATTAGGCTATTTTTACCACAGTAAAGAATTAAGAAAAAAAATATTTGTAAAGAGAAACCGACAAGAATTGAATTTCTTAATATTGTATGTCACTGTAGGATTCTACACAGATGAACCTTTTTTATTTTGTCATAGGTATAAAAATCTGTAATTATTCAGTCGTCAGCAGAACATTTACATTGACCTATCATACTTTGGTACTTGATAACTGATAGGCCTAGAATTTATTTTTGTTACTAAAGTACCTACCACTTTCTTTATCTGTAATTGTTCAAAATCTCTTAGTTTTGATAACAGTAAGGTCTAGCTATAAAGTTGATAGGCTACAATATATCAGTTGCCCTTTGTGTTTAATTCAAATGTGTACTTATGAGATAAGAAACAATAAACGCAACATGTCCATAGATAATTTTTGTGTTATTTATAAGCGTAACTACGTTTAAAATTAAATGCTATCGTCCTGTCTAGTATTTTTAAAGGCACTCCATTTTTCATAGTTAATCGAAATCTTAATGTTTTTATGAAGTTCATGACTAAATGCCAAAGTCGTACTTAGGCTTAATTATTAAGATATTTTGTGTTTTCTCATATTTCCTCCAGGCAGTTACTGGTACAAGAAAAATTCATGACTGCAATGTCTCAACATTATCTACTAGGATTGTTCACATACACATATAAATAGGGGAATGAATCTACATTGAAATTCGAGAATATCTGTTGCTGTACATAATAACTGTTGTAGTGGTACATAGCATATACCTACATAGCATGTAATAAATTAACCATGAATAATACATTTGAAAATAACTAAAACCCACTTCACCATACCAAGTACCTCATTTATTAGACCCGTGCATGCATGTGTACGAACACACTTGGATAGGTTTTTGGTCAAATGGACATAGCCTAGCCTATGGATGAATATAGATAGGACCTACAAATGATATTAATTACATTTCTTTTTAATTCTGTAAATTAAGTTTATGAAAATTATTGTGCTTTCTCTGTACTTCATATAGGACGAAATAAAAAAAAAACAATTCTTGTATCCTGGATCCTGTTCAGAGTCATGTTTAGCTAGTGAAACAAAATTGCTTCAAAACCATTTTTTGTATTACGTTGATAGAATTTTATAACCCTGAAGTGAGTTGTGAATATACAGAGCATTCCTATGGATACCAGCCTCAGGTAATGATGCTCCATTGGTTTATATGTGGAGCTCCCGTTCCAACCATGGAAGCTAAACGGTAGAGGGTGGAAGTGGGACCGGTCTGCATAAGGGAGCTTGAAGGGGCCTGTCTATATGCCAGCATATGAACACTTGCTGCCCACCAACAGATTATGTTGGATAGAGGCTGAAGTGGAACCAGTCTGCTCTGTGCACTGGTGAAGTAAAATCTATTACACAGTTAATAACAATGTCAGAACTGAACAATAAATAATGCGTCCAATTTAACATTTACCACTAAAGTGTCAATTTAAAGACCATATTATGTACCTTTATTTCATCATCATCATCATCATCATCATCATCATCATCATCATCATGTCACCAAATATTAGGCCATGTGGCCCGTTACAGTCTCAAAGAAGAATTGTCCCCCCATCGTTTCTTGGGACATCCCAGTGATATTTTTCCTTGAGAGAGCTAACGAAGTATAGAAACACTAAACCAGCCTCAAAGATAATGTTAAAAATATTTACCCCTAACATTCACATCATTCACACTTTAGTGAGCATATCAATTATCGAGTGCTATCTTAATATCACCCCAGGCTTTGATCTTACAAGGTAACACCTGGAGGGAGGGGAAGTATAGTTTCAAAGGTGCAGCTGAGATTACAAACAAATATAGAAAGGCATGACGTATCACTCTATTTGCCGAATCTGACCTGATGGTTATTCTTGGAGAACCCAATGACATAAGTGCTAGAGTTGCTGAAAAAATATTAAAGACTGAAAGTCTTGTAGTAAAATTAAATTTAGTAGGGAAGATGACAAGACATACTCACACTTGTCTTTGGACAGTGTATTTCATCCATACTGCTGCACATGCAATTTGCTCATATTGAACTCGTATGGTGTACATAGTGATGGATAACAAGCAAATCTAAATTTAGAAGAAGGAAATCATAAACCTGAAAAAGTGGTGGTGAGGATAGTATCTGGAAACACAACTTGAGTATTGCAGCTTTTAGATCGCCATTTTTTTCGTATATACAAGTAGGTAATTACATGATTCTTCATATTACCCACACTATGACCAGACCTTTTCTAACACGTTTACAGCAATGTTACAATATCTTCAAACTTCATTTTCTAGTGTTCAGTCAATTCCTTTCCCAGATTCGAGTGTTCTCATCATTATGAGTGAGTTTTGGCTGATTTGGTATGTGAGAGTGGAGAGCGTTCCAGAACAAGATCCTGTTAAAATATTTTAACTTATCATATCGAAAAGTAGTTTAGTTCTTCAAACCTAAGGAAAGAAATAATTTCCATTTCAAATCTGCTGTTTAATAATTCTAGATTTTAAATGGAAATAATTTATTCTTTGTGGTTTTAGCAGGAATAACTAAGAGAACTCAAATTCCATTTTCTTCTTGATATTTGGGAGGTATTATTTACAAGGAATGTGAAAAACAGCAGTTATTGAGTGTAGATGGTGCACTGAGAAGCTGTGTTTTTGTATTTTCTCATTAACTGCCACTACTTATTGTGATTTGTATGTGTCTGTCTAAAATCAGCCACAGATATTGAAATTATTGATTGCTGTGTTAGTTTCTATAGTGGCAACAAAATGTAGACATCTTTGCTATGAATAACTTTTTTGTCACTGCTGTCTCATCTTGTCTTTATGCCCTATAACTTACAGTTAGGTGTCAGTTGAGCTCGAGTAGCCAAATTTTCTATACAGTGTGAGTTTTAAGTCCACCGACAAACTTCAGGGGGTGATTCCTGACTGAAAATGAAGTACAAAAGTTCATATCACCTTGTGTCCGGAAATGCATAGTTTCCATGGTAGATGGCACTGACGACATTCTCTCATAACTTGCAGTGTGCATTTTATGTTTGCAGATAGTATGATTTAAGCAACGGTCTGGTATTCATTCCAGGAACAAGCCGAGATGGTGTTCGTGCTTGGCCAAGCAGGTGGAAACAGTCGAGAGGTAGCATGGATGTACCGAGCTATGTACCTGACAGACAGCACCATCCACATCACATAACATTTGGAGCCATTTTTCGGCATTTGTGTGAGCATGGGTCCTTTGAGACAGATGAACGTGCAGGGCAGCCGCAAATGCAGAAAAATGGCTCCAAATGTTGTGTGATGTGGGTGGTGCTGTCTGTCAGGGTACATGGCTCGGTGCATTTGTGCTGCCTCTCGACCATTTCCACCTGCTTGGCCATACACGAACACCATCTCGGCTTTTGCCTGGAATGAATACTGGACCATTGTGCTTCTATGTTGCTTAAATCACACTATCTGCAAAACACAAAATGCAAGTTATGAGAGAATGTCGTCAGTGCCATCTACCGTGGAAACTATGCATTTCCGGACACAGGGTGATATGAACTTTTGTGCTCCATTTTCGGTCAGGAATCACCCCCTGAAGTTTGTTGGTGGACTTAAAACTCACCTTGTATAGACATATTTTGTTATGTCATATTCAATGGGGTACGTTGTATCTTTATTAATTTTTGCTCCATGGTTATGTTTCCTTGTTAGCCAGCTGACTCATAGTCACTTAATGGAAACTCATAACACAGCTGTAGGTTGTAGAAGATATCTTCAATAACAAATTAATAAGCTGAAATATCTTGTCACATTGATCCCAAGACCTAATCCCTTGTGATTTTTACCTAGTACACAGGATAAACAGTACTCTGGAACAGCTGCTAGAAAATATACTTACAATCATTAACAAGAGAGGAATTTCACTAGATAATAAGGAATTTCCTTCACAGAAGTAAAAAAAAATATGTGAATGTTGGATGCCAGCATTTTCAACATATCATTGAGGCTTCTGAACTCTTATAATGAAAGCTATGTATTTTATTTTAATTTTAAATATATAATAAACACTAGTAATAGGCCCTAATGGTGAGTGACTGACTGTCCAAGAGATTCTGATGGCAGATAAATTGCCTCTAGCTGTAAGATTTGAAATTGGGTGAATTATGTTAAGTAAAGGAATAACAATCGAGAAGCTTTAATCATTCATCCCATTTATCAAAACCAACTGTGCTAGAGTCATAATTATGAAATTCATATAATTTTATTACTATGATGTACCGAGATACATAAGTTATGGTATTTCTATGCAGGAATTCTGTATTACCATATCATGAAGAATAGGTAGAATGGAGAAAAAATATCTCTCCGGCACCAGGACTCGAACCCAGGTTTTCAGCTCTATGTGTTGATGCGTTATCCACTAAGCCACACCGGATTCGAGTTCCGATGCCAGATTGAATCCTTCTCAGTTTAAGTTCTACTTAGTCACTGGTAATGAGTACACCTCTGTAGTGTTGGACATTGTGCCATAGTCACATATTCTGTGACACAGTACATGAGGGTAGGCCACCAAAGGGGAACAGAGAGAAGGATTCAATCCAGCATCGGAACTCGAATCTGGTATGGCTTAGTGGATAAAGCGTCAGCACGTAGAGCTGAAAACCTGGGCTCAAGTCCCGGTGCCAAAGAGAATTTTTTTCCGTTCTTCACCACATGGTAATGCAGAATTCCTTCGTGATTCAAGATGGCGCCATGTTCCATCGGACCCCAGCCACTTAGTCACTAGTAATGAGTGCACCTCTGTACATAGTGTTGGACATTGTGCCATTGTCACATATTCTGTGACATACGTAGTACATGAGGGTAGGCCACCAAAAGGGAACAGAGACATGGAACTTAAACTGAGAAGGATTCAATCTGGCATCGGAATTCGAATTCTGTGTGGCTTAGTGGATAAATTGTCAACACGTAAAGCTGAAAACTCAGGTTCGAGTCCCTGTGCCAGAGAGAATTTTTCTCCGTTCTACCCATTCTTCATCATATAATTTTTTTATTAGTTTTAACATTGCACATACAGTAGGTTTACTGTTAATATCATTTTTATTAAATTTTGTGTGTTATTAGTATTGTAGGTCTACTTGTAATCATGATTAAAATTCATTTTAATGTCTCTTATTCTATGAAGTTTGAGTACATTCTTCAGAGAAAAGTACCGTCATTTCCCATAACTATGGTCCTGGAACACAACTGTGGTTCATGATACAACCATTCAAATTTTGTACTTCATAACATAGTACCTCGATTATCTATATTTTTGCTGTACTGTAGTTTGAAGTCAAGTCATTGCAGCTATCTACTAACGGTGTATGTTACTCACAATGTTCTTTGAATTGTATCGTGAACCGTAGTTGTATTCCAGGACCATAGTTATGGGAAATGACGGTATATGATAATAGAATTTATATACAACTTTTATCATTATTCATTTTTAGGTGAACAATGTTCCTGCCTGCTTTTGCGATATTGGGGTGCATCCATTTGGTATCCTGCTATGTATCGTATCAACCACAGCATGTACATTTAGCTTATGGAGGTAATGCTTACGTTACATTCTTTTATAAAATCAAAACATTGTTATATTAAAAAATATGTTGACCTATTCCATGGTGCGTGGTAAAAAGTGCGTAAGTCAGAAATTTATGGTTGTTTTGAATTATCTCTATGTGAATACAAAACATGTACTTCTTCAGACAGTATAGAGAGCATATGTCTATCTTTTGCCATAGTGTTGTAGAGCATCAGATTACCAGCCCATCATAATGATATTGGTCCTCATTTTCAAACTTTGCTTTTGCTCTACTGAAAAATTGCAGTTTACGACTTATGCCCTTTTACTGCTTATCATAGAATTATATTGACAGTATAAATGTAGGCATACTGTGTATTATATATCACTATCTTTTCAGTAAGGAGAAATAAGCAACTAGCACGCCTTACAATGTCGAAGAGCATGTATTATCATTAGCAATGTGGAAAACAAAAGCATATTTGCAAAGAATATGAACAATTGGTTCTATTATCATGCTGTAATAGACTTTGAATTTATTGTTCTGGTTATTTGCGTGTAGGTCATTTGTAGAACACAACTATTCTTTAGATTAGGTTTTATTTATTACATTCTATGTATTCAGGTGCACATGTCCAAGGACAATTGAATGTACAGGTCGTTCACAAACGTACAGAACAAAGTTTCAGGATTGGATTCCTCATATGGTAACAATGTAAGTTGTTTGTTTATGTCAGTATGGTCCAGGAGTTCTTGATTTGGAATTATTAAGGTTTATTTTCGTTAATATGATACATAGCTCTTCACATGTTCCAAATGGCCACTTTCTGCCTTAACATGTCGTCTCAGTGTTTCAACTTTCTGCCATGAGGCATTTCGTCTCACAAACTGTCATAACTTAGTCTCAGAATGTTTTTACATCAATTGCAGGAGAAGAATATATCAGTGCTTTTGTTGGAAGTCCAGGAGATTTAAATAATTAATCTGTTCTATCTATCCAGTGACCAGAGAATATTTCGTTCAGATATTGGCCGAAATAATACTAAAATATGGAAAAGCAGCATCAAGCATAAAGTGCATCCCTTTCCAGAATATCAGTGTCATCCAAGAAATCAGGCACTGCTGTTTCCAAGGAATCTCTGTAGTTCTACCTGAAAGCATTTGTGAAAATATGAGGGGTCCTGAAAACAGAATTGACTCCACATCATATTTTAAAGTTGCGATTTTTTTTTTTTTCCTTTGCGACTCCATTTCCTCTACCCTCACCACCTTCTCAGTTCCTTTAAGCTAAACTTTCGTCAGTTCCCTGGAGCAATTTCAGCTGTTAGCATCTGTTCATTAGTGATTTCATTGTTACAGTCAGTCACCTTCTCAGTTCCTTTTAAACTAAACCTTAGTCAATTTGCTGAAGCAATTTCAACTATTAGCATCTGTTCCTTAGTGATTTAATTGTTATGGTACTAAATTTAGTGGTGTATACAGTCAATTTGAAGATATTGAGCATTGCAGTAAAATATGCATTAAATCTAAAAAAAAAAATAAATAAATAAATAAGATTATAGACAATATTAAACCCAAAAATATGCGTTAAGAATGACTTTGCCCCAAAGAAGGCCTAAACATGCAAATATGCGCCAAAAAACTATACATTATTTAGAATTAGGAAGTCTAAAAGTGCATCTACACGGTTCAACTTTTCTTTCAACTTTAAGCATTCAAGCAATGCATGCAAGAGTGAATGAAACTCATTCAATTGTGCATGCTTTTTTCCACTAAAAATGAGAGTGCTTGCGGCAGTTGAAAGCAACCTATTGCCGGTGGGTATCTTGTACATATTTCGTTCAACAGTAGCATGTAGGAAGCAGCTGGTTGTTTTTAGGTGGCTGTGAATAAACTGAAAATTCTTTTGTTCGGTGATGGTGGACTTCTTAAGTTTAAAATGGCGGCAGGTACGATTAGCTATATTGAAGATTATCGCAAATACGATGCCTATGGTGTGTTCAACCACAATTTTGCGAATCAAGTAGGCCTAAGTATTGAATTGATATTTAATATTTATTAATTAATATATATACGTAGTAAAGATGACTTTCAGCACGGCGCACTGTGTAGACACAAAATCTTCATGCATCTTAATTGAACGTTCATTTTCAACTTGATTCTTTCACTATTATCTCCAGATTGCATGTGTAAATGCATGAAAAATTGAACTGTGTAGATTACCTTTAGAGTGGATGAATACTAAGTTTGAGTAATGCAGGACGCTTATTTCAAAACATGCATTTGCTTGAATATCCTGTCTCTACATATGAGCAATCCAATGTTAAAATTTTGCCGTGTATTTTTAAACTTCTTGTACAAAATCAGAATAACAAATAACTTATACAGTAGAGCATCGATTATCCGAATACTGATCAACCAAACCATCTGTTAACTGAAAGCATTCCAGTCAGCAAATTCAAATTTGCGCGCGCAGTGTAGAAGTTTTGCTAGCGCTGTTTGCGAGATTTAGCACTAAAAAGACGAGTCTCAGCCTGAACAAAAAAAAAAAAAAAAAAAAAAAAAAAAAAAAAAAAAAAAAAAAAACTTCTTTTCCTAAACTGTAGAACTAATTCAATGGCATTTTGAACTTGCCAACCTAAGCTAGTCAGTTATCTGTGTTATCTTTGTTATTTGTAAGATGTGTAATACAAAATATATAAGTGTAGGCCTATGTATAGTTTTGTGTTCAAGATCAGTGTTTCTTTGTTTCATACTGCTCCTATGACACCGGTACAATTTGTTTTTGTAAATGATCAGTTATCTGAACAACCCCCGTCCCCAATTGTTTCGGATAATTGATGCTCTACTATATCTAGAACTGTGTTAAATACTGTATATAGGCTACATACTTATGGCTTCCAAGTTACATATGCTTAAACATAGTTATATTATAACAGACATTTATTTATGGAGTAAAAGAACTTTCTGATAGCAGATTTAAATTCGTTTTTATTATATGCATTAAGAATATACAGTACTTGTACACATTTTTGGAAACACGTTAAGGAAGATGGTGGCTTATGAAGATTATTTTTATGTCTTGTGGCAGGTTATTCTTCTTTGTGTCATTTTAATATTTGTTGTTGTTTTTGACAATAAAGTCATTTAACCTCTTGCACTCCAATATTTTTCAAAGATATTATCATGACCAGCCAATAAAGCACAGATTTTGAGGTGTTCCGAATCCATTTCTTGATTTGAGTTGCACAATGGGCAGTTAGGGGACTGATATATTCCAATTCTATGCAGGTGTTTAGCCAAACAATCATGGCCTGTTGCTAATCTAAATGCAGCTACAGACTATTTTCGTGGTAAATCGGGAATTAACTGTGGATTTTGATGCAGAGAGTTCCATTTTTTCCCTTGGGATTGTGTTATCAAATTTTGTTTGTTGAAGTCTAAGTATGTAGATTTAATAAATCTCTTCACAAAGTAATACGTAGATTTAGTAACAGGTCTGTAAGTAGCAGTGCTGCCCTTCCTTGCTAAAGCATCCGCATTCTCGTTTCCCAGGATTCAACAGTGGGATGGTATCCATTGGAATACAATTCTTTTATTGAATGATATTAATTGAGAGAGCATTTTAGTTATTAATATTTAAAACTAATCATTTAGGTGTACGGAGTAGCTTTACTTTATCCTGAAGTAAATGCTTAGTTAAATTGTATTCTATAAGTGAATAGTGTATGTGGTTTTAATGTTTGGGCTGTTTATACCAATAATTTTATTTATTTATCAAAATTTGTGTTGTTTTAATAGTTATTTTATGCTGGTAAAGAGTTGCTAACTTCTTATAGGTACTGTAAAACGAATTGTTTCTGTTAGCATTAGTTTTAATAGACTAATGTACTTTATATGTAACTTAATGTTACGTAATATAGCTGTAATTTATTCATATTTGATGACTCATCTGCTATTCAGCTTCTGATGCATTGTAGCCTTATTGACTTGTATTCGATTCTCTTTACATATACTTCTTACTATGACTATAGAGGCTTCTACATTATCACAACATCAGTCCTCTGAACTGCCCATTGTGCAGTTCAAATCAAGAAATGATTCGGAACACCTCAAAATCTGTGCTTCAGTGACTGACCATGACAATATCTTTGAAAAATATTGGCGTGCAAGAGGCCAAACGATTTTATTGTAAAACGCCTGGCATTAGAACACAACAACAACAACAACAACATCACAACATGTCGACTTGAAGAAACATGCCGTAGTAGGAAAACAAGAACATAAACACGAGAGGAACATGGAATCATAAAGAATATTTCGATTTCCCTTATAAATAACGAAAGAATTAAGGGTTTGCAGTTCTAAACATGTACAGTATAAATATTTATACATAGTCAATGAAGTGACTGTTGCACAATACAAATGCATACTTAAATTTTGAGAGCCTTACTTTTAATCAGAAGTCACTAATGAAAGTGGTTTGGATATTATAATAGGTATTCATCAAGGCAATGAAAGAGAACAGACATAGCTGATTCCAAATTTAAATTAATACCTTTATTGTTGAACTTTGCTGTTTGAATGTACCTAGTTAAATTTAGTCTTAAGTTTGATTTAAAGTCCATTTTGATAAACTGTAATCATGAATGTAAAAATATTGTTTTCTGATTCAGATTTTGCAGTATTGAAATAATATGTTCCCATTTAACAGGTAATCCATTCGAAATTGTTGTTACATGGAACACAAGGAACCAGTCCAATGAATCTGTAGTCGAGTATGGAATTGGCGGCCTAATCAAACGAGCAACAGGACTTTCAGAAGTTTTTGTTAATGGATATGGAAATGAAACTGATAGACAGTACATTCACAAGGTGATACTGCCTCAGTTGACGCCTGGTAGCAAATATGGTAAAGTATCATTTTTCATTGGAAGACAGTTTGTTATTACCTATGAAGAATGAATGCAGGAATGAACTGAATCAGGAAAGCAATGCAATGGTATATGATGTTGATGATATGCTGATGATGGTGATGATGATGCCATTGCTGTTACTGTCATCTTCATCGTCATTGTCATTATCGTCGTCATAATCATATCACCACCACCACCACCACCACCACCACCACCATCATCATCACCATCATCATCACCATCACTATCTCCACCTTCATCAACATTTTCTTCAATGTGGAGTAGCCATTGTTTTTATATACAGAGTGATTCACGAGGAAAGGAAAAAGAAAAATTTAGGATGTGAATTCTGAAGTCATTCTGAGTCAAAAAGTTCATATGAATATGGATCTGTTTTCGAGCAGTTACGGAGATATGACTCTTTGATTTCATAAAAACTTCTGAGATTCCATTGTACTAATTCGCATTTAGAGACAGATAACGGACAAATTTAAAGTTTATATTCACGTATGTATACACACCTAATATTCTAGATGTTGGGGTCGATGTTCTCGCACATTTTCAAAGGTACCTCCTTCTGCTTCAGTGCACTGTTGCGCTCGGGCGTGAATCATGCTTGTTGGTCGTCACTTGGGAGAGTTGCTCGTGACTGCTCTTTATGCAGTGTGTGCATCCAAAATACGGTCAATTAGCGCCTCTCTCTTTTCTACCTTTTTTTGCTATACCAAGTCTTTCATCCAACCCCATAAACAGTAAATACTCTTCGATATGGTACTCTTTTGTTCAGAAAGCATCGTTCATATTCAGCGACAGCACACAAGGAACTTTCATCGCACAAACCATAAACATATACAATATCGGTGTATTCTGCAGTCAAAAATTTATAAGGCATCTTGAAAAACACAACTTAACACTTCCGATAATTGTACCTGTATAACTACTGTATTGTAGGCAGCTGACTGAACTGCTGTGAACTCATAAGTGATAGTGTATTTGTGTTATGTGCTGTTTCTGTGTCATTACATCGGACAAGGGCAGGCGATTGGACATTTGTAATGCCCCACCACCCGATTTGTGAGGAGAATGAACTTCTCTTATCTACATCCCTCACAATGCAGATTCCAATGTTACATCATTCATTGCGATCGGTGACCTTGTCTCACATCTCACGTGAGCAGCATATGGTAACTTCTGATTTACATTGGGGCGAGTCGTTTTACCAAAAAAAATGCATCTAGCCCTGCCATTGTTCGAAAACGGACCTATGTTCATATGAACTTTTTCACTCAAAATGGCCTATGTATCCTAAATTTTTTACCTTTCCTCGTGAATCACCCTGTATATGAATAAATAGAACATAATTTGAGTAATTATTTCTCGTTGTGGTCGTAAATATGTCTGGACAGTGTCGAAAATTCTTCCTGGCAATAGACCTATAACATCCTATTTGCGCTGTTTTAGTGAGCCATTGATAATTAACTATTAAGTCACTTTGGCTTGACTTGGATTATAATCTGAAGTGATGATATCATTCTTGGATTCATGACTCTCATCTTCCGAGTATATCCCCAAGTGTAATGCGTAATGCTTGTAGTATGATATTAGATGTTTCAACTAGAATATTGTCTTTTAAAAATTTGGTAATTGTAAAGCCTGTTGCTCTCGACTGGTCAGATAATGATTGAAACCCTACTGATTTCATTCATTCAATGATTTCATGTGTATGTGATTGCGTTATTTTGCGCAAAATGACCGTAAATGTTCTCTTCTGCCATTAATTCAATGAAGAATAAACTCATTATCTCATTAATGTATTTTTCAGAATTCACTGTACTATAGGTTAACAAAACTCTGCTGTAGGAGGTTACTAAACCTCACTGCTGTGCTGGAGGCAGAGTCAGAGTTTCCCTCTATTAATCTGAACAATTGAACAGGATCTCTGATACCACCTCGATGGGAAATTGGAAGGTCTCACAATGTGTGCTCTGTTCAGCTTTAGAATCCTAGTATCAGCACCCACTCCATAGTTATGAATCTTAACATCTCCCATGTCAACAAGAGGATGTACCCATTAAGGTTGCAAAATATACATTTGTTGGCTCCAGATCTTTCCCAGAATGTGGAATTTTGCCAGTGGTTTCTGTGGCAAACTGGTGCTACCTCTAACTTTCACGCAAGTGTTTTGTTTACAGATGAGGCTGCTTTCACAAGGGAGGGGATTTTCGACAGTCACAACCACCTTGTTTGAGTGGCAGTTATGTTGTATTTTTGCGTGACGTTTTACCAGAGCTCTTGGCAATGAGGTAGTCACTGTGATTCCAATATGATGGTGTCCTTGCACATTTGGTATCCCAATGCAAGGAACTTTCTAAAATTCAACATTTCAGGATAGTTGGATTCTCAGGAGTATTCTTCAAGCCATTTCGATCGTTGATCTCACCTGTATAATTGTTTTTTTGTGGGGGAGTTGAAACATCAGATTTGTCAGACCCCAGTGATACTCTAAAAGAACTAGCTGCTTTCATAGCTGTAGTTAAGGCTATTATTCGCGAAACATCTGGCATTTTAAGGAATATTAGAACATCAGTGGTATACAGTGTCACCTCTGTGCTCAGATATATGCCAGACAATTTAAACTTTTCTAACGAAGCAACCTATAAGCACTACTAATGGGAAAATAGCGCATCTATTGAACTATAATCACGTAAGAAAACTGTTCCTCTTTACCTCCTCTAACATCCCTGAACTGTTGTAAACATACTAATTTAACACCCTGTATAAGTATCTCTTTGTTCCACAGTATATATGTTCACTTTATACTCCTCTACAACGGTAGCAACTTAAAACAACTCTATGAGTGAACTCGTACAGTACATTAGAAATAATGCACAGTGTCTGTGGTTTGTAGTAACACCAAACTAAGCTGTATAGAGACTCTGTACTTTATCATACAGATGAACAAAATTAAGCTACAGCTGTCCACAGATGATCTGAACATCAAGGGAGATATTTCTTTTCTGCATAGATAAGAAGCTCTCTGTAAAAGCGAAACCCATATGCATGCTTATACATACACAGAATTATGGCATTCGAAAATTGCTGGCAATAATGCTGTATATCAGCGATCTAGTGATGATCGTGAGAACATTGTTCATTCATTCATTCATTCATTCATTTACTTTATTCCATAGATCTTACATGAGCAATGAAGCTTTAAGATGTGGAACATGTCAACATTTTACAATATTACAATTACAATATTTACAAATTTGTATAGTTTTACAATTTAGTAATTTTCTACAATTTTTACAATTTTGTACAATTTTTTTTTATTTATTTTTTTTTATTTTTTATTATTTTTTTTATTATTATTTTTTTTTTTTAACATTTTGGCGAGATGTAGTGAGATGAGATGAGGTCCGAGGATTCGCCAAAATATTACCCGGCATTTGCCTTTTCGGTGGGGGAAACCTCGGAAAAACCCAACCAGGTAATCAAATCAAAGGGGGTAATCAAATCAAAGGGGGTGATGCCAAGGACTCGCCATAGACCATCCGGCTTCAGTCCCATGGCTGGGGAAAACCTCCGAAGAAACCAGAGTCCAAAGGGGGATCCAACCCAAGCTCGAACGCAGCTCCGGATCAGCAGCCCAGCGAGTCTGCCGACTGAGCTACATCGATGGCTCTACTAAAAGTATACAATACATAGCCAATCAGATTATTCAATTTACAAACGCAAACGATCATTCATAAGTTGAGGTATATTATAATACAAAACAATTTAATTAAATTTAAGGCATAAACAATTCAACCAGTTGTGATATACAGAAATTGATAATACATATCATGCAAACTACTTCAAATTACAAACACAAACAATTTATCAGTAGAGCTATATAGATGACTATTCAATTTAAAGCATATACAATTCATCGGCCAAAACTATACAAATATATACGATACAAAGTAGCATACTTTCATTAAGCTATACAAATTTGTGCAATTAATATCAAGTAGATTAATTCAATTTATAATCATAAACAATTCATCAGTTGAGCTATACATATTACCATTCAATTTACAGTAGGTCTATATACAATTCATCAGTAGAGCTACACAGACTAGTAATCATTTTAAGAACATATACAATTCATCAGCCAAACTATACAAACATATACAATCAAATTAGTTCAATTTACAAACTTATTTTCGTTAAGCTATACAATTCATATGAAGTAGATTAATTCAATTTATAAGCTTAAACAATTCATCAGTTGACGTATACAGTACATACAATTCATCAGTTATGCTAAACAAAAAATACAATACATAGTAAACAGATTAAGTCAATATAAAAACATATTTTAGTTGAGCTATATAAAATTGTACATGTCATTTAAGTAGAATAATTCAATTCACAAGCATAAACAATTCATCAATTGTGTAGAAGGTATGAGTATGTAGAAATTTGGTTAATTCTTTTCTGAACCTTTTCTCGTTGTTCTTCAAATCTTTAAGATTATTAGGCAGTGCATTGAAGACTGTTATACATGAATAGCTAACTCCTTTTTTAAAACAGCTTAGACTAACAGAGGGTAGATGAAGATCTGATTTATGTCTTGTATTAAAATGATGAATGTCTTGATTAGTACTGAATTTATCTTGGTTCTTAATATACAGCATCATTAGGGAAAGAATGTATTCACAAGGTAAAGTCAAGATTTCTAAGTTTCGGAAAATATTTTTACATGAGGTCCTTTTATGCACACCGGCCATTATTCTTATAGCTTTCTTTTGTAAAACAAAAACGTGTTTAGCTTCAGACGAGTTACCCCAGAATATTAATCCATATTTCATTACAGAGTGAAAATATGCAAAGTATGACATTTTAAGTAAGTTTATATCACCAATAGTAGATAAGGATCTTAATGCATAACAGGCAGAGCTCAATTTACGAGTAATACATTCTATATGCGTTTTCCAGTTCAAGTGATTATCCAATTCTAAACCAAGAAACTTTGTGCTTATAGATTCTTTGAGATGAGTTCCATTTAATCGAATACTGTAGGAAACCTGAGCACTATTGTGTGTACTAAATTTGACTGCACTGGTTTTATCAACATTAAGTGCTAGTTTATTTGCATGGAACCATTCATTCATTAGATTCAGCACTGTATTAGAAGTGTTTATAAAATGATCGTATTGTTTGCTTGAAATAATTACACTTGTATCATCTGCAAATAAAATTACATGGGATGAATTGTTTATGGTCAAGGCTAAATCATTAATATAAACTAGAAACAACAATGGACCTAAAATTGACCCCTGCGGAACACCATGTTTAATATTTCTAAATTCTGAATAAGTAACTTTATGACTATTTGGTACATTTATTTCTACTTTTTGTTTTCTATTTGATAAGTACGATGTAAACCAACCCAACATCTCATCTTTAATACCATAAAACTTCAATTTATTTACTAATATACTATGGTCTACACAATCAAATGCTTTAGCCAAGTCACAAAAAATCCCACCTACATGTAGTTTCGAATTTAATGAATTTAGTATTTCATCCACCAAACTAAAAGCAGCATTCTCTGTCGATTTTTGTTTTCTAAATCCAAACTGTTCTAAAACTAATATATTGTTGGACTCCAGGTAATGATATAATCTATTATACATAACTTTCTCAAACACTTTTGAAAATGTTGTTAATAATGATATGGGTCTGTAATTAGCAATAGTACATTTATCTCCCTTTTTGTATATTGGTTTTACTATTGAATATTTGAGTCTTTCTGGAAAAATACCACATTGCATTGACAAATTGCATAGATAGCTTAACGGAGGGGATAATATTTCAGAACAAGCTTTCAGAACTTTACTTGGAACTTCATTGTAGTGTGTGATAGAGCAACTGTTGTACACAGGAGCTGTATTTAAGATATAAATAAATGGTCTCATCCATTTTTTATATCTTCATCATGATTAATGTTGTTTTAAATGAATATTTAGTAAATGAGAACACTACTGCTTCATAATAAAAGTTAAAATTATTCATGGTAAAAATGCAACTCAATACTTCGGGCATTATAAGAAGCTTGTAGGAAGGAGTTCTAACCATATCAGACTATTATGAGATGGTGATAACCTTTCAAATGGGAAGACAATCCAACAGACATGACTGGGTCATTGGTAGATCCATTGCTACAAGTGACAGTGTTCATATTGCTACAGACCAATCCATTGGGAAAGTAAAATTGGAAAATCCTCTAACACATACCGAATTCATCAGATATGAACCCATGTGATCACGACCTGTCCTTGAAAATTAGAGAACCATTGTGGAGCATCCATGTTTAAAGAAGATATCAAAACGTAATGGCTTCAGAGCAGCCTGTAAGAGAATTATGTAAAAACGATGATGCAAATGAGGTACTGTACTCCAGCTTCCATAGGTTTGGCAACATGTTTTTGACATTCAAAATCTATTATCTTAAATTCTTCCTAAACTCATGTATCTTGTAAAAATATAGAGTTGCATTAATTTTCGAATGCCCTAATGCACTTGTAAGTGTCTATTATTAAAAGGAGATATTGCAGAAAGGCAATAATATTGTAACTTTTATATTTCAACAATGTGACTTTTATTTCTACCTTGAACCATATACCCGTCAACAATGTGTATTTCACTCAACACAGCAAGACAGTAGTCGTTATTGTACTCCAAACAATGACAATGACAATAGACATGTATTATTGAGAATAACAATGGACTCCTAATTTCAACTAATGTTCACAAAGCACTATGTGCAGAACAAAACTGCCAGTTCACAGTTCGTTCACCTTGGCTAGTTCTAGCTCACTCACTCAAGTTCACTGTACGTCGAACCCAAGCCTCCAGATACGTTACACTCGCCTGGATACTGCCACAGTTACAGACTCACTCAAGTTCACTGCACGTCGAACTCAGATTCTCGCCTGGTCGCTGCCACAGTTGCGGTCCTCCTCACATTGAACCCCAGTCTCAAAGGCTGGCTTCCATGCTCATTCGAAGACATGTAGACTGACTTCCGAAGATTCATTCACGTTCACTGCATATCGAAATCAGGACCACCTTGCTTGCTGCTGTCCAAGACTTGAAGGCTAACTAACTCTCTCGCGACTCACTGACTTCCGACGACAACTCACGGTGTTATTTATTTACCACGAACTTCTAGAATGTTCTGCATTGCGAAGCCTCTGGAACCCACAACAATCGGTTTCCAGACGTTTCCCCTGCTCTCTCCGCTGCACTGTCCCATAGCCTTCTTTCTCCTTGCCTCGTACAGTGCTTCAGTGCCTGCTGAAGCTCGAGTCTCTTCTCCACACGCGCCATTCCCCGACGCGGCCAGAATATTCCGGCCTGCTGCCACAATATTTTGAAATTGTTACAAAACCATTGCTTTTATATTAACAATTGTGCTTTTAGCTATTGAGTGCTCGTAGAGTTTGGTAATTGCATAATTTATTTAGTAATGTAACTTTTCATTATTTCTTCAGTTTACCATTGTGGCAGTGACCAGGGATGGTCAAGTATGTTTTGGTTTGTGACATCACCGGATGAATCCACATGGAGTCCTCAGTTAGCAATATTTGGTGATATGGGCAATGAAAATGCCCGATCATTGCCACATCTTCAGGAGGAAGTTCAGCGTGGAATGTATGATGCTGTCCTTCATGTTGGTGACTTTGCATATGATATGGATTCTGTAAGTGATTTCTTCAGACCTGTGTTATATAGGGAATGTCAATTATGTCACATGGATATGTAGGAGGAACATTTTAGTAATGGAATAACTTTGAAGTTGTAATTGGTGAAGTGACACTATTGTTCTATCTGACTTTGAATTTGTAATTTATAACATTATGTTGTATTATTCACAGTCTACATGGTATATAATGTATAGATAAGGGAATGCCTATGTAATAAAATTTATGTGACAGTTGTTATCAATACACTTTTTATGAAATGAGCTATTTGAATTTATTATTATGTACAAAATATTGCGTATGTATATACGTTTTTGGCTGTAGGTACACATCTACTGACCCAATATCACAGGAAAATAATGTATTTTAGGGCTAGGAAAGTGATATTTTTAAGGTCTAGATAGGTCTACTGTTGATATTTTGTATTATTGCTGCTGTCGTCCAGAGAGTATATTCTAGCCTACATATTATAATTTTTCTCTTAGATATTTTGTGCATTTATTTTGAAACCAAAGCTGTGATTATCATATTAATATTGTTAATGGTTAATTTCCTCATCTAATCTCGTACAATAGCATGTTCAAATATATTGTTCAGCATTTCAGTTCTCATCTTTTGCATCTTACCTCAAGAGGAGTAAAAGTTGTTGTTTTTTTAACTTCATTTAAGTATTGAAGAAAAAATCAAGTAGCCCATCATACATTGATTATATTAGTTTTGATAGTGAATTTTGAGTACCGGTATCAAAAAATTCTGACATTTTTCTATCTCACGTGCTTTTATCTACATGGAAAATATGATTTAACAGCATTTCATACAATAGTGAGAGATCTTTCCTTTTCAAGGTTTAAATTATAGAGAATCGTTTTCACAATGTTTCCATACTCTATCTTCTTACTTTCTGAAACTGGCCAATAGGCTATTTAGAGGAAATTGATTCTTATTACGTAGAAGGTACATAACTAAAATTATATGCTCTGTGAACCATGAAGAAATTATTACATTCACACTGTCATATGAACAACATTTATACTATACATCACATTTCCTGTGACGTGTTTTTATTTATCCTATTAATAATTATGATAATTATTGCAATTATATTTAAATGATGAAATCAGAAGGGTAACTACTTGGAAAACATAATTATTGAAAGAATTAAAATATTATGCTTAGATGGTTCAGTCACACCAAGAGAATGAATGAGGATAGGTGGCTGAAAATTCTGCAAGGGTGCCACTCGAAAAAAAAAAAAAAAAAGGACGACCGAAAAGATGTTGAAGGGATGAAGTGGAAAATGCAATGAAGGCTAGGATGCTAGAGAAGGACATATGTTTAGATAGAATTAAATGGAAACTGGGAACAGAGAAACTGCTAATAAATCTATATAATAATAATGATAATAATAATAATAATGGTTTATATATATATATATATATAAAATACAAACATTTTGGTTCTTTCATTGCAATTGTCAACGTAATAACGTACAAAATGAAACTTAAATTAATTTTGTGCTATATCTATCTGTAGGAAAATGGACAAATTGGAGATGAATTTATGAAGCAGATACAGCCAGTTGCAGCTTATGTTCCTTACATGACGTGTCCGGGAAATCATGAAGAAGCTTAGTAAGTAGTTCATTATAATAGTTTATCTATTACACAGTACGATTATTTCCTTAATGTCCTGCTTCCAACAGTTCCTGTGCAGCCGGTATGGTGAGCCACATTTCAAAGGGTATTGACTGCAAGGGCCTGACAAATAAAGACTTCTGACATGCCACACATCAATTCTTATGTCCTGTTTCGTAAATTAGCTTATGCTTTTCCTTACTCCATTATTTTATTTATTCAGTCTGGCCCAATTCGGGCTTGCCATTTGATACAGAATAACTCAAACTTTCTGAATTCAAATACAAATATTGGATGCAGAATAATTCTCAGAGTTTGATTTTGATAAATACAAATTATGAAATACATAATAAATTTCTCTTCACAAGTTTCGCCTAAGAATCTTGAATATCATATAAAATATGATTTCTTAATGTGGCAAATGAGTGCTTTTTAATACATATTGTGTTGTTCTGTAAACACTTTTCTAACTTGTAAGTTCCCTTCCATTTAACAAACAATTTATGTAAGGTACCACATTAACCAAAAACGAGACTAGTAACTTTGATAAATTTTAGATTACACTTGTCTAGAAAGTAATACCATATTATGGTATTTTAGGTTCGTATATGTCCTTTTTCTCTTTTTCGACATCACCTGATTATCTACTTGATATTTCGAATAGTAAAATCGTTAATTTGAACTTGAGATCGTGGTTGATTAATTATGATAATGTCAATTCGATGACTGCTGTCATTATCAGTGAGGCAGTGGATCTCCTCGTGAACCTTTATTCCTTTAGATCAAAGAGCATTGGCCAGCATCACGTGTATGATGTTATGTCTTTTGATTCTCAGTAGTTCTATCCTAGGACAATTTCCCAGCATATTCGGAAAAATTTGATATCTAACTACAGCAATGTCTGCTGTGTTTTCTGCCACAAGAGTGTCCTGAAAGAGAATGTTCTGGTGTAACAATAGTCATCTTCAACATGTCCCTACATTCAGAACTTGAGAGAACTTCCTTTGTTATCATCCAAAAGTTAGCTGTTGTTACTTCACGGAATAGTTCTACTCTTCTGCCCTTGTGAGGGTAATCTCATCATGTGACGTATTCTTTTTCTTTAAGATGTTTTCTTAATTGTGGAACTGTTTTGTCTTCTTCAGATAGATTTATTTTTAGTTTAGGAAGACAGCTGATGATGAAATAAAATACTTAAGTGCAACATGCAATGAGATGCTAATATCCAGTGCTACGAAAGTCTTAACAAAATTGCAAAAGAACATGGAATCAATCACTGTGACGTATCTTCTACAGCCTCATAAAAAATTAATAGTTATAAACCAGTTTTTTGGACCAGCTCTGACATATCCTTTTCAAACAGCTCACGTTAATAAAATTCCAAAACAATTTCTGTTTAAAATAGATAACATGATTAGAAACTCAGTTACATAAATTCTCCAATGACATAGTGACACACCTAATAGTATGCTTTATGCAAGTGATAAGTATCCATCCTTCGAGCCTATTGCGAAACGTTCTTGCAACAGCTCAATATAAGTAATAAACTTAAAATTCTTGACCAATCCCATGTTAACACTTGAGAGACTATGAGTTCATTCAAAGTTTGTGTCTCACGTAACTGAAAATAAATCCGTCTAAAGGAGGCAAAACAGTTCCACAATTAAAAAAACATCTTAGAGAACAAGAATATGTCATATTGTGTGGTTACCTTCACATGGGCAGAGGAGTATAACTATTTCGTGAAGTAACAACAGCTATCTCTTGAGTGGTAACAAAGGGACTCCTATCAAGTTTTGAATGGAGGGACATGTTAAGATGACTGCTATGGTTATGTTTGGTGTTATGTTCATGTTTTAAACATTGTCTTGGCAAAAATTACAAGTGCAGTAATAGCTGGTGCTTCATTCTTCGCATTGTTCAATGACTTTGCCGTGTTTCTTCGGTTTTTTTTACCTCAAATTGGACTCCTGAAACAGTATTAGTCAAGACACAGTAGTAGAAGACTCAATATTATGTTAGCCATAAAAAAAAAACTCTGTATTAGGACATCATTATGAATCTATGTGCTGTTGAAATATGAAAAATCAAAACCAGATTCTCGGGTAGAGGTAAAATCATACAGAATAGCTCTTCTGAAATATGAAAGGATTCTCACAGTTCAGTTTTTCTGTTTTTTTTTTTTTTTCATTAATGATTCGACCATCCAAATACTTACAAAGAAGCGGACTTTTACAAGAGATAACTAATAAAATGTGAGAACCTAACAAAGATATTGTAAAAAAAAATCAAACATGATGCTTAAAATTTGGAGCAGATGAAATTTTGAAAATATGCAAATAATTGTTATTGTATTTTATTTTATTTTAAATTTTAAATTTTTAAAAATTTAAGTAGAATCCACTTTTGTCCCAGTTCACCACTTTAGGGATAAATTCGGACAAAATAATAAACCATATTCGTATTCTGTGATCCCAAAGATCCCCAGATATCGACTTTCGTTGAGATCAAGCGATATGAGATTTCTCATTCTCTTCTCAATGTAGAATAGTTATTTTTGTTATATAGATTGTCTTTATACTTTGTAGTAACGAGGAAAAGATTATGCAGCGGGAACTGGAATTATTTCGAAAACTGTGTGCTGGGAACTGGTCCCTTTGCAGTGTGTGTACTGTACTTCTATAGTTAGCTGTATGTGCATAGTTTTTGGAGGTGACTGCCCAGCAGAGTTCACTCGGATTCTCGGGCCTGTATGTTTACTCTTATGTCTCACCCATTGCAGTTGCAGCGTGCTTGTGACAGATATATCAACTGACCCTGCAGCAGTGAGTAACTCACTCTGCAGTTCAGATTAACAAAATCCACATACAAAAATCTCTGGCGCCCACTGTAACCTGTTGGCACTGGGACAGAAAGGAAATGATCATACTGTAATAATCAGTTAGAGTAACATGATAAAAAAATTACACTGTTAAATTAATATTGCACTATTTATATCAACTGGATTTCAATATTTCATAGAATTTGTACAATAATTATCTTTAGAGGAAGTTATTAAAGTATCTTAAAAAATATTTACAATATGGAAGAAATTAATAACATGAAAAGGAGATAAAACAGCGTTATTTAAATTATGTTTTTTTTTTTTTTTATTTCCTTCAGGAAGCAGCTTTATTGAAGGTGTTGAAATTTTGCTTTCTTCTTCACTATAAATAAACTTGGCAATATAATGTCCTATTGTAACAAAACTTTTCTGACTAGGCTTACTTATTTTTTTTTTTTAATAATTATCGTTTTCTTCAGTCATAACATATACAGCAATCATCTTTTTTTTTCTTGTATCAGCCTGAAGGAACATATTTATATACTATAAGAGAATTGGGCTTTGTAAATCTAGTTGCTCATGTTTTCAACAAATTCACGAATTTCCTATTCTTTCTTTTTTTCAGTAACTTCAGTAACTATCGTGCACGTTTCAACATGCCAGGCAATTCAGAAGGTCTTTGGTACAGTTTCAATATGGGTCCAGTGCATTTCATCTCTTTATCCACTGAAGTATACTACTTCCTGGAGTTTGGTTTGAAACTGTTAATTAAACAGTATGAATGGTTGGAACAAGATCTTAAGGTATGTAATGAAATGAAATTTAGTTTTTATATATATACACAAGATTTATCCATACACATATACAGTAAGATACACAATAATGTGGAATGATAGTATGATGTCTTGAATGACAAACATTGTTACATACAACCTCCAAGTGGAAGCAATAAGGCAGATACTGACAAGTAATTATTTTTGGGCTTGAAATTCAACAGTAAAAAAGTTTTTACCCTCTTGTCCTTATCTTCATTATTATATTCAGGAGTGATACCATACTTTATTTTATGCTATGGAATCTTACAACAAATACTAAAGGTACGGTCACACATCGCTATTTTTGCAGCGCAACTTTTGTACTGCAGCTGCAAAGTTGCGTGTCATGTTCACACGTAAGCCAAAAGTAGCGCACTGCATGCTACTTTTCGTGCTGCGCAACCTGAGTGCTACATAAGTTGCAACTGGAGGTTGCGAGTCTGTTCACACACAAGGCGCTACTTTTGCAGCCGCAGTCATGCTGCAGGTTTCCATCTCCGTGTTGACTTCTCAATTTACATTTTGTGGTTATGTTCGCATTATTAAGAAACTCATGTGAAAGCTTCCTTAGCTATTATTTGCTTTTCTGTCGTATCTAGTATTCAGAAATTGACATTATTTTTACTATAAAGCTTTTAAAAACGCCTATATACTTAAATGATAACCAACAGCATATTCACGTAATCAATGTTGGCAACCCTCCTGTTTGGAACTACGCTACGGAAAATTTAAAAAATGAATTATATCGTCAGCAATTATGCTCAGATGTGTTGTGTATTTAATAATTGTTACAGATAATTTATTTTCATCACATTTAACATTAAAATATATCCAAACAATAAAAGTATCATTGGCACATTTGGGTGGTAACACTGGTTGCAACCACAGCAAAAGTTTCAACAAAACTGATATCAAAACTGCTGCAACCCTGAGAAAACCCTGTTCACTCGTCGCTACTTTTAAGCTGTGCGCAGCATGGAAAAGTAGCTGGCAGCAGGTTCGGCAGCCGCTACTTTTCGGGTTGCACCGTTGTTCACACGTCGCAGTGCAAGAGTTTCACAGTTTTTTGTACTGCAGTGCTGCAAAAGTAGCGACGTGTGACCGTACCTTAACTATGCAGTTGAAATTATGCTCGTAAGTGTACTTAATAATGAATATATCTATACTAATAATAAATTTGTAGCCGAAATTTTTCTGGTAATTTTCGCTTTTCCAAAAATAATTGGTCCTAACATGTATAATTAACCATCCTGAAACCGAAAATCGCTTTTTTTGAAATTTTTGTTTGTATGTATGTCTGCCTGTCTGTCTGGATGTTTGTTACCTTTTCACGCGATAATGGCTGAACCAATTTATATGAAAATTGGAATATAAATTAAGTTCGTTGTAACTTAGATTTTAGGCTATATGGCATTCAAAATACTTTATTTAAAAAGGGGTTATAAGGGAGCTTAAATTAAATAAATCGAAATATCTCCCTTATTATTGATTATCATGAAAAATGTTACATAACAAAAGTTTCTTTAAAAATGATTTTCGATAAGTTTTATTGTATGCAAAATTTTGATAGGACTGATATTTAATGAGATAAATGAGTTTTAAAATTAAAATAACAATACCATCTAATGGCCTGTAATGAAATAAAAACAAATGACTTCGTCTATAAGGGGCCTTGGATAACAACAAACGAAAGCTATTAAACATAACCTACAGAGAATGTTTCTGTGTTTGTATGAAGTAATCTCGGAAGCTAAATTAACCAATTTGTATAATTAATTATTATTTCACCATTGGAAAGTGTAGTTTCTCTAGATGGACATAATGCTACAATGTTATTAGAGTAACTTATGAGTGAATCGAGGACAGGTAAATAAAATAGCTTCTTATGCACAGAAAACTTGATAGGCTATTCTGTATATTCGTTTCCTGTAATTCTTAAAATAATGTTTATGTACACATTCATTTTCATCTCAGGGAATCAACGAATAACGAGAGTGTATTGATTTAGTATGCAATAATAGTACGTTAGTTTAGCATTCCATTATTTTATAATCCAAATAATCAATCGAATCGTGTTAAAATACATAAAATACATATGCAATAAATGCAATGCAAAAAAATTGGGTAATGAGCCAAGCAGATTATGTTGCATTATTGTAAAAGTTGTTCCTCCTGAGATTCAAGAGCCCCCACAACAAATTAAAAACTTACTTATCGGAATACATCTGTTATCAACACACTTTTTATATAATATAATATAGCCTAAAGGATCGCCTCCACTATTAAACATTTAACAACAACATGTTAAATTGTTTACTGTTAACATTCCAACATGTTGATTGAACATATTAATGCTAATTTCATTTAACAATTTGTCCACACTGTTAAACATGTTAAACTTGACTTTCTTTGCGTAGTCCATCATAAACAGTCTATGAGATTTTAATATAGATAGTGTTTCATTTTCAAACCTTGGAGAATGGACTCAGATGATGATATGACTTTTGTAATTGCCTCTATTGCTTGTTACAAGTCTTTGAAAAGGAAGAAAATGAGAATGTGGATGCAGCAATATCTTAGTAAAAGACACTATGCAGGATACATTCTAAACGAGCTTAAAGTTGAAGACAGTATCGATTTGGATTCGAAAACTTGCTGAGAATGTCAGAACACGATTTTAATATAGTGATGCAAACATACTTCCTGTTACATCAAAGAAAGACACAATTTAAGAGCAGCCATTTCATCTCAGTTAAAAAAATTACAGCGCGATTGATTATCATAGGGCCTATGGAATGATAGATGTTAAAGGAGTGGGTAATATCGTATAATTATTCTTTCCGAAGTTTTACGAACGTTAACATGCATCACCAAATACGACCATTACTGACGTCAACATAGCATTAATGTTTAGCGTACGATGAGAGTGCAAAAACTCTCTATTGTATTCTCGAGAACAGTTAAATAATAATTCCAGTTCTCTAAAACAGTCGGCCTTCTTAGCTTTGCCCGTGTATTCTTTTGCAGACACATCCCACAAACAAGGCCTTTCCATCAGTGCATTAATTTTATTCTAATGTATTTTCTTTCATCCACTCCATTATTTCGAACAACTTACAGCCAACACCAAGTACCAATGATAATATAAAAATGATCAAGATACGCGCCACAAAATCGGAACTTATAGTTGTTGCTATGGAAACTGTACGAACTTTGCCGAACTGTACCGACGCTGCACAAGCAAAAGTGTTAAATTCAACATACTTAGTTAACATGTTAAGTCAATTGAGACTTGAAATGTCCATATACATGTTAAATTCAACATGTTATATTTAACATGTTGTTGTTAAATGTTTAATAGTGGAGACGTGCCTTAACATAATGTAATGTAATATAATATTGTGAATTTTATTAGTAACAACAATGTAATTTATTCGTCACAACAATAATTCCTTTCTACAATTCGCCTTAAACGCTCTCGTCAACAATTGAATTTTCACTCAACACAGTATTCGTTATAGCACTCCACTGACGGCAATGACAATTTACTTGGACTATTACGAACAACAATGAACTGTTAATCTTAACTAATATTTACAAAGCACTATTTACAAATCAGAACTATCAGTTCTCAGTTCACAGTTCTTCTAGCTCAGTCACTCGAGTTCACAGTATCTCGAACCACAGACCTTCAGAGACAGTTCACTGTACTCGAACTCAGGTCCCTCCAACTGCGGTCCACTGCACTCGAACTCAGGCCTTCGGATGCTGATACAGTTGCGGACGCACACTCGAGCCGAACTCCGGTACACAAGACTGGCTTGCTTGCTCTGGCTTGCTCACTGACTGGCTGACTAATCAACTGAAAACTACTGTCGTTCCTTCGCGACCGTAATTTATAACCACAGCGACGTAGCCTCGAAAGTTCGAATTCGCGAGTCTTCCACTTCGACGGATTTCTCGGCCTCTCTAGGCAAGCAGAAGATGCGCGCACAAACTCCCTCTCCACTCTCCCGCCGCGTAGGCCCTTTCCCCTTACTCTCTGCCGCGCGCCGTCCCTCCGTGCTCCGCTTTCTTGCGGGACGCTAGTTGTGAGTTCGAATCTCACGTCGCTGTCACAATATAATATAAATGATTATTCATCCTGAGACCGAAAATCGCTTTTTTGAAATTTTTGTTTGTATGTCTGTCTGTCTGGATGTTTGTTGAACAGATTTCGACGAAAATTTAAATATAAGTTAAGTTTGTTGTAACTTAGATTTTAGGCTATATGGCATTCAAAATACTTTATTTAAAGGGGCCTGAATTAAATAAATCGAAATATTTCGCATATTATTGCTTTTTGTGAAAAATGTTACATAACATAAATTTCTTTAAAAATAATTTTCGATAAGTTTTATTCCATGCAAAATTTTGATAGGACTGATATTTAAGGATAAATACAAGACTTTTAAAGTAACAATACAATACATTTTCACCGCCGCCTCAGATTATAGCATCGTCGTGCTTGCAGTAACTCCTATCTGCAAAATATAAAATTTTTCAGTAGGAAGAAAAAGCACATTTATTCATTCCATGGCAATGGTACGTAGTAGATCGTGAATTCTTACATTTTCAAAAGAAAGAAATATAATAATTACATATCACTATATATGCTGTATCACTATTTAAGTTATTTGAAGGGTTCAGAACCATAGTGGGCCAAGCGCTATTTACTGAAGACGTAGAAAACAAGAGTTACAATTAAGTTATTACCATAATTCAATGGAAACATATAGCAAGTAATATAATGTATACACATTAAAACTAAATGATATATCAATCTTCATTAAACTATGGCTGCATGTAATAACAATTAAGAAACATGTCAAAGGAAGTATCATTGCAGCAAATGAGTGGTCTCTGGACCTGATTGCATTTTAATTATTTAAATACAATTTAAATTAAGTACATGTAACATATTAAACGATTTATCCTTCTATCAATCACGAATGTTCCCTGGACCAAATGTCCTATTTTAATTATGTAATTACTTGATATTTATTTCTAACAAGTGCAGCGGAGCGCACGGGTACGGCTAGTTGTAAATATTGTTTTGAAATATGCGGTGATTGCTGCAGGAAGCCACAAGTCCTGAAAATCGCACTGTTCGCCCATGGATTGTGGTGTATGGTCATCGGCCTATGTACTGTTCCAATGTTGGTTCTGATGACTGCACACGTTTTGGAACTTACACTCGTATTGGCGTACCATTCTTGAACTGGTAAGCTTGTTTCTTAGTTAAACCAAGAAGGGATGCCTTCTTATCTGTTTTCTAGTTGCCTCTTTTATGTGTATTTTGTTTTGATATTGATTGTTGGCTTTTATTATTGAAGAGTTATTTTTCATAAAATTTTTGTGAATTGAAGAATTGAGATTTTAAATTAATGAAAAATGGCCATAATGTCTCACTTAATATTTTATCAGATATATCTGAAATCACTAATATTGTGATTAATCCTACTTGTTACCACTTTAACACATGAACACAATACTCGTACATTTGGTGAACCTCATGAATGTCAAACATAAACACACACTACAGCAATACCATTCAGACAGAAGATTTTGCTGGAAGGTTTTTCATAATAATACCATTGAAGCGAATGTTTTTCAATGAACAATAAGCAACTAACCAAACTGTCTTTTATATTTCGAAGAGATACTCGAACTTTTATAGACATGACAACATAGATGTTTTATTTTTTTTCTACATTAGACAGAAAATTTTATGTCACAAAAATAGTAATAATCGTTCTAAATTTCATACTCAATCTTTCATTAAATACATACTGAGGTAATTTTTTTTTAGGAAAATGCGACTTCGTTATAGTTTCAAGGTTATGTAACTTTCGTAACTGCTATATGTGTGTGTAAATATTTTCCCAATTTTTATATATACAATATATGCTAAGCTATCAACATTTCAGATAAATTGTTAATAGTATCAAAGACGTTTATTGCCACATAAGAAAACAAATGGAGAAAATCCGATGTTCTGAGCATCTGGTTAATTAATTAATATATGCTCTGTTCCGTTAATAATTGGCTTCACTATGGTAATGTATGTACCGTGCCTTTGACTTATAGCTAGCACATTGTCTTCCCAGGTGGTATAGGTTGGACTTGATGGAATTTGTGGTGGACAAAGCAGAAGGTTTTTCTCGGAATACTCCTGTTTCCTTCTTTCATTCCACCAACACAGTCCACTTCTCGTGTCATCTCTCGTTAAATTAAATATTAAAAATAATTAAAAATAGGCCGTGTAAAGTCTTAGGGGTAGTATGAGTTTCTGATACTGATACACGAAGGGCTTGGAGCTTAGGGCTTCGGGTTCTAGGGCTTGTCAGGTACTCATCTGGGTATAGGATCTTGCTCTATCAGGGATGAGACAGGATAGCCCATCTGCCACAATCGGCCACCTGGGTCATCTGTTGCACTTGGACAATCATCGCATACTCATATATAGAGCGCACATTGGGCTAAGTAAGCTTATGTGCATGGATCCATTCTAGAGCCAGCCCTAAGAAAGCCAGACCAAGCCAGTGATAGCATATGAATAATTAGTGATGAGTAGTCAGCTTTCATTAAGAAAGTGAGTCACTATTGGCTCTGTCACCAAGGGAATCTAATTTAATTGAAATGTATGCTTAACATTATAAGTACAGTTGGAAATGTCTGCCACCATGTCGAATGTATGCTTTACAACTCACATACTGTAGCTTTAGCTTGTAATTTTTAAAATTTATTTTATGATGTTTTATCAAGAGCAATGGTTATCTAACATCTGAATGAAATGAAGGTGATAATGTCAGCGAAATGAGTCGAGATGCTGAAAGTTACCCAACATTTGCTCTTGAGTTGAGGAAAGGAAAATCCCGGAAAAATCTTAATCAGGTAGCTTGTTCCAACCAGGATTTGAACCCAACCTGTTTGTTTCATGATCATACATGCTAACTATTGCTTTACATCGGTGAACTGGCTTGTGATTAGTATGATTGTTTGTAAGATATTGATTTTCAGATCTTACAGTGTTTGAGTGTCTGTGTAGACCTTGTTTTTAAGATTGCCTGTCGGGAAAAAATCAGAAGCATTGATGGGGCTCTTGATGGCCACAAATTGAGTTTATTGTGCGGTCATAAAATACGGATTAAAAAAGTAGAATAATCAGTATTGTGTACATTTCCATTGGACTACCAAACCATAAGCAGAATTCTTCATTGATTACTTAATTACAGAATGTTCCAAAATATCTTATATCTGCTCGTATTGTGTCATAAAATATTAGTCTTAAAATTCTACTTAGTATGTGTGTGGGAGACAGACTAATTGGGATTTCCCAGTCTCTTATCAGGTCGAAAACCCTGATAGAACTTATATATAACCCTTGCAGTGAATTTCGGTGAAGTCTAGAGGGCCTAATTAGTCAAATCCACTCTCCTCACCTCCATGCTGGGGTCCTCTGGGATCTTTTAAGATGCGAAAGAGAGAGTAGTGTGGAAAGCAACGGGAAGCTACCGCATTTACTTTTCCCAAGAACAACTGCAAACATGGCATGATGAGTCTTTCCATATGCAAGAATGCCAACAAGACCATGGTCATAGGAAGAAAAGCAAAGAAGGTAAACTTGCAAATTCTAAAAGAGGCAGTAGAGCTTCAAATACTTGGGGTGTACTACAAGCAGTAACATGATCTGCTGTTAAGAAGACAAAAGAAGAATAGCAATGGCAAAGGAAGCTTTTAATAGAAAAAGGAGTGGACCTCTGGAGAAAGAACGAAGGAAGAGACTAGTGCTTTGTGTGAAGTGTAGCATTATATGGAGCAGAAACATGGACATTACGACGAAGAGAAGAGAAGTGACTAGAAGCATTTGAAGTGTGGATAATGAGAAGGATGGAGTGTGTGAAATGGACAGACAGAATAAGAAACGAAGCTATTTTGGAAAGAGTGGATGAAGAAAGAATGATGCTGAAACTGATCAGGAAGAGGAAAAGGAATTGACTTGGTCACTGGTTGAGAAGAAACTGCCTTCTGAAGGATCCGCTGAAAGGAATGATGAACAGGAGAAGAGTTCAGATGATAGACGACATTAAGATAATTATATAGATCATATGTGGAAACTAAGAGAAAGGCAGAAAATAGAAAGGACTGGAGAATACTGGGTTTGCAGTGAAAGACCTGCCCTTTGACAGAACACTGTGAATGAATATGTTTGTTGAACATGTCTGCAAATACGGATATTATGATAATCTTACTGCTTATTGTCTACAATTTTGTATAACATTTTGACTCTGAGCTTTCTCTCTTTTTGTCTTCTTTCCCGTGGAAAACCCTTTCATTTTCAAAGTGGTTGGGTGTGCACCTCACTTGCCTGACTTTCTGTCTTATAAATTGAAAGATATAAAATACGATTTTTATTGTATCATGATGTTAATGTTAATGAACTTTGTCATGACAGGTTTGGTTTGGAAAAGATGCTGAATAGTTATGGTGTTGATTTGGCAATTTGGGCTCATGAACACTCTTATGAACGTTTGTGGCCATTGTATGATTATTCTGTCCACAATGGAAGCTATGAGGAACCGTATCGTAATCCAGGTGCTCCAGTTCACATTACCACTGGTTCAGCGGTAAGAATTAAGTACACAGATATGTTTAGTTTATGAAAGTAACACACCGGTACTATACAGTTTAATTTTATTGTTATATGGATATGTGCCACTGAGGCATTTAGGAAGCAAGAGAGTGCTTGTGTGCTTTGAGAACTCTCGCAATAGAAGGTGACAATGTACCTAGCATCATGATCTAACTGAACTTAACCCCTATAATTTTGTAAGCAGCTATAAATTTAAAGTTAGAGTAGACCCTGTATAGAGAGATCCTATGCAGATTGGTCCCGGGTAGATGTGTTCCATTGGCTTAATGATAATAGTGCAGAGTGCCTGTCCTGAGGAAGCTAAGCGGTAAGGGGAGTGGAGTGGCACCAGTCTGCATAGGGAAGCATGCATGGATCTCTCTGTACCACTTGTCACTTGATAACAAAATTTGTTAGGTAGAGGTTGGAGTGGGACCAGTCTACATAGGAACTGTCTGTACTTGATTTATGAAAAAAATTGCAAATAAAAAAATATTACAAAGTGCAGAATTATAAAAGGTAAAAAATAATAAATAAATGAAAGTTCATATTGTCTACATTAAGTTACATTTATCTTTGTGTTTTAATTCTTGGTGACAAAGGGCATATGCTTCCTCCACCTGTTGCTTTTCGTCCATTTTTTCTGTAAATACACAGTCTAGAAGTGCTTACTTTAGAAGTGTTTCTATGTCAGAGACTGTCTAAATTCAGGATATTTCATCACAATTTCAACGAAAATTCTATTAAAAACTTTAGAATAGGTCTACTTATTTACAAAGGTGTGAGAACTTGCTTGGAATGTTGCATTGAACAACACCACGTACTTGGAGAGATCAGTTCAGTTGGCATCCTCCGTGAATGCTTACACTGTCATATGATATGCGAGATAAGACTACCTATACTTTTGTGCTTCACCAGCTCAGTGAGCACTATGTGCTCAAGGTTGGAGACTACTCAATTTTTCGATAATCTTTTATTTTCAAGCTTTAATTTCTCAACCTTACAATTAATATGGTCAGCTTATTTTTTATATAGTTGTCTTCTCTGCTATGAATATATTCTATGTGCGCTGTTACTGGGGAAGTTTCGGAATTAGCTCATTAACAGTTCCCTTCTTAGTTTGAAAATTTGTTTTCTGTTATAAATGTAAAAGTTTTGAAGTTACACATGTTGGATTTGTATTTAAGTACCGTACCAACACATGTTTTGTTGTATTCCACAGGGCTGCAAAGAAGACATCAGTCCATTTAGGGGAGATTTGCCTTACTGGTCAGCATTCCGAAGCACAGATTATGGCTACATGAGATTACGTGTGTTCAATAAAACACACTTATACACTGAACAGATATCTGTGGATAAGGTACGTGATAAGAACTGTTTAATAATAAAACTGTGAATACACTAGACTCTCGCTAATCCTGCCCTCAGTAATCCGACCTCTTAATTATCTGGCCTCCTCCGAATATACTTCCTATCACTTCTGCTGTAACAGTTTTTTTTTTGGGAAATTTGCAGTAGTGCCATGTGTTATACTGTATTACTTATGCACGTATATACATTTTATAATATATGTATACACATGCCTGCCACACAGCCACATGTGGAATGTTATAGTTTCGATTTACAAGTGCAGGTGGAGTGATTGGCGCAACTTATAACATTGCATTAAATGACATTTTTAAGCACTCTCGGTAATTCGGCACTCTCGCTAATCCGGCACCCTTCTATGCAAGGAATGGCTGGATTAGGAAGAGTCTACTGTGTATCATGTCCCTTAAGATATATCAAATTTGCAGACTCGTAAATGTCTAAACTTTGTCAGGGAAGCCATGTAATTCAGCTCACTAATTATTCATCTTTTGCAATGTAATTTTTCTTTTGAGATTATCTGTATGTTGTTTGTCTCAATCATTTATTGTGAAGATGATTGAATTAAACATCATATACTACTTATTAAAATGCAATGTGAAATTTGTTTTTTCTATTATTTTAATAATATGCATAAAATAAAAAGCATGCACATATAGGGAGAAAAGAGAAGGTTTATTAATATTATAGACCGTGATATCCATTCAAAATGTTACAGGATGTTCAACATCATTAGCAACGATAAATACACGTGTTTACTGTGCTTTATAAGTACTGAATATTTTTAACTTCTCACCTTTCATTTAAACTTTAAGCATGGTTGACATATCTTTAAGTATTACAGTATCATTATCGTCACATGTTACTGAAACAAATTTGCATTTTGTTACAGGAAGGCGAAGTAATTGACCACATTTGGCTAATTAAAAATGATCATAAGCCATATGCATAAATTTACTGGTAAAGAAACTATAACTTATCAGATCTGAAGAATGGAAAAATTTTACTATGGACTTTAAAAATCCTTCAAACATAAAAATGGTGATTTTTCTTCATCATTGGAAGAGAGTATGATATTGGTATGAATATAATGAATTAGTGCTTTATTTTTATTGAGACTGTAATATTATTCTTTACATATAACAAAGAAAATACTTTTTGTTATTGTATTTACTTGATATTATAGTACTATACCTTGTAATATTATATTATGTGACTTGCAAATTTCGGGGTTATGACAGATAGGCCTGCATTTCTCCTACAGTATAAAATTTAATTTGGGACAGATCTCCATATTTGACTTTAGTGACTAGACTGCAACAGAGAATTCTTTCGATGTTGCCAGTTTATACTTTTTGATAAGTTTAGACTCAACAGAGGTGCAATAAGCAATAATATTAGTGACAACTTTCATTGCCTCTGGTAGGATACATTGGAATTGGAATAAGTATAAAAATATTTGATTTAGTTATGATATCTGCGTTAATCCTGACTACTTTCTTTTCGTATCAGTCATGATACATTAACACCTTTATCTTTTATTTTTATTTTGCGTAATGTGTGAAAATTGTCTTTCTAATATGAATAATCTCTGCAGTTGAAAGAGTCTTTAAATATAATACTGTTACTATATTGAGGATTAATTAATAACATGCGGTTCATTATTATAGTGCATTGATAAGCCAAAGCAAACTTATTTTTATGAATCATAAAAGAAAATAGAAAATTAAGTATTTTAAATATTAAAACATTTTTCTTTCTTTCTGTAGTGTAGTACAGTGAGAATGATTTTTGTTTTGTTACCGTGAAAAAGAAAAAAAATGTCGTATTGCTCATAATTGAAGGTAAGCATTTATTTCGTTATTAATTTCTTTACAGCTTACCTCATTTCCAAATTCAATTTTAGCAATTAGCTTGTCCCATTCAACGTGCTTTTTGTAATTGATGAATTCCAGAGCTCACTATATATATACAAAACCGACAATCATGTTTATGCAAGAAAATTTGTTCAACTTCCGAGCAAGACACGTTTAGTGTTTATGTTCTTGTGATATTGAAAGTTATACATACTTCGTTACTGTTACTTCATAATACTTGCTCGTAACACCGGTACATGGGTGCAAGTAATGAAATATAAATGTGAGTTTCTTAGTTTAATTATGTATCGGTAAAAGTATTCAAAAATACATATCAGTAAATTGTACATAGCATGATTAAATTGTAAATATATATTGGTTAAACCAATCGCAATAAATACACAAACATTACTGGATTTATCACTAGGGCCTAAGAAGTTTAAAAGAATAATATAAACTATTAACTATTCAGTATTCTTTTTATAATGTGATTTGTATTTCTATGTTTCAGTGCTTTGGGCACAATAATCTCCTAATAAAAGTTCGTAGTTCTAGAATGTTACATTTTTAATGAACATTTTTATGTTTTATGCACAGGGCTTCCTCAATTTGTGAAGATAATTTACACTATGAAAACCTTTTCTAAGGCAGAATCCGTAAATTTTAATTTAAATACACATTACTCACTATGTAAAAATGGATTCATAAATTTTGCAATTCAGAGTAAGTCGCAACGTGTAAAACTGATTTTCTTTAACACATTGCTTTTGTGTGTTTCTCTTCCTTTACATATGCACAGGTTTTTTTTATTGTATTACACATGCTACAGAAAATCGCCTATTTTGATCACTTTTGTATTATGCATAATTAATTACTTTCATATTTATTTTATATTTTGCAGGATATTGACAGGTTGAAGTGTTAGTTGGAAGGCTGGAGGGGAATAAGACCTTTGGGGAGACCGAGACGTAGATGGGAGGATAATATTAAAATGGATTTGAGAAAGATGGGATATGATGATAGAGACTGGATTAATCTTGCACAGGATAGGGACCGATAGTGGGGTTATGTGAGGGCGGCAATGAACTTCCGGGTTCCTTAAAAGCCATAAGTAAGTAAGTAAGTAAGAAAGAAAGTAATTGACAGGTTGAAAGAACAATAGGCCTAATCAATTTCACAAAACATTAAATGCTAAGGTGTAAAAGTTATGGCAACTTTACTAGAGTCATTATTCCTTCTTTTTCCATCATTATCATCATAATCACCACTGCCACCCTTGTTACCATGATAATCATCATCATCATCATCATCATCATCATCATCATCATCATCATCACCACCACCACCACCACCACCACCACCACCACCACTACCACCACCATCACCATCATCAACAACAACAGCAATAACATTTTCGACTTGTACCATAATGCAGAAGACCCACTTCAATAATCAGCATTTTTATCTACTTGGGATAATTGTAGGATTGCATCTTCACCTCAGGTTTTATAATAAAATATAAAAAAATACTGTAATTCGAAAAACTATAGATAAAAATGAGAAATTTACATTTGTTTCTTCACATATCTAGTTAATGTATGTTTTCCTGGTAAGAAACAGTTTGAGCAATAGCTTGCAGTGGTGTTGTGGTTGTTGAATTTATTAAGGCATAAATTTGTCAGTTAAGGATTTTATAATGATTAGAAAAATAAGTTACGAATATTAATTAATTACTGTACAATCAGAGTGTAAGCAGAACAATAAAGCGTGTGTATGTATTCTTACATCTCCTCTTTCCTTTCCTTAACATAAAGTACAAGGTAATTTTTGAGTAAAAAATTTCAGAATTAAAACCAGAAGTATGTACCTGTGCTGTAAAAGTATGAAGTCTTGATACTGTGAAATAACTATAGTAGCTGCAGCTATAGTAATAAGTGAAGTAGCAATACTTAAACACCTAATTAAGTCATATATTGTGAAACATTATTAAAAACGTTACTGTGATACAATCTTGCTTTAGAACTATATGGTCTAACCCACATAGGTATGGTTATCTTTGTAATAAAAATGATCAATATTTGAGTAAATAAAATGTATAAAACTTGGCATATTACAATTCTTTGTACTCTTTATTTCTACATGATATATCTTTTGTTATTTACTCAAGCACCGTGACTTCCTGCTTATTGCATATTTCTTGCATTGACTGGGAAATTAATATCCATTTATGTTTTCTGTTACTACCCACCTTCTTTTAATATAGGGTTCATAAAGTGTAGATTCTAATAAAGAAACTGGAAGCAATGATCGGTACAGATAAGTATCTCAGCAACATTATTGAAACAGTTTACAATACAACAACATAATGTAGTAGTAAAAGACACACTAAGCTCATCTAGACCACTGAGGCAAATAAATAATTACTACAGAGAAACCCCCTAAGTCCACTGCTGTACAACATAGCAACTGGAGATGTAATAGAGGCAGTAAATGAGGCCAGTGGAAATGTCAGCACACATATATATATATATATATATATGTCGCAAAGGTGGCAGATTACCGACACGGGCTAGAATAACTCGTGGAGCGTACCACCTAAATATAATGAACAATTTCAAGTACCTTGGAGTTACCTTCCAAACCACAGGGAAGACTTTTACAATACATACAAGGGACAGGGCAGGACAGTCATCAAGGCCATCAGCGAAATTTAAACATCTGCAGGCAATGTCCTTAGAAACTGCAATGGCTCCTTTCAGAGCAAAAATCATTCCGATATTAACATATGGAATTCAGGTCACATGGGAGTATATGAAGAAAAAAAATCTCAAAATCTGGGAAAACTTAAAAGCCACATACATCAAAAGAATCTTATGTGTATTAAAGTACACGCCCTCCAGAATAGTATACATACTAGCGAGAGAAGCTTTCTTGATAGAGGAACTATGATTCAACTTACTACTGCCACCTACCAGAGCATACGAGGAACTTCTAGCAGAGAAAAATAGAAAGAGTAATGAAATACCAGAGGAGTTCTATGCTACAAGCACCATAATAGATAGAAGTTGGACCCAACCAAACCAACGGATGAGGCACACCGGACTAACAGTGCATGGATATCACCACAAACTATGCCAAGAAACAAAGTTCCATACACAAGACGAAAGTGCGTGTGTAAATTGTGCAACAGCAAATGTGGTACATATCATATATTAGACTGTAGAGAAAAAACAAACTCCATCTCGGAATATAGTGAAGAAGAAGATGAAGAAGAAGAAGAAGAAGAAGAAGAAGAAAACATTAACTTTGCACACTTGTGCGCATTTCTACTATTATTACTAAAGTGCAGATATATCTCTGATTGAGGTTCTGCCTGATATGTACATCTATTATCATCTCACTTGACAATACATGTCCGAGGAAGAACAATAAATTGTTTGTATACATCTGAAGTCTGACTAGTGTAATAGGTTACTAGTCAGCAATGTATGCATTGGAGGGGGGAAAGGAACTGGCCATCGTATCCCCATTATATCTTGGTTTAGTTGCCTCATGAGTGATGCTTTACTGCTGTCACTTGTAAGGTTCAAACACAGCCCAGCGATGCTGCTTTTGCTATTGAAGTTTAACCTTGCGCTCGGCCACCATCTTGCTTCACTATGCCGCACTCGTGAACTGCATGTAAATCAATGAGAAAATCTTACGAGAACTTCGAAAAAAGACAAATGTCACAGTTGCTTGTTGTAAATTTCCTATCCACTGATAAAATATACGGAAACCAGAATTATTATTTATGGAAACGTACTATTTGAGCTCAAGTGTGACATCTGTTACATGTTGAAATTAGGTTGTATTGTTGACAATTTGACATCCGCTTACCTCAGGCAGAAATACATGCTAGAATAAAGTTACCTAAATAAATCAGGAAAGATTTAGGCCTAATGTTGTTTAGGTTACACTGTAATAATTACAATTATTGTAAATATAGCCTAATAAATGGAGGAAAAAGTGTGCAATAAAAACAACTCATTCTGCTTTGATTATTCCTTTAATCCTTAATCATCACTGAAATGTTATGTATAATAGTAAAAATTGTCAAATAATAATCAAGATATTTACATATAGGCCTACAAAATATGTTGATTCTGTTTGATCTGTATTATTGGAATGTCACGTAAAATGCTAGGGATACTAATATCCAAACAGTACAGTATACAAAATATTAGCTGTCCAATTAGTAGCTAATCCGATTGCTGGATATTCATTATTAACATTACTAGGTAATACAGGCCCATTTTCAATTATCATTATTAAGAATGTTAATTGTTTGCAAATGCTTTAAAGTAGCCAGTGAAATGTAAATTGATCTGTGGTCAAGCTTATATTTATTAAATTCTCTGATTCCATAATTTTCTGGATTTTCAAATATGATAATGAAATTAAAATTGCCGCGCCAGCCGGAGTAACGACCAGCAAGTCTTTGATATTTATAAGTCATTGTTTGTCGCTTGTGATTGTGGTTCTTTAGTCCCACCGCTCCAATCATATTCTACAAAAAACTGTTGCCGCCAATGGCAATCCAGGATTGCTTTAGAACAGTATGCAATCGACAGGTCTGTTATTGTTGTTAACCTTTTCTTTGATCTGCCGGTCGTTACTCCGACTCGCTCGGCGATAATACTCGTATCAGTCAATAACTTAAGAATCAAATGGATTTAAGTATAATACGTGAATATTTAAACAAAATATATTCAGTTCATTTGCGTATGCTGTGATTTTGTAGGGATGTTACTTTCCATAACTGAATATATACTATTTTTTCTCATGCCAGCATACTTTTTTGTAAAAAAAAATCTTGATTATCTTTCTTGCACTGCAAAGCTCATCTGTTTTCTCACTTAATTCGATCATTAATTTTCTTTCGAGTTGTTGATTGTTCAGACTCACTAACTACTACTGTCACATGTAACTCTCACCATAATTTACACCTACTTCGCAGCTGTCAGTTTCTGATGTATTGATGTTTTTAATTGGTTATTTTACAACACTTTGTCAACTACTATGGTTATCTAGCGTCTGAATGAGATGAACGTGATAATATCAGCGAAATGAATGCAGGGTCCAGTTAGGCCTACCCAGCATTTGCTCTTACTGGATTGAGGGAAACTCTCAGAAAAATCTCAACCAGGTAACCAGGATTTGAACCCGGGTCTGCTTGTTAACGGTCAAGCATGCTAACCATTACTTCACAGCATTGGACAGTGTATTGATTTCACTGACATTGGAATCAACCCTTGAAGACATGCTTTCTTTCTCTAGGTGGCTTCTGTCTGGCAGCATGTGGTTTTTTTCAAATTTATATAGAATACAAGAATAGGAAGGAAATACACTGGGAACAGCTCCTTCTCTCAGTCTCGTGGTATGTCCCGTGTAATCCATGTCTTCAGGATGGAAATGTTGAGAGCTCACTCCCAAAGCTGTAGTCAGTTGCAATTTTCACTGTTGATTGTCTTTACCCATGCTTCTCGTATGTATTTCTTCAAAATTCTATAACGAACGTATATACTGTATTTTAAATATTCAACCAAAACGTGAAGTAATTCATTAGACACATTGGATATATATAATGTTCCAGGATGCAGATACTTTTGGCCTAGAATTACTTACAACGGTATTGAAACGTCTTATTTTCCTTGTTTCTTTCTGTTAGAGTAAGAAAAATTATACCCAAATACCATGCAGATATTAATCATTTTAAAAAGTATTAATAATCCAGACTCCAATTAGATTTACACCTTAAATATAAAAAAGGAAACCAGTAAATAGTGTCTGTTCTCATGAACTATTACAGTGAAGCAATATGGATGACCACGCATCAACACGGCACTCACTCACCTTCACAAGAGCCAATGATGTTACATAGAACACTGCCGATTTATTCTCTATATATCTGTGGGGTCAAACCTGTTCTCGAACAGTTGAATAAACGACAACAAAGTGCAGATTCTCATACACAGCCTCACATTTTTTTAAATATTTATGCAACATAAAAACTACTAGAATGAGGTCGTAGCAGTGTAATTTTGAATAAATCTAGTAGAGTACTTGTTGTCAAGAAAACAATATTTTTACATGACTTAATTTTAAACAGTCTTGAGTCCACACTTGTGGAGTAATGGTGAGCGCGTCTGGCCGCGAAACCAGGTGGCGTCGTAAAATAACCTACTAAAATAAAATAAATAGTTTTGAAATGCAGAGTCGCATTTTTCTGTTACTCTCTGTACCGTAGTTTACTTTCTTATGGCAATGTTTATAACATTTTTGGCAACAGTTTTCAGCTGCAAAATGAAAAGAATTTGAGAGTGAAGGATTAATTATTAAACATTTAGCATTATATGAAATCTACTCTAGGACCCAAAAGTATTACTTGTGACACCTCTGTTTGACTTGAACATGCTTCTATGCCACAACAGCTTAGACATATAATAATGACTCTGCAAACTGGCAACTCAGCTATCATAGAATGTAACGATCAGCATACTGCATCAATTGAATTTAAAAGGGGAGTAATGCAGGGTGCACTACTATCACCAGCAATCTATAATATGGTGACAGACTTTATTTTGAATGAGCTATCAGAGAATATGGTTACTGAAAAGTATGGTTATCAACTGGTTAAAGGTCTACCTAAACTTACAGTGCTTGGTTTCTCAAACAATCACATTATCTTTGCAAATAACAAGAAGATTCATTGTTGCTTATTGACATAGCCCTCCAACATTTTGAAGAAATTGGATTAACATTGAATGCCTCTAAGTCAGTTACCTTTGCCCATTAACGCTAATTGTGAAATCCGCTCCATACAACATAATGAGACAGTTCGATATCTTTGAGTAAACATCTCTGACCAAGTGATATTTGACGAACACCAAAAAGCATATGAACTAAAAGAAAGCCTGAATCTTCTTGTTGGTAGCCCTCTACTTAAACCAGAACAAGAAATTAAATCATTAATCAGTTCATTACATCATTTCTGGTCTATTGCTTTCAAAATTCTAACAAACTGAAAATACCAAAAACGTTTCTTATTACTCTTGACAAGATGATAGAGAGTTCTGTAAAATAAATTTTGCACCTTCCAACGGATACCTACACCAGATGCCATGCTTTACTCTTCATAAAAGGTCAAGGGCCTTGGAGTTTACAGAACTCAATGGGAAGCTGTAATTGAACAGTTCAATTGTTGTGTACTTGGAAAAATCGCACAATGATTATATAAATATGTTACAGAACCTCAATGATGATAAATTAGAATATCTTGCATTGCTGGAAATTGATGAAAAAGAAAATGTTATTTCTAAAAGTTCTCATGTTATAAGAAAACATTTATGGCAAAAGGAATTTAATGAATGGTGTTTACTAACACACGGCAAAGGTGTGGCTCTTTATGATGAGTGTTCTTTTGCAAACAGATGGTTGGAAACACAAAAAGGATTGAGTAGTGCTGAATGGCGAACCACTATAAAGTTACAAGATAATGTTGCTCCTGTTAGATCACTCCATGGACGTAGTCAGGATGGAACCCACTGCAGACACTGAAATTAGAAAGAAACATTGGTCCATGTCCTCGGCTATTGCCCACATGTTGAACTCCTGAGCAATACAAGACACCATCACATAAGAAGTAAAATTAGGGCACAAACGGTAACAGGGAGGAGGAATAATAAGTGGGCGAGGAATGGTAATTATGGTGAGGAAAAGAATAGTGAAGCAGAATATTAAGTGTAAAGTGAAAATAGGGTAGGAGGTATATGGAAAGTGACAGAATAAGGAAAATCAAAATGCGTTATAGTCAAAGGTAAGAAACAAAAGTAGTGTTGAGAAAATATAGTGAAAGTTTTCAGAAGCTAAACAGTGCATGAACGAAGGTAAAGTTTAATAGAACATAAATGACAGACTGACTTCATTGGAAGTGTTGAGGGTGACTGGAAAGGGAATGGAGAAGGTGCTACTGTGGGGGAATGAGTTAGGAAATAAAATAGGCTAGTTTGAAGGTATAAATAGGACAGAGAAGAGTGGGTGAACTGTTTTGGTAGGGTTACGGACAAAAACAAATTACAAAAAACTCACGTCTATGTTTAGATTAATGGTATAATATATTGTAATTAGAAGGCTATGGGTAGTATGTATACAGAAATGCGGTGTGGAATATATATATATATATATATATATATATATATATATATATATATATATATATATATTCACGAGGAAAGGTAAAAAATTTAGGATGTGAATTCTAAAGTCATTCTGAGTCAAAAAGTTCATATGAATATAGGTCCGTTTTCGAACAGTTACGGGGATATGGCTCTTTGATTTCACAAAAACTTCTGAGATTCCATTGTACTAACTCGCATTTAGAGACAGATAACGGACAATTTTAAGTTTATATTTACGTATGCATACATACCTAATATTCTAAATGTCGGGGTGGATGTTTTCGCACATTTTCAAAGGTACCTCCTTCTGCTTCAATGCACTGTTGCGCTCGGGCGCTCATCGCGCGGGAGAGTTGCAAGTAACTGTTCTCTATGCCGCATCCAAAATAAGGTCGATTAGCGCCTCTCTCGTTTCCCCCTTCCTTTGCTATAATAAGTATTTCATCCAACCCCATAGACTGTAAGTACTCTTCGATATGGTACCCTTCTGTTCAGTAAGCGCCGTTCATATTCAGTGAAGGCACGCAAGGAACTTCCATTGCACAAACCATAAACATACACAATCGGCTTATTCTGTATTCGAAAATTTATAAGGCATCTTGAAAAACACAACTTACACTTTCATTAACTATACCTGTATAACTACTGTACTGTAGATAGCTGACTGAACTGCTGTGAATTGATAAGTGATAGTGTAGGCTATTTGTGTTATCTGCGGGATCTGTGTCATTACAAGGGCAGGCGATTGGACATTTGTAATGCCCCACCACCCAGTTTGTTTCTCTTATCTACATTGCTCACAATGCAGATTCCAATGTTACGTCATTCATTGCGATTGGTGACCTTGTCTCACGTCTCACATCAGCAGCATATGGTAACGTCTGATTCACACTGGGGCAAAACGTTTTACCAAAAAAAAAAAAAAAAATGCATCTAGCTCTGCCATCGTTCGAAAACGGACCTATGTTCATATGACTTTTTCACTCAAAATAGCCTAAGATATCGTCTCCTAACTTTTTGACCTTTCCTCGTGAATCACCCTGTATAAACTTGTTCAATGTTGGCCATGTTATGACTAAGAATGTGACGTCGCGCTATAGCCTGTCTTTCTCGTTAGCCACGATGACTTTTATTATGATGGCATAACTTGTGCCATAAAGTTAATGGTATTATGAAACAATATGCCGTTCAATACCATATTTAATATATCATTGTTGTGATAGCAACCCCTTTCTTCATAGACCATGATATCAAACTACCCGTCATTACAAATTAGCTACCACGGTAGTCTATAGAGGATTCCACGTTAAGAAAAAAGCATTGATCTTATGAGCCTTGCTTAGTACACTGTTGCTGCAAGGTGCCTCCGTTAAAAGAAAGAGTGAGTTATAGTATCTCTGTCTCACTCTCTTCCCAGCACGTACAGTTTATCACAGAAAATAGGCATGTCGAGTCCAAATGATTGAAAAAACCTAATAATGCCATAATGATTTTTGAAAAAAAAAATAGGCCTACAATATACTTTATATAGGCTACATTACAATTAAACTTTGGACATTTTGGCCATTAACCAACTTTTGGATACCTGAACTAGGTTATAAAACAATAAAAAATAGACATTAAAATACAGTTTAGGAACCTAAAAATACAATTTTAGGCAGCTGGAAATACGATTTTGGGCACCTAAATATTTTTACCCACTCCACCTACAATAATTATAACGTTGCAAATAATTAGTGAATATTAAGTATCACCGCGCCGTGGCGTAGTGGTGTAAGGCATCCTGCCTAGGAACTGGCGTTACGGAATGCGCGCTGGTTCGAGTCCTCATGGGGGAAGAAATTTTCTCATGAAATTTCGGCCAATGTATGGGACCGGTGCCCACCCAGCATCGTGATGCACTTGGGGAGCTATGATAGGTAGCGAAATCCGGTTGCGAAAGCCAGTTATAACGGCTGGGGGATCATCGTGCTAACCACACGATACCTCCATTCTGGTTGGATGATCGTGCACCTCTGCTTCGGGCGTGAGTCTAGCATCCGGCTGGTCGGTCTAGGCCATTCACAGGCTGTATTATTATTATTATTATTATTATTATTATTATTATTATTATTATTATTATTTATCACGCTATACAGTGATAAAGACAGTAAAATTATTGTAGTTAGGAACTTCATTTATTATGTCTTAAATTATGAACAATCAATTTATTATGAATGAATTCATTGGCCTCATTGCTCTGTATGGCTGCTGACACATACGTCTCAATATTACAATTAAACTAATTAATTTCTTATTAACACATTATTCATAATTGGCTTTGCAGGACATAATGGTCAATGATCATAATATAAGCCTAAATTTTCTGTTGTGAGACTTTACCTTTGTTAGTTTTGCGCTTATAAAATAGGTCTATCGTTCCACGCGACACTGTTATTTTGTATTCATACAGCCCACTCAAATGCTAAAAGAAACCTGTTACTTTCCGGGAATTTTTTCATTCCTGCAACCAAACTATTAAAATGTCTTTGAGCCAGAACTTCCTCTTTCATCGCTGAACTAAAAATGTCTCGCCCGTGTCGGACTGGTTAAGGCTGGTTCACAATAAACTGGAAACGGAAACGACAACGAGAACGGAAATAATATTAAGTACATTTATTTTAACAATATTTCCGTTTTTGTTCTCGTTGTCGTACCCGTTCCCGGTTCATTGTGAACCAGCCTTTAGCCTCCCTGCCTTCCAACGTGGCGACCCGGATTCGATTCCATCTGAGCCAGGAAGAAATTTGTGTGGACAAAGCGGGCGCGCGGAGTTTTTCTCGGGGTTCTCTCGTTTCAATACACCTCAACACCTTCATTCTGAGAGTCCCGAGTCAATCCTCCAAAACAAATACTAAATGGCTGATATTGTACACATTTATTTTTAATAAAGGCTATTACTGCTACACGAAAAAAAAAACATATTAACAAAACAAAAATAGGCATTTTTCTACTCTAAAACTTTAAAATAACTCATAATGGGAAAAAATAGGTATTTACGCACCATAAAGCCCATACCAAATGTTAACATTTTGTGTAAAACTTGAACTTGAAACTATTTCAGCAGTGTTAGTTTATTTCTGCAGAAAAAATTGGCATTTAGTCTAAAATCCGAGGTCTAATTATAGCATATTACATGAAGTATAGGCCTACATATATTTCTAAACATCGCAGGCAATGTTATACTTATTTTAACAGTGTGAAATCTTGGCCTCAACTGTACCGCCCCTTCTTGTCTGTTGAAGTCCACTATTCTACTAATTTAGCTGTTACTCCGTTATTCGTAAATTAAATGTAGCCTATGGTAATTTAAGAAGTGTAACAATACTTTAGCGCATGAAATCGCTCTAGTTCTCAAAGATATTGTGTTCGATTAATTAAAAGGAACTAATTAATTACTAATTCTCAAGAAAACATTTATAAATAGTTGATGGGAACAGCCCCCATATATTCAGTGCTTTTCTCTTAACGTGAAATCCTCTATAGTAGATAGAGCTCTGGATTTATAATCCTGTGGACCCGGGTTCGATCCCCATGTATCCCCGATTTATAACTTGTGTCCAAATAACACAGAGGTTTTCTCCGGCATTATAACAAATCTCAACACCATATCATCTCATCACCTCTTATGGCTCATTCTGGTCGGTAAATTGGTCTACATAACTGGGTTCATATGGGTGAATTACGAAAAGGCAAGTACCCGTCATGAGTAAAAAATCATTACAACTTGATATGTTATTTATTGATTGTTTTATAATACTGTCGCATAAAATATAAGATATGAAATGCGTTGATAATAATGCTATAGTACAGTTATTTCATTCGTAAAAATTATTAGGGAACTCTCTACAGTACGCTCGTTTCCTAAACATTGACTAATGCTATAACGTTATAGTCTATGCTATTATGGCACAAGTTATGCCTTCATAATAGAAGTAATTACTTTTTAGTTGGCATGATAATATTTTAAGGCACTAGAACAATAATGTGCACGATTTTGACTAACGTTAGGCTAAAGACTTTTTATAATGTAGATGAAAAAAATACATAGCTATTGAATTTATTATACTTAAGAAGAAAAGAAAACAGAAAAAAAGAAAACATTTTCCTTGTAATGTTAAATAGCTTTAAAAGAATGTCTTTATTAATTTAAACAACTTTTTCATTGCTCGCTAGTAACAAGAACTCTTGACTTAGCAGCTATAGTAAACGTTCTGAGAAAAGGGGGACACATTAAAACTTTAATAAATTCGCACGATGAAGTGTTCTAAATATTAAAGGAATTCTATAAAATTAATTTATTAGCGTTATAATCGCAATGAGCAGTAGCATACACAACATCTAGGCTCACGTGCCTGATTCAGTATTTGGATTACTGGAACTGAAAATTTCATTTCTTCGATGGCCGATCTTTTCGAGCGATAATCAAGATTCGGAATTCCAGCATCTCGAAATATTCTTGAAATCATGTTGTTATCATTCTTTATATATTTAAGTAAATTAAATATATAATATATCCTAGTCAGTTGATGCCTGCCTCTTTTGTTTTCCATCATATCGATATTTGAAGCTGTTATTATTATTATTATTATTATTATTATTATTATTATTATTATTATTATTAGGCAGAGCCTTCTTCAGTTACAAGCCGTAGCCATACGTCGGCAACACTGTAATTAACTGTCAAATGGAGGCCTACTATCCAGAATATGTGTTGGTGCTAATGCCGATTTTCAATGTAAATTAATGTTACAATATAAGTGTGTGTCGATGGAATTATGTTCGCGTTCGTACCAAACATTAATTGTTGATGTGTGCGTGTTGGCGATAAAAACACGACAAGAAATGAAAATATGGCTGCAGTCTTTAGCAATTTTTATGGTTATTATTAATGACAAAGTGATTGACAATTCTTCTAAATATTAAATATTGTATAAACTATATTTTTATAGTCTTACTTGTGGTTTGTGGTGTATCAGAATTCTAGCCAAATTGTTGAGTCTCGCCTGCTAGTCTATATCAATAAAGTTACGCCGTTGATGTTCAAGTTCATTGTAAACAGCTGTTTTGTGATCCCATAAATGTTGCAGTTTTGTTGAAGATTCGGAATGCCTCTATACGTCAGAACTACCTATAATTTATAGGTGCATACACTCACTTTCTTGGTTTTCAAGGTTTATTTATTAATATTATTTCTTTTGTATTAAATTAGTTATAAACATGTTTCTTTTCACTTCGTATTTACAGGATTTAAAGTTCACTGAATTTACGCTAATTGGCACATACTTAATAGATAACGATGTGTTTTGTTACGTATTATGTTGGAGGTATGTTTCTTCATTTTGTCATAGATCTTTATACTTGGCCTACTTAAAATTATATTTTAGAAAATGTATAACAAATAATTTAGGATAACAGTAAGCTTATTTATGGTGCCTGGCGAGGTTCAAACTAAAACTGCTCCTGGGCATCTGAACTATTTAAGAAAAGCACGACAGATAATCACATGAAACTAAAATGCATATGATATCCTAGACCTTTCACGTCAGAGGTGAAACAACATAAAGCGGCAAAACATTGTCAGTTTACTAGTCACATAATGGTTAATTGATTGGAATAGGATATTGCGAAAGTACGTCGTTATTTTATTTATTTTTGGTACAAGTAACATTTCTTTAAGTATTTATTTATTTTCTCTTGTACCATCAATAAAAACACATATGATTTTAATTTTTTTAAAGTTATAAGTGGCTGTATGCAAGTACTTACGCGGTATTCTGAAACTCAAATAAAATATCATTTCGGATCCCGTAATAAATTACTTATATCAATCAATACACTAAATCTTGATCATATGCACTTAGTTTTGTATCAATTAATGTCGAAAATGTACATGTGGCAACGAAATCAAAGCACTAAAACGTCAAACGTCATGCCACCCGCCTCCACTCAGCGTTGCCAAACCTATCCATGCTCCGGCTTGTAACTGAAGATGGGTCTGTTATTAGGCTATATTTTGTAACAGTTGATTTCTCTATTACTGACTATTATATATATATATATATATATATATATATATATATATATATATATATATATATATATATATATATATATATTCTAGTAAACTAATGCTCAACGTCTGCGTCTTTATTCTTTTCAGTGGTGATATTTTAAATTGTTGTTGCTTTATTATTATTTTTTATTTCGTAACATAATGTGCAAACGATCACATTTTGATTCTGAGGAAGCCAGCTGCTACTTACACTATAAGGGTTCCTTTAAAAGTTCCCTTCATCTGTGTGAAAATTAACAATTTAGACTAATGTCGCCTATTACGAAAACCAAAACAATAACTCACAAGCTGTTTTGAATCCGACCGGGTGCGTCGGACATGTACCCCATACAAAGCCAATTAGAGTGAATAATAGGAAAACCGAACGGAAGCACATATAAAGAAAACACCCACTGGCAAGTTGAAGCAGGCTCGTTGGCTTGCAAAAGGATTCCTTGGAAACCGTCGTCCAGAATGCAAACAAACATCCCATATTACGTACAACCAACCAGTATATTCATGCTCTCCATCCAGCGTCCTTTGAGATGCCACTCATCCTATTTCAATAGGCCTGTAGCTCCCTCTCTTTGACTGATGCTGCTGAGCTTTCTGAATACACCCGCCGACCTGTCTCAATATCAACAGGATGGCCGAGTTGTGGAGGGATGGGACGGTGGATGCAAGGCCGAAATTCTAGCCTAAAGGAAAATGGTGTAGGCTTATATTGAATAACACAATGCATTACTCTCTGTGATAGAGCTGTCGAATGAATATTACCTTTAAATTACATCGGTAGTTCTGTTGCTGATCTCACAAAATTCAATATAGAAACCGGACAGAAGAAGCAATCTTATAAGTGTAATGAGAAATACAGAATAGCCCTTAAGATCAAGGAGACCAGTCGCTTACGAATGTAAGTCTACCATAATCCTTATGTGATTGGAGACGGAATGGGTCAAAGGATTAGATGTTGATAAAATTATTATACAGAATGAAGATAAATAAAATTGATGGACACGCACTCCATCATGCAATTGCTTGATGAAAATCAAGTTTCTTTCCAATTTTTTATCTTTCCAATCATTAACATTTTTCTCAGAAGTATGAATTAAAATTAAACATAATGATAACATTGTAAATCTTTCTTACTGATATTCCATCCAAACTTGTAACATTATAGCAATGCTTTTAGGGTGAAGTGATAGAGTTTTGGCTTATAATATCAGAATCTTTTTTCCTTTCCTTTCTTTCCTTCTCCCCCCCTTTTTTTTTTGCTTCATGATGTAAACTGTAAAATATTTCCATTTTTTAAATTTCATTTTGTTAAGTTTTCGGTAACTTATGTACCAATCCAATATTAAGTATTAACTTACACAACATTAGATAGCATTCTCAACACAGAACTTATTTGATCTCTTGCGTACATACTTCTGGCTTTTAGAGAACCAGGAGGTTCATTGCCGCCCTCCGTCCCTCCGCCGTCCGTCCCTATTCTGAGCAAGATTAATCCAATCTCTACCATCATATTCCACCTCCCTCAAATTAATTTTAATAGGCCTATTATCCTCTCATCTACGTCTCGGCCTCCCCAAAGGTCTTTTTCCTTCCGTCCTCCCAACAAACACTCCCTACGCCCTACGTGATGCCCTGCTCATCTCAAACGCCTGGATTTAATGTTTCTAATTATGTCAGGTGAAGAATACAATGCGTGCAGTTCTGTGTTGTGTGACTTTGTCCATTCTCCTGTAACTTCATCCCTCTTGGCCCCAAAAATTTTCCTAAGCACCTTATTCTCAAACACCCTTAACCTATGTTCCTCTCTCAAAGTGAGAGTCCAAGTTTCACAACCATGAAGATCAACCGGTAATATAACTGTTTTATAAATTCTAACTTTCAGATTTTTTTAGGGAAAACTGGATGACTAAAGCTTCTCAACCGAATAATAATGACAGATATTTCCCATATTTATTCTGCGTTTAATTTCCTCTCGAGTGTCATATTTGTTACTGTTGCTTCAAGATATTTGAATTTTTCCACTTCTTCAAAGGATAAATTTCCAATTTGTGTATTTCCATTTCGTACTATGTTCTGGTCACGAGACATAATATACTTTATCTTTTCGAGATTTACTTCTAAACCAATCTCTTTACTTGCTTCAACTAAAATTCCCCATGTTTTCCCTAATGGTTTGTGGATTTTCTCTTAACACATTCACGTCATCCGCATAGACAAGCTGGTGATGTAACCCATTCAATTCCAAACCCTCTCCGTTTTCCTGAATTTTCCTAATGGCATATTCTAGAGCAAAGCTAAAAAGTAAAGGTGATAGTTGTTAGAGATGAAAAGACCAATGGCTCAATCCTGATCATGTGTGATTATGGGGTAGTGGTAGTGAAACTTCTGCTCTCCCGCTCCAATTGATAAAGATCATTATTATGATTATATAATGATGGTGATATTATTACTATTTTTATTTCGTCATACACCGTATTATATAAAATTACATTTTTCAGTCAGTACACTTAGGATCATTTTCTGCCTACATCCTTCTGTGTCAATGTACCGGTATCTTGTTAAAGAGTTCGGTCTGTGGTAAATCCTGTGAGATTTGTGATGAACAAAGTTGTTTCATCCCTGTAGTTGGACTTTCTCGCTGATCTCATTCCGCTACTGTCATTTTATCGCCCAAGCGGCCTTTCATCGACCCTGCATAGCCTCTGTAATTTAAAAATCGTAAAATGGAGGACTAGCTATAGGATTTATTGCCACACTAAAACAGTTACTTCTGTTTGTTGGAAACGTCGAACGAAGGATTTAATATTCATATTGAACTGTTGTATGCAACATATACATTAGTTATTGTTCGAGACGAATTAGAGCTTGTGTCAGAAGATCGATTAAAATGTGAAAGTCAAGATAGGACCTTTGTTTAACTTTGGGAAGATTTGTGAAGTTCTGAAGTTAATGATAGTTTAAAACAGATGTAGGCCTACTTTTTCATGCGTGTTATAAATTTTACAACTAGAAAGCTATAGTATAGGCCTATTGAGATGCAAATGTAGTAAGTGCGTTATATCAGAATCGAGAATGTTAGAATAGACGAGAATAATTCATTCGTCTTTTCTATTTCCGAAATTCTGGTACGCACTTAACACATACAATTATTGTACGAGAATAGGTTTTTACGTTTTTTTTTTGCGTTGAAGATATAGAGTAAATTAATTTATTTTTCATATTACTTCATTGAAGGCCAATAGGAAATAAGTAACCTCAAGAACAGAATTTGCCAATACTCAGGCATTTTAGTCAGTTTATTAATATACATTCAAGGGAGTATATTATTTTGCTACAAAGATCAGCAAAGGTTGGCGTTATAATACATTCGATACATCATAGCAGCTAATATGACTGAACGTGATAATTTTTACATTAATATTGAAGAGTTGTAGAAAATTGGCGTAATTCATTAGTAACCTATCATTATGTTGTATAACTGCATTAGTGCAGTTATAAGCTGTAACAATAAGTAGTGTTTCTAGCAATCAGCTCGTGTGTTATACGATTAAATCCAACTTACAAGGCTTGTCAACAATAGCGGTAAGTAGTCCACAACAAAAACACTGTCGTGAAAAATGTTTTTTTTACAAAATATAGTAAGCCTAAAAAATAGAAACGAGTCTTCATTTTCATCAAACAAAGGAATGTGCATTATTATTATTATTATTATTATTATTATTATTATTATTATTATTATTATTAAAAATAAATTTGATTACATTTGTAATGTGGGGTGAGAGTCTATGGTGGGAACAAGACCTAAAACACGTGAACTTAATTACGTACCAAGAATAAAGCATTTCACGCAATCCAAGTGCTTTCATAAATTCCCTGTCATTAAAAAAATAAAATGTCTATTCTGTTGTATTCCTGTAAAAATTAGAGTTACCTTAATTTTGCAAAACAATTTTTATAGATATCTTTAAGCCGTAAATTGTTTTCTCTGAAGGAGTTTTGGTTAGACGTATAAATAAGTTATATAAATAACCAACTTTTGTCACACAAAGATTTTACTTATCATTTTACCTCATATAAGGGGGGAAAAGATCAGAGTGGAGGACAATTTTCACAATAAATTTTTCTCCAATTTATTTCAGTTCCAATGTTTATTTTCCCAACAAATTAGATTTCCAAAAAACTGCATTCACAATTAAAGTTTTCCCAAATCTTTATTTTTTTCAAAGCAATATTTTATATATATATATATATATATATATATATTCTAAATTATAGACATCAGCTCAAAGAATATGAGTGACCACAAGGGTCCTGAATACAATAAACATGTACAATATAATGTGATGTGATACATTAAAGAAAAAAGAAAGTTAATTGATTAAGGCAAATATAAGTGGATTAATTGAAATACAGATGATGATGTAATATTTGAAGAGAATCCTTGATAATATTTATAAGGACAGGCATTACATAATCAAAAGGAATGTGAAGTTCCTTAAGATAATTCCATGTGAATTTGGAAATAGAACCTCTACTGCCAAACAGCAAACTAATGACAGACCATTGTTTAAGAGGGATGTTGTACTTTTGAGAAAGTTAAGGCAGACAAGGTTCATATATGGACTTCTTCTCAATATCAACTTCGGTGGCCTGATTTAGGTTTCTTTCAAAACGGATAGTAGGGTCAAGAACAAGAGCCCGTTTTAAGGTCCGTTAATAGCAATAATGTCTGCCCGTCTGAAAGAATCATCTGATGATACACAATGTACTTCCTCATGAATCTCCCAATTTAAAGTTTTTAACGATGTCGCCAAAGCATGTCGTACACGATGATGTCTAGCATTGATCAGCAGCTCGCCTTTAGGGCATTGTCCAAGCACGTGTCCAAGTGTTTCAAGCTCACTACAGTCTGGATGACGGCAGCGGGTTGTGCTTAGAGTTCTGCCCGGTATTGCGCGAACCGCCGAAATATTGCTTGACATTTTTAAAGCATTGGTCCATTCTGAGGAACATAGGCCCTTATATTAAAATAATAATAACAAATAATTTGCGAACTGTAACCACTTGCTCGTAAATAATTTAAAATATTGTGATCATATTCTTCATACTTCACACAATGTTACGTAAGCATTTTCTTCGAGAATTTCTTGTTGGCGTTTTCTCAATTTTCTAACCTTCTGATCAAGCTTTAGGTGTTGGAACATAGTTTCCGTATATGCTTGTTCTTTATGGAGTTCACTAAAAATCTATAGCAACCTAATTGGTAATGTCAGCTTTCAGATAAATTATTGTTTCAACTAAAACTTTGTAAGGCCTTGTAGTACGGAATCATAGTGATTGCATAATGGTGGAGGGAACCATGGAGGGACTGCCACTCTTCTTTCTCAAGCAGGAATTCCTTGAACATTCGGTTACAGAAATAAATTCAATGGGTACATTTTTGGTTGGTACAAAGTTCTTTGGAAAAAAATTAATGGGAATATTGGATTGGAAAAAATAATTTAGAATTTCAAACGATTTGGAATACAAATTTTTGGGAAAAATATCCTTGGGAAAAAAGTTTGGGGAAAGTGTACTACAATCAAAAGATCGTTTTTAGTCAATTGCCATTTTTTAAATTAAAACTTAGTTGTCTTTCTAGTAAAATGATTACAATACTTCACATGCTTCGTTTTCGGCTGAATTGATTAGTAGATACAGTAGGCCTATAAATACAAATTCGTGCGGTAGATTCGAATAAATCTCTGTACACACAGACCGGCACATGTCTGGTCTTCCATGACGTGACGTCAGCACAACGGCGAGCCTCAACGGAAGTTAAGACAACAAGAACATCACGCTAATGCCATGGTAGGGATCCCAACTACAGTGAGACTTTTGTATTTGGACACCCTTGTATATCAGACACCTCAGTATATTGGACATATTTTCTTGGAACGGACAAATTTCTATGCTTTTACATGTTCAATATATCCTCTATGTTGGACACCCCTTAATCCTGGAAGCTGGACACTTCTTATAGTTCTATTTTGGACGATTCTCTTGTTTTATTGTACTCCTTAGAGCTGAGTTTCATTGAACCCTTGTGTTTTATAAGGACCATTAGCACAGTGGAATGAGAGGGGTTTTCCTTGTACAGTACAGCAACTGTGAACCTCTTTCTACATTCCTGGAATTACCCATTTTATCCTTTTTGTAACTTTACTGTGACTAAATTTGAGTATAGAGTGAAAGGGCATTATTTTTCATAATAGTGAACTTTATGATGCGAAATTATTTTAGTAGGCCTGCAGTATAGAAATCAGTCTATGTTGAGGTGTTTACCTGTGAGAATCAGTTTGTGCAGTTAGTATACTGCCTCAATATGAATAAGCGTAAGTTGGTGGAATTGATCATTGAAAGGAAGAAATAAGTTATCGATCGTTTGCTTTATGGTGTTTGTTGTAGGAAAATTGCAGAAGAGTTTGAACAATAGGACCTCAATATTACTGTAAATGCATGGGAACAAAATTGCAGCGTGAAATGAAAAAGAACTCACAAAACTGTTAATGGCGAACTGAATGACAAAGTGTTTGATTATTGTAGTTTCTTAACATTATGCACAGTAATTTCCTTTCCATTGCATGTTAAAAAATTTACTTCCCTCTACCTTGGACACCCCGTTAGGTTGGACAATTTTTTATTGAACCATACGTGTTAGGATTAGAGAGATTTCACTGTATTAATAATGACTTGAGGCAAAACTACAGTTGCATGCTTTAGCCATAGAGGACATCATTATAGGTACAATTAGGGGGCAATAGTGGAGAAAAAACTTCTATAATCTGAGGAAATGGTGTATCAGTGGATTGTAGATTCAGCTATGTAACGGATAAATGAAAGTGAACTGTTGTACTTTCTTCAATGTTGTGTTGTGTGAGAAGTGTTTAACAGCGAATATAATAGTAGTTCAAGTTTTTAGTGAAATAGTCAACAAGAGTTAGGTCTTATATATTAAATAAGTATTGTTATTTACAAGAAGAAAGTATTAAGTTAGTTATGAGAAAGTAGGAAATGAAGTTGAAGGTAGGAATGGTTTTTAAGTGAACTGAGAATAAGAGATGGGAAGTAGAATAGTAGTGGATAAATTAGAAGAATGGTCAAGTGAAAGTGAAGGGACATGATAGTAAGATCAGGCTTCAAGTGTCAAAATACGTCTGTATTTAAAGTTGTAAATAGTGCAAGTAAGGGAATTAAGGGAATGCTGGCCCGAATAGAGAAATGTGAAGGGTCAGCAGGACCGAATATGTTGAGAAATATATATTATTATTATAGGCACAATTTATTTGTTCATAATTGGAAACGCGTCAAAACATTTTAGTAATTGAACATTAAAGAATAGATAGACCTATATCTAGCAACATTCATTATGATCAGGGAACGGATTTATATGGACTAAAAATATATGAAATATGTAAATATATATGTAGTTATTTTTACCAAAATATGGAATTAAATATGGATTTTTACCAAAATATGGAATTAAATATGGACTTAAAATTATAAAAAAATGACTATGTACGTTAAATATTGGTACATTTTAATCAAACTAAACAAAAAATATAATGGACGTACCTTATCTTCCAATGTAGTTTCAACAAAACACAATTTTTATTGTCTGTTACCATAACAATAGGTTACAAACATTTCTTTCAAGTGCTGAAAAGTGAATCTTCTTCTATTGTCTCTGAGGATAGATTTATACTGACTAAAAGAGCGTTCGACGTCACAAGAAGTAACTGGTACATAATTCAATTTCACAATGTCTGCTGGGGATAAGTCCAAGTTAATCTTCACTGTTGATTCACCACTCATCACAGCAACAACCTTTTGTAGTTCTTCATATCCAGGGTTTTTTGAAAGTACAGTGTCCACCTTAGCTCTTACTGCATCTGCAACTTTACCTCTACCACGATTCAGTTGTTCCACAGTACTATTTATAATTTCAAAACTTTCAGATAGTGAAAGGTGCCTATTTTGGAGACTTTTGAGCGTTTTTATGATGCATGAAAATGTATGCTGAATGTGAGCTAAGTCATTCTTCACACTTATGTCACAGGTAACTGTTTTCGCAGTATCAATTGAGACTGCATCTTCAGAGTCCAATGCAAGGAGAACATTGTTAATAGAGTCTATATGTTCGGCATAATATTCAACTGCTTCTAGCCATGTACCCCATCTAGTTAAAATTGGCTTTGGTGGCAATGGAATTTCAGGGTACATTTCTTTCAACACGTTAACTCTACTGGGAGCTTTGAGAAATACTTTTTTCACTGATAAAATCAACAAATCTACTTTAGGGAAATTGTCTCTGACCACTTCTGCCACACGATGAAATGCATGCGCCACACAAGTAAAATGAGTCAATTTAGGATATACAACAGATAATGCTTGTCCAGCTTTGACCATATAAGGGGCAGCATCGCTAATAAAGAATAACACATTATCGTACATAATACCCTTTGGCCACAGGATACCCATAGCTTCGTTGAACAGTTTAACTATAGTTTTGTTATTGCACTTTTCTAGAACATCACAATGTAAAAGAATTCGTTCAGAATATTGTTCACTTAACAAACCGATAACTACATTACCAACAAGTCTACCTTCTTTGTCGGGAGTCTCATCAATGGAAACCCAAATTGAACTATCTTTAATTTCATCTCTTATCTTCTGTATTGTCTCATCGTAGATGGATGGAGCATACGTCTTCCTAAGTGTTGACTCATCCGGGATTGTATGTTGAGTATATTTTTCAAGGAATTCCCTGAAGACCTTATTCTTTAGTTTGTAGAGAGGAATATCAGCAGAGATGAGAGAACGGCACAGGTCGATGTTAAACTCAGATCTTACATTCGATGTTGTTGGTTGTGTTAAAAACAATTGTCTCTGCTTGGAATTTAGTTGTTTGTTGGCCTGATGTTTACTAGTTGTAATGTGTTGTTGCACCAGGAACTTTTGTGTAGATGATACTGCACACTGACACAAATTACAAAATAATATTTTATTGTCAGTTGATAAACCATCTTCTTTAAATTCTGAAATGTAACTTGTTAGTTTTGATTTTAAATTGACTGAATGACGTACTTTTGGCATATTTACCGTCTTTATAGTATGATTTACAAAACTGAACCTATGTGTACTCTGACTGGCATTTAACTGTTGAGCTGCACAACTGAAGTCTGTTAAAAATTTTAAATTAAATTAATACAGTTTTGTAACTTACTTTCCCATTGTTGATAGGACTGCTAATTTTCAAATAACTCTGATGTTAAAGGGATTACTGAACATGTGTTTAAATCTCTATTGTTGAAATGTATTTTTAAAAGTTAATGGAATTTTGTTTTGTTTTATTGTTAAACCTAATATAATATGGACTGTTTTATATGAAATATGGAAAATATATGGAAATTAACGAAAATATGTACTAAACTCTAAAATATGGAAAAATATGGAAAATAAAAGTAGGATTTTTCAACCCTACACATTGTGAAACATAAAGATAATGCAAAATATAAATTATATTAGCTTTATAAGTAAATATGTATTTACATATAAATCCTTTCCCTGATTATGATAATTAGTATTATAATACTAAAATTTGGCAATATATCATTTGAGTAAGAGAATCTTACGAAAATAATTTTTGCACTCGTGTTTTCTGTTATTTTGCTTTGGGTCGAAATATATCTCGTATCATAAATTTCTACCTCTCGGCTCAAAACAGAACTCACGCATACACATATAAAAACAAACACGATATAGCACAACCCATACCCACACATACAAAAATCCCATTCAGCTTTTCTCTTGCAAAAAAGAAAGACGAGAGATAGAAAGGAGACGGGACTTTAAAAGAAAGAATTCTCCTTTTCTCTTCTATTTTTTTTCTTTCTTTTCTCCCCCTTCGCCAGAACAAAATTGGAAAATGGTGTCCCCGAATACCAATAACATTCTTTAACGTAGAGGATACCGACTGCGTTCCTTTTCGTATGGGTCTTAAGCCTCCAGCGCCTGGCGGAGATCAGCAGTGGAGAGGTATGACCGCTCCTCGGACATTTGTTTTCTTCTCTGTGCCTTTCCATCCCTCTCGCTACACACGGGTCGCATATTGAGTACCGAGGCGCCCTTCTGAACAGAGGAATTCGTGTTGCAGGTTGCATGAAGGAACTCCAGAGGGGCTACTAGGAGACAAGCATTTCCGAGAAGTAAGTTGGGTTGCGGATAGTCCAGGAGTTAAATTCTGTTCACCTCGAAAGTACGAGTGTTTTAAACATTCACGTCTTGGTTTCAAATCTTTTAGATTTATTCTAAATGAGGCAGTAGAGCAAGTGGACAGCTTCAAGTACTTGGGATGTACTATAAGCAGTAACATGAGCTGCGGCCAAGAAGTCGAAAGGAGGATAGCAATGGTCAAGAAAGCTTTTAATAGAGAAAGGAGCATCTTCTGCGGATATCTGGAAAAAGAAATAAGGAAGAGACTACTGAAGTGCTTTGTATGGAGTATGACATTGTATGAGGCAGAAACATGAACATTAGGGTGAGATGAAGAGAAGCGACTAGAAGCATTTGAAATGTGGATATGGAGAAGAATGGAACGTGTGAAGTGGACAGAGAGTATAAGAAATGAAGCTGTGTTGGAAAGAGTGGGTGAAGAAAAAATGATGCTGAAACTGATCAGGAAGAGGAAAAGAAATTTATTAGGTTACTGACTGAGAAGAAACTGCCTACTGAAGAATGCACTGGAAGAAATGATGAACTGGAGAAGAGTTCGGGGTAGAAGAAGATATCAGATGATAGACGATATTAAGATATATGGATCATATGAGGAAACAAAGAGGAAGGCAGAATATAGGAAAGATTGGAGACAGCTGGGTTTGCAGTGAAAGACCTGCCCTTGATCAGAACACTAAATGAATGAATGAATAATAACATTATATTTTTCTTTGCTATCAAAATAGTTTAACAATTTTCTTTCATTTAATAATAATAATAATAATAATAATAATAATAATAATAATAATAATAAAATTTATCTATATTATATTACACATGTACCATATAGAATTTGCTGTAAGTTGTAAATAGATTGAAATTAAACTTATCCAAATCATGTGGTAATAAAATGTACGGTAATAATAATAATAATAATAATAATAATAATAATAATAATAATAATAATAATAATAATAATTTGTTCTTCTTTTGAAAGTGGTATAAGTGAATTCACGTAAAGATGTCAAGGTTCCTGCCTTAAAGAAACTTCACAAATGAAAACTGTATGTAGGTACATACGGAATTAAAATTTGGAGCGAGTCTTGTTGGGAGCCCACTTGTATGTAAGCAACAATTTAGCACGACTGTCCATTAGTAGGATATATATATATATATATATATATAGGGGCTCTTGTTTATTGCACATGCGCATTAGGCTATATTGTAAGGGAAACTTATGCAATAAGGGAGCTCCAAATTTTATTTCTGTATTTTTACATTTCCGATCTTTTCTATGTCCTAGCAATCGTAAATGATGTTATACAATTTTGTTGTGAAGTAAATGTACCAGTAAACCATTTGTCTCAGGTTCTTCGTCAGCCCCAGTCTACTATTATTTAACTTTATTTTAATCAATTTACTTTTAAAATTATTGTATATAAAATAAATCGGAAACTGGCAGCAGCATAAACGAAGTCATTATAGATTTTAACGAGATTTGAATTAAATATAGTCAGTCTTTCATGTGAGAAAAGCAATTTGTAGAGAAAACTGAAACAGCATTTAACGATAATTTCCTCCCAAGCTATAGGCTTTCATATTCTTAAGTAATTCATCTGCGAAACAGAACACAACACCAGTGCTCAGACAGGACGTAATGTAACCTCGATAACGTAATGGTAGTAACTCGCAACCAAGCTTTCAATTATAATAATTTCATAAGTTAATATCGCTGGCTCTAGCTGTAGGCATAGGCTACCTATCCATTACCATTTTTATCATTTGGGTCCGCTGTGATTTGCACACTGATGTTCGGTTTTAAAATATAACAGACTAATTAACAGACTAATCTTCCGGATAATAGTGCATCCCACAATTTCGTGTTTTGTTTTCACTTAAGTTAAACACCATTTCTTGTTGAAAATTTATTATTTAATTGTTTTCTGCTTGAATAATTGCACTAGAAGCAAGGTATCGAACCTTTGTTCTTGAGCTCTTTGGTATGAAGCCGGTCCATTACGCTGTGACATCCGATCAAGTGAGGAACAGTGGAAGTGTGAAGGGGAGTCAATTTGCGAATTGAACTGAGGGTGCGGGGATGTGTTATGGGGCAGCACAAAGTGCTATTGGGGAGAACTTATAGGACGCACTGTGTCCTTCTTGTGTGGGGCGCGGCCAGAGATGGCCGCAGTAAACCATAACACCTTAAAACATAAGCGACCTAAGTAAGTTACTCAAATCTAAATATTCCAGACTCTGAGAGTTTAAAATCAAGATTCACAATTCGTCACTGTGCCTCAAGTGATAGCATCCAAGATTACAATTCCAAATGACTTGGATCGATTCAGAAGGAACTAGATCTGTATCCCTTTTGTTACATCTTTGTCATGTGTTACGTTTAATCCAGCTAAGTTAATCACTTACTTACTTACAAATGGCTTTTAAGGAACCCGCAGGTTCATTGCCGCCCTCAAATAAGCCCACCATTGATCCCTATCCTGAGCAAAATTAATCCATTCCCTACCATCATATGCCACCTTCCTCAAATCCATTTTAATATTATCTTCCCATCTATGTTTCGGCCTCCCCAAAGGTCGTTTTTCCTCCGGCCTCCCAACTAACACTCTATATGCATTTCTGGATTCGCCCATACGTGCTACATGCCCTGCCCATCTCAAACGTTTGGATTTAATGTTCCTAATTATGTCAGGTGAAGAATACAATGCGTGCAGTTCTGTGTTGTGTAACTTTATCCATTCTCCTGTAACTTCATCCCTCTTAGCCACAAATATTTTCCTAAGCACCTTATTCTCAAACACCCTTAACCTATGTTCCTCTCTCAAAGTGAGAATCCAAGTTTCACAACCATACAGAACAACCGGTAATATAACTGTTTCATAAATTCTAACTTTCAGATTTTTTGAACAGCAGACTGGATGATGAAAGCTTCTCAACCGAATAATAACACGCATTTCTCATATTTATTCTGCGTTTAATAAATTTCCTCCCGAGTATCATTTATATTTGTTGCTGTTGCTCCCAGATATTTGAATTTTTCCATCTCTTCAAAGGATAAATTTCCAATTTTTATATTTCCATTTCGTACAATATTCTCGTCACGAGACATAAACATATACTTTGTCTCTTCGGGATTTACGAGTACTTTCAAACCTGTCGCTTTATTTGCTTCAAGTAAAATTCCCGTGTTTTCCCTAATCGTTCGTGAATTTTCTACTGGTTTTCATAATTATTTACAAAATAAATCTATGGAGATTAATATTTTGTCTGTATTTAATAGGTTACCAAATAAAATACAGTAATCTACGTAATTAATGAGTTCTTTTACCATCATGTAATCCTTAGACTACCTGAATGCAAGAAGTAGGCAACTAAATTTTAAAAAGTCCTTCTTACATTGCTGAACTCTGATTAAAATATAACACAAGTAACTTTTTTATGTTTCCTGGCATAATATTACGCCTTCTTTATTACTTGATTATTTAACGACGCTGTATCAAATACTGAATTGTTTAGTTTCAATGGAATTGGTGATAGCGAGATGGTATTTGGCGAGATGAGGCCAAGAATTCGCCATAGATCAGCGTTTCTCAAACTATGGTCCGCGGACCACCTGTGGTCCTCGAGTTCTGCCCTTGTGGTCCTTCAAAAAAGACAGAAGAAAAAATAAAATTCAAACGAATTGCGTATCACACTATAGCTGAAAATCTCAGAGTTTGGAAATGACACATGGCAATAGCTTTTCACTTTTTCTCCCAGTACTAATATTTCATCAAATTTCTTACCCTACCCGCCTACCTACTTCCCACTTTCCTCTCAGCAACAAAAGAGGGATTTAAAGCACTATGAGCGTGCCGTTTCTCGCCATCTTTTCCTTGTATATTTGGTGCCGAGCCTCTAACCCACTCAGGGACTACCCGAATTCATAAGAGAGGACTAAAGTACCGAATCTTTTCATGTATTTAAGACTTTCTTAATACTTTTTCCGACACTCCGTCTGCACATTGAAATGGGTACGTATTGTACGTCGTACATCTATAATAGAGCGTGCCAAATTGCATCTTTACTTGTTCAAAATTGAGTATGTTTCTGCATACTCAATTTTTTAAATTTGTTTTTCCAGATGACGATGTAAGAAATTTTAGACTCCCCCTGTTATAAAATCCTACAGGTTTACTTTTTACACTTACGTGTTTCGTCTGTAAGTGCCATTTCAATTTCGCGGGTTTCATGCACTCGTTTGAAATCACTTCGTAACAAATAACGCACCGAGGTTTTGGTTCACTCTCATTGCCACACCAAGTAAATCAAGTTCCAAATAACTCTTGTCTTATTTACGAAAGTATTTTTTCTTTGAATAGCTACAACTAGGACTAGATATTTCTTTAATGGCACTATAATTAATATATTTATTTACACACAGCTTCTGAACTATTAGCACTTCCTAAATGAAGCTTATCACCAAGTTCCTTTCCTTTCAAAGATTCGGATCGAAGCCAGTTGTCCATTATTTATAATGGACACTATTTAACAGAGACATGGACAACTACTAGCGTGTACCACATATGTACGAAGGATTTCAAACAACTAAGTGCTAACAGGCAAGCGATGAATCAACAATGCACAGAATTTGTTATAAGTTACTTGTGATTGGCTACAAAAATATCAATAGAAAAGTATTATAATTAATTAATTCTATTTTAAAATATAAGTATACTGGTATTAAAATATGCTACAAAAATGATAAATTTGCTTTCGAAGGGAACAAGAGTAAGGTGGTCCGCGGAACAGTTCTCACTTTAAAAAGTGGTCCCCACCTAAAAAAAGTTTGAGAAACGCTGCCATAGATTATCTGATATTCGCCTTCGGAAAAGGACCAACCAGGTAATCAGCCCAAGCAGGAATCGAACTCATGCCCAAGCACAACTCCGAATCAGTAGGCAAATGCGCTACCGTCTGAGCTACGCTGGTGACTTTTATACCTTCTTTCAGATAATAGCTATTGTTTTGTGCGATGAATACGTTCGCTCCACATCACATTAATTTAATATTAAAAGCGAGTTCACATATTATTATAACTAGGCCACTAAGTTATTTATATAACTATTCAATGTTCAATGGTAAGCTTATATTTACTGAGAGATTAAAATATTCAGTAGTTATTCCTATCTTCAAAAAGGAGAAACAACGTCTCCAGAAAATTACAGACCCATATCACTTCTACTAGTCTTCTTCAAAATATTTGAAAAAGTAATGTACCCATAAAAGATTATATAATCATCTTAAAAGATACAACATTTTAGTCCCAGAACAGTCTGAATTTAGGAAAAATAAATGCAAGGAAAATGCAACATATAGTTTAATTGACAAAATTCTGGAGGCAGTTAATAAAATATTAAAGTTGGAGGAATTTTCTGTGATTTATTCAAACATTTGACTGTATAAATCATAAAATGTTGCTAGACAAATTAGATTATTATGAAATTAAAGGCGTTGCACGGCAATGGTTTCACTCATATCTCATAGATAGGAAACAGAAAGTCTGAATAAATACAACTGTGAAATCTGCCTCGACATGTGGAACTATTAATAATGGAATTCCTCAAGGATCATTATTAGGTCCCCTACTTTTTCTAGTGTTCGTAAATGATCTTGTCCCCCTAATCGAAGATGTAGGTCATCCCATATTATTTGCAGATGACACAAGTATAGTAATTACAGTCAATAACTCCAACACATTCTAAACTTCAACAGAGACAATTCTCCTCAAAATATGTGATTGGTTCTCAGCCAATACATTAGTATTAAATTGTAACAAAACTAATATAATCCAATTTAAATCCTAGCCAATTCAACCTCGCAAATTTCAAGCTCAATAACTGACAATAGGTCCCTAATAGAAACAATAACAGCCAAATTTCTTGGCTTAAAAATCGATAATGTGTTAAATTGGAAAAATCATATTAAAGAAATTACCCCGAAACTAAATTCAGCATGTTTTGTCATTACATTTATGCAAAAGATAGTAAATATCAATACCTTAAAAACAATAGAATATACTTAATACTTCCACTCGGTAATGAGTTTTGGAATAATATTCTGGGGAAATTCTACAGATAGTAACAGTATAGTCCTACTACAAGAAAGAGTAATTAGAATAATAGCAGGTGCCAAATCTAGGGAATCGTGTAGGACTATTTAAAAGAAAACTACAAAATAATAATGTCTATGGCTTGTCAGGACATTTTTTCATTAATAAACTTCCTCGTATATAATCGTGAAAACTTTGTAACTAATTCAACAGTTCGTAGCATAAATACTAGTCAAAAATGACTTTCATATTCCAGCGGAAAGTCTATCATGCAATCTAAAATGAGTGCGTTATATGGCATTAAAACTTTTTAATAGCGTCCCTATGGAAATAAAAAATCAAACTTAAAACATAAGATTGTTTAAGACCAAATTAAAGAAGTACCTAATTTCTCACGCCTTCTATTCTATAGGTGAATTTATGACATTCAACAACGCTGCATGAATATTTCTGTCTTGTATTAAGCATTGATACTAACTTTTGTGTTGTAAATTTAAACTCTTCAGTGTATATTTCAACTAGACTTTGACTATAATTAAGGCTTTATAGTACTATTAAGATTTTTTGACATGTTCCATATTCTAGCTGTTAAGCGATGTATGAATACCATGGAATGTAAATAAATACAATAAAATACAATACGATATAATGGGAGCATAATAATTGTATTGTGCTACATTTCGTAGTCTAATATTTGCTGGTAGGCTATTTCACTGCCCTTACCTTCAAGTAGCTAACTTGACAGATTGTAGAGTACGATGAATTATTTTCCAGTAGTAGAAGTATAAAATCCATTTGAGCAGAAATGTCTTTTCCAGAAGTCTTCAGACAATCGTACAAAAATATGAGGACTTACGACATTTGGAAATCTTACCAAAATATTATAAAAATGAAAATTTTTGTATTAATTGAATTCTACACACCGTGAATCTTGAAAATCCTTGTTCCCATACTCTAGCAGAGATATTTTTGAATATTAAATGCCATATTTTGTCTGTCACTAGTAATAAGCCTGAATGGTTTGAATATTTAATAAATTATGCAATAAAATTTACAAGTAATCTAACTTGTATTTGATTTTAAACAAATTCATGAGCCCTAACCAATAATAATAATAATAATAATAATAATAATAATAATAATAATAATAATAATAATAATAAAACAGACCCTAATAATAAATGGATTTGGTTCAAGATTTATGGGTTTTTGGACTGTAGCACAGGTACACAGCCACCGGGGTGGCTCAGTCGGTTAAGGAGCTTGCCTGCAGGTCTGAAGTTGCGCTCAGGCGCGGGTTCGATTCCCGCTTGGGCTGATTACCTGGTTGGGTTTTTTCCGATGTTTTCCCCAACTGTAAGGTGAATGCCAGGTAATGCCTCATCTCGCAAAATACCATCTCGCTATCACCAATCTCATTGTAGTTGATACAGCGTGGTTAAATAACCAACTTAAAAAAGTCACAGTTACAGAAACATCCGACATTTTGGAGCTACGTATCGGGGAAAATAAGGGAAAGGGAAACCTGTCGAGTCCAGGAGAGTAGTTCTAAGTGATAGTTCCAAAATGTTGGATGTATCTCGAGAAAACCTACTCCGACACAGTCTAGACCTATGCCTCGTTCAGATTTTAACTTGGGTTTCCTGCTCTAGCCGCTGGACTAACATTGCGTCCAACACGCTTCTATAATCCTATAATGTAATAGATGTTCCTGTATTATTTCTGGGTATGAATGCTGAACTTCGAAAATCACATGTGTTGAAGGATTGAAGTAACAAAGATGAGAATTTAGTGAGTTGCAGCTGAAAAACGCCTACAAGGTAACATTTCTAACATATATATCTAAGAGCTTAACTAATGTTGAGAAAATTCGTGACTGCCAACGTCATTATAGGCTACTATGAATACGTATTCAGAGAGAACAGGACAGGACTCTTTTAAGCAGGGCCTACATTCTAGTCTCTCGTCGGATTCGTGTGCGGTCAAGTATGACGGAAAGAATAGTTTAAAGATTGAAGTTGAAGTCAGAACAGATCTCATTAAGTTCAATTCGCGTTGTTGTTATTGATAATGACGATGGTCAAATATTCAAAGTTGTTTTCCGATGTACACATTCTGCCCTTCATCACAGACTTAAGGATAATCAATGGATTATATTAAATTCTTTCATTGTTGGTTTCTTTACTAATATTTTCTTTCAAATATCTTAGCCTATAGCTTCAGATATACGTTGATATCTTGAGAAGTATAATTTCTATAATATCATTAAAATTGACAAGATGCATAGGTCAAGAAACATAAAACATATTATCATAATCATAATTCGAGGATTAAGCTTAAAAGTCTATTCCTACTGAAGCTTTCCTGGCGACGTGATAATTCGAAATTTTCTCGGGCTTCCAGACAGGTCATAAGTTGGTGATCCTAGCTAGGTACCCTCAGATATCACTTAACCCTGAAGATGAGGAAGATGAACATCCTCGAAACGTCGGTGGATCACCAACTTATGACCTGGCTGGAAGCCCTAGAAAATTTCGAATTAGTCTATTCCTGGTTTCAAATTCAGTTTAGTTTATAGTTGGTCAGTCCATATTTTAAAAGATCTTCCTTGGCTTCTACGACCTCTAGTTTTGTGTCATCGCTTGTAATGGCGTTTTTTCTTCTTTCATCCTATGGGTATGATCTTGTTGTTTTGTTTTATATTCCGTATTCTTTTTTGTGGGGAAGAGGAAGGTTTCAAACATTAAATTTTTTACGAAATGTTTCATTACTTTGTTTGTCAGCCAATCTGTATCCAACGACAGGTCATAAAAACTTCGTTTTAGCTATTTAAGAGTATCCCTTCTGACCACACCTTTAATCAGTGTCCAAAGTTCTGAGTTGAATATATTAAGAACATCTTTAAAAAAATTCATAGTGACAGATTTCATTCAATTTCCATGTTATCTTAAATGTTATTCTGTGACGATGATTTTGAGGTAAGTAACATACACCGCTCTTGTTTTGAAAGCGTAATACTGTGTTTTCAGTAGCTGCAGCTGAGACCAAAGGGCAGGCAGGAAGCTGGGATATTTATTGTTCTATTAGATCGGAGAGTAGACAGCCGTGAGGGACAAAAAATCCAAGTGAGACTTACGCGAAGTAACCTCCGGGCAAGAGTGACGTGACCGCTACAGGTGCCTGTACCAGGAGCGTCAATATTGTCGTTCACCATAGGGTTCGATTCCCGGAGAGACCAACAGCAATTTGTGAGAGGCATGATTTCTCGATTTAGGTTATCTACTTGTTTCCTAATAATAATAATAATAATAATAATAATAATAATAATAATAATAATAATAATAATGATAATAATAATAATAATAATAAAATAATAATAATATGTTTGTTCTATTTTATGGTGTGGCATCGACTATGACAAAGGAAAATTAACCACATTCTTCACCTTGGTTCGGAATTATCATCATGAATCATTATTGTATTGAGTATAATGTACAGTTGTCAAAAAAAAAAAAAAAAAGTGGCCGCACTCGTGAACAGCGAAAATTTTCTAAGTCCACTTCGGGTCACGGCGATGTTACACGATGCATATCCTTATAGAAGCAGTTCCGTAACAATGGAATTATTTGATATCTGCGTCTCGTAGGAAAATTAACCACATTCTTCACCTTGGTTCGGAATTATCATCATGAATCATTATTGTATTGAGTATAATGTACAGTTGTCAAAAAAAAAAAAAAAAAAAAAAAAAAAAGTGGCCGCACTCGTAAACAGCGAAAATTTTCTAAGTCCACTTCGGGTCACGGCGATGTTACACGATGCATGTCCTTATAGAAGCAGTTCCGTAACAATGGAATTATTTGATATCTGCGTCTCGTAGGAAAATTAACCACATTCTTCACCTTGGTTCGGAATTATCATCATGAATCATTATTGTATTGAGTATAGTGTACAGTTGTCAAAAAAAAAAAAAAAAAAAAGTGGCCGCACTCGTGAACAGCGAAAATTTTCTAAGTCCACTTCGGGTCACGGCGATGTTACAAGATGCATGTCCTTATAGAAGCAGTTCCGTAACAATGGAATTATTTGATATCTGCGTCTCGTAGACCAGCGGTAGAGTGCTCGCTTAATGATTGAAAGATTGGGAGTTCGGGCCTTGTTCAAGTTTTCATTTTATTTTTTAATCGTTCTTTAGCGATATAAATAATATTCAAATTATAATTTGTATTCTGATACAGTTCTTTCGCGTTATAAATAATATTCAAGTTACCATTAATAGTCTGTTATCTTTCTTTCGCGATATAAATACTCTGAATTTATATAAGAAATTATTGTAATATAAATAACCATTTTTCTTTGTAAAATAGGTAATTTTATTTAAATAATTAATTATATATTATATAATATCTTATATTAATTAAACAAACCGATATTTATTATATATAGTCTGTTATCGTTCTTTAGCGACATAAATAACATAAATTTAATATTAGGTTTGGAACAATACAGTTGCATAATACTGGTGTTAGTTTTTTTTTTACATTAATACATTATATTATCTTCAAACATAATAAAATGAAAAGGAGTGACGAGGAATTGAACCTGAGACGTTTACATCAAAATTCCGACGTTCTTCCGACTGAACTACGAGGGTACAAGTAAAGAAAGATTTGCGGAAAAATTGGCTCAATCCCCCTCCAAGATTTTCTGATGATTTGTAGAAGTTCCTCCAGGATGCGGGAGACAAATGCTACAGTAATTGGGATTTCCCGGTCTCTAATCGGGTCAAAAATCCTGATAGAACTAATATTTAACCCTTGCGGTGAATTTCGGTGAAGTCCGCAGGCCCCAATTAGTCAAATCCACTCTCTTCACCGCCACGCTTGAGCCCCCTAGAATCTATTAAGATTCGAAAGAGACAGTGGTGTGCGGAAAGCAACGGGAAGTTAACGCATTTATCCTTCCCAAGAAAAACTGAAAACATGAGCAAAGGAAGCTTTTAACAGAAAAAGAAGCATCTTCTGCGACCTCTGGAAAAATAACTAAGGAACAGAGTAGTGCAGTGTTTTTTGTGGCACTGTATGGGGAAAAAACATGGACATTACGATGAAATGAAGAGAAACATATAGAAGCATTTGAAATGTGGATGTGGAGAAAAATGGAACGTGTGAAGTGAACAGGCAGAATAAGAAATGACGTTGTGTTGGAAAAAGTGGATGAAGAAAGTATGATGGTGAAACTGATTAGAAAGAGAAAAAGAAATTGCTTGGGTCACTGGGTAAGGCAGTTTCTGCCTTCTGAGGGATGCACAGGAAGGAATGGTAAACAGGAGAAGAGTTCGAGGCAGAAGAAGATATCAAATAATAGACGACATTAAGATATGTGAATCATGTGCGGAGACTAAGAGGAAGGTAGAAAATAGGAAATATTGGAGAATGCTGGGTTTGCAGTGAAAGACCTGCCCATGGGCAGAACACTTATGTATGTCCAGGATGCTTGGAATGTCGTGGCTGAGAATAGTAGTTATTTGAAAAGACTCTAGTCGATTCCATGCCCACTCGACTGCAAGAATGCTGGGTAACTTTCGGTACTGGACCCCGGACTCATTTCACCGGCATTATTACCTTCACCTCATTCAGACGCTAAATAACCAAGCTGTTGGTAAAGCGTCGTAAAAAATAATCGAATGCAAGATGTGATCGAGATGTGGGAAAGATAAATTAAATATATTGAATCGTAGCTCTTTGTTTTGTTTTTTTTGAACGATTAATTGTTTGAATTTTCTAAGGCAGACGCCAGTAAGTTTCTTTTGTTTATACCACGAAAGATATTTTTGTTGAGAATAAAATCTTTTTTTCTTTCCATTTGCGGCTGTAATGTCATAATAAGTAATGATAAAGGCATGGCATAATACATTCATGAACCTGATGTTAATTACTAAAATAATCACAAAAGGAAAAGGAGCAATTATGTATATTTTGTATCTCTCTCTTAAAAACAAAACAAAAAAATAACATAAAGAGCACGAGGTTGTATTCGAACGCAGGATCTCACGAATTAAAGGCCAGAACGCTACCATTACGCTATCAAGTAACACTAACAGTACTTTAATTATAACTGTAGATATCAGGCAACGTGATACAACAACATGTAACATCGCCTGTCTCCGAACTGTAACGAAGATACCCGAAGGGAACTTTGCTTCTGGAGAGCGGCCACTTTTTCTTTTGGCAACTGTACATTAACGTCCGCTTGGTAGCCACACCACAAGCAAATTCTAAGACTAAGAAGTAATCAACAACATCGACATTTGACTCTAAATGTGATTATTGCTCCTATGTAAAATTTATATTAATATCTACTGTCTGTACATAATAAATTCAAGCACTGAAGATAGAGTTCAGTGCCTTTCAGAAATTTAGGCTGATTGGTGAAGAAGGGATATGTGAAAATTAGCGAAGAAATACAAAACGGCCAATTTACGAGGACTACAATAATTGTATTTAGTAGTAATAATTATTAGTAATAACACTAACTGCAGTTGATGAAATTCTACCCTAAATTTCCATCAATCAATCAATCAATCAATCAATCAATCAATCAATCAATCAATCAATCAATCAATCAATCAATCAATCAATCAATCAATCAATCAATCAATCAATCAATCAATCCCTTTTTACTGTCGCTTCAAGAGTACTTAGATTAATGGCAGGTCTTCTCTTTAAGGCTGGTTGAATGGAAGAGAAAGCCTTATAGCTTTAACTCTGCAAGCGAAAATAAAACATTCTATTCTATTCTATTCTACTCTTTCGATAGCGATAATTTCATTTACGGATATCAGAGATGAGAAACTTTTGCGAGTGAAAACACAATATTTCCGACTTGTGAAGTCAGCCAAGAGTTCTAGTTGACAAGATTGACAGATAGACCCAACACGATTTGATGTTAAGATTTACATGTCAAAATATCACTCATGAGGGCTCGTTTAACATTGGAAGCTTGCGTAGGACCTTCATATTTTGCATACTGGTACGTCTTACTAGTGTAAGATGTTGTGCCCCAAAAAAGTTGAGAAAATAATATGCAAGGTACTAAAACGATGTTCCAATTATCGCTGTGAATCTATGTGAATCTAGTAGTTGCGGAGCCTTTTGAGTGTAGTGTGTATCAGAGACGAGGGAGAAATAAGGCTGCGACTCAACGTGTGTAAACGCAGAGTTAAATAAGAGTCCATCATTACGAACAAAATATGAACTGATTTCATGAAATTGAACAAACTAATAGTGCATTAAATTGGTAAGGTATGTTTAATGGTCTCATAAATTAAACCTGTAATAGTATATTTTACAAGAAGTACACAAATACAATATAAAGTCCACAGATACAGGTTCGTCTTTCTTAGCACCTGTCACTGTCCCTTCTTTCTGTCACGCAGGCGACTCGGGTTTGAGTCCCGGCCAGGACTGGGATTTTTCATTGAAAAATCCATAGTGACACTTGTGGCGGACAAGATCACAGTTGGATTTTTCTCGGGGTCTTCCCGTTTTTCCCCATATTAGGCATTATGTATTTATATCACTCCGGCCATATCTGGGCTTTTTCATTGACTATTACTCTTTTACTACGTCACACTACTTTTGACCAATAAAACGGTACGAACGGACGTCTTTCAACCAATCATGGCTGCTTATCGCACAATTTTTTCGCGTCCCTAGCATTTGTTTATTTTTATCACTACCCTAGCATTTGTTTCTTTGTTTGCCAACATTTCAAACTGCACTGGCCTGGACGTCAAAAAACAGAAAATTACAAACTACTCCAATCGATGAACAGCACTTTCAAATATGACTCGCATTGGCATTCAAGAACAAGAATTAATAAAGATCACTGGTCATATATGAAGAGCACCATTCGGAAATTCTGAATAAGTTGAGGGATACACCATGTAAATCAACGAGTTCACTTCTTTTACGCACACGTCCAATATAACATCAACTGAACCACCAACCACTAAAGCATTCAAATTTGAAAATTGTACTTTCAATAATTGTTTCTTTTAAAATTATTCATGTTTATTTTTTATTTCATCATCGTTAATTAAAACGTTTCTTGTTTATTTCATCATCCCTAATTAAAACTTTTCTAACACGTGTTTATATTATTTAGGTTATGTTTGTTATAGCTTCTGCTATATGATATTATGGATAGTCACGTGTCAAAGATTGTTTAATACTAAGATTTGTTGAAAATCATCTGTCAAGTGACGTTGATTACTGGGATCCGGATGATTGAAGTGGAATGCAAATGTTTTAATAAAGATGAAACTGAATCAACAAAGCCTTCTTGATTAGTAACCGTCCACAGAGTTCAATGAAGATTCCATAGTTGGCACAACTGATAACAAGAAAACATAATCATAAAACACTACTGCCATCTAGTGTAATGTTGAGATGGTACAATAATACATTTGAAGACAGTTGTATTTTCGTAAGCCAATTAATATTTTATTATATTGGAGTACTTTGTTACTTCTAATCTTTATATACTTTCTTCTAATCGTGTAATAGTCAATTAAATCCCACTCGAGTTTTGATTTCCTCTAGATAAATCAAAACCTCTAGTGAGATTACTGTTGAAAAATCCATAGTGACACTTGTGGCGGACAAGGTCACAGTTGGGATTTTTCTCAGGCTTCTCCCGTTTTTCCCCATATTAGGCATTTACATCATTCCGTCACCATTTCTCCATTTCGTCATCATTGCATAGCATTCCCCGATCATCGGCAGGCGACGCACGGAGGGGACTGGCCTAGGGACGAGGGGGGTTGCCTGCTCGAAACCTGGGTACGCAGTGAGCTTTAGTGTACTCAGCCGTTGTGGACTTGGGAATGCGCCTAGCTTGAGGGTTAGCGCAGTAGATTGTAACAGGTCGCAGTGCTGGGCCATAGCGCCCCCCTCCCGTAAATTCGATTCAAATCCCTTCTTTATTTCTATTATTCTGTTCTTCAATCCCTTCTGGTTGTCTATACACACTACAGTTTCACTGAACATAAACAGAAGGAAACTGTGAATTGTTCATGAAGTGATGAAAGCATAAAAAATTCTTATTGGACCAAGCACAACAAATAAAATTGTTATTGTTGCCATATCCTACATAGTATATTTTTAATCCGTAATATGTTTAATGGACTCACTTTTTATGTTCAGAACCAGTGAATTAAACTATTGACCATAATATCAAACGCTAGGATGGTACTAAATTCAGGAGAAATTATGTCAGATGATAAATTTGTAGTAATCAATTACGCTAGGGCTCAACATTTACTAGGCCTATGTGTTATATTTTTCATATTATGTCTCTTGTGCTGAACGTAAAATAAATTTAGTAGGCTACTTTAACTCCTTGCATACCTCATAGGTAACTTCCATTCGAAGCTAATTAATTGCAAGAAAAACATAAATATTTTTAAGAGAATTCCTAAAGGTGCAAGAATTTTCGCCGCAGATCGGCTATCTACAATAATTGACCAATGTATTTCTCAGAATACAGAAGAAAGTTGGCAAAATTTTATGTTTTTCGACTATATTACCCATAGGGTCCCAGAGAAGCCTGGAAATAAATCTCTTGTAACCAAGATTAAAGGCAATTTAAGAGATTTTCAATTGATCTATCCTTCTAGTAAAATAAATTCAAAATCCTCCAATGTAAGCCGTATAGAGGCAAAAGTGGCTGAAGGAGGTATGCATGAAGCCTTTTTAGAAAAACACCCGCCTCCTTCGAGACCGTCGTCCTTCTCTGATCCTCCAGACCCTAATGGTCAGTATCTGTCTGTATCTGAAGATACTATCAAGGCAGGACTGAAAAGCTTCTTACACGGTTCTGCTTCTGTAATAGATGGCATACGTCCGAAGCACCTTACAGATCTTGTGTCTGTGTCAGCTGGAGATTCTGGAAAGAGATTACTTACATCTTTAACTAATCTCTGCAATTTCATATAGAGTGGGAATTAAATCCAGAAATTTTTCCATACTTATATGGAGCTTCTTTGTTAGCGATTGACAAAAAGAAAGGTGGTGTGCGTCCCATAACTACTGGCAACTCCATTCGAAGATTAGTAGCTGAATTAGCTTAACTTACATCAGTATAAAAGAGAAAATTGGTGAATATTTTTGTCCACATCAACTTGGATTCGGCACTCCACAAGGCTGTGAGGCTATTATTCATTCGGTGCGTACATTTTTGAACAGACATGCGAACACTATTAAGATTCTACTTAAAATCTACTTAAAAATGCGTTTAATTGTATTGAGCGAGATATGTTGCATACTATCAAAGATAAGCTTCCTTAGCTTTCTGCTTTCATTTTACAGTCATATAAGGATCCTTCGCATTTGTTTTTCGGTTCTGAAACTATGTCATCTCAAACTGGCTGTCAACAAGGAGATTCCGTTGATCCAATGCTTTTCAGTTTGCGGTACATTCAGTCATAACACATCTGAACAGTGTGCTTAACCTCTTTTATTTGTCTATCTGTTAGTCCGTTTGTGTACAGTGATTTCCTGTTTTAGCCTATTGGACCTATTTTGTTTATTTTCAGTAACTGCGATTCAATTTAGCCTATGCGGGAATTATGTAACTGAAATATAATAACTTTAATAAAAATCAATTGGTTTCTATTTGAAATTAAAAGAACGAAAGGGCTAAAAACTCAAGATTATCCTAACGATTTTGCTTACATTTTATTGCTTACATAAGACAAACGCTTTAGGGAAATTAATAATTGTTAGACTATATATATGACTATAATATGGGGCTAAGAAGGGTGAAGTTACAGGAGAATGGAGAAAGTTACACAACACAGAACTGCACGCATTGTATTCTTCATCTGACATAATTAGAAACATTAAATCCAGACGTTTGAGATGGGCAGGGCATGTAGCACGTATGGGCGAATCCAGAAATGCATATAGAGTGTTAGTTGGAAGGCCGAAGGGAAAAAGACCTTTTGGGGAGGCCGAGACGTAGATTGGGAAGATAATATTAAAATTGATTTGAGGGAGGTGGGATATAATGATAGAGACTGGATTAATCTTGATCAGGATAGGGACCAATGGCGGGCTTATGTGAGTGCGGCAATGAACCTCCGGGTTCCTTAAAAGCCAGTAAGTAAGTAAGTAAGTAAGTAAGTAAGTAAGTAAGCAAGTATATATGAAGGATTAGCCGATGTCTTATTTTCGATGAGTAAATAATCCGTGGTGCAACAGACAATGAAGGGCCAAAGTCGTCTAGCCTCAGCAGAGATGAACAATTGGTCTATTCAACTAGTACGGAGGTATCGTGTGGTCGGCATGATGGTCCCCCTACACCTTATTCGAAACTGTATTTCGTTACCTATCGCAGCTCCCCAAGTTCAGCACGATTCTGGATAGGCACCGGTGCCATAAACTAGCCGAAATTTCATTAAAATTCTTGCCCCATGAAGATTTGAATCAGCGCTCATTCCGTAACGCGAGTTCAGGCAGTTGCCTTAGACCACGATGCTACGACAATTTTCGATGACAATATATTCTTTTAAATTGCTACAGTGACCGAATATGAAAGATCGGAAATTCGGATAAATCGCAATATAGCGAACGCCAGTAGGGGAAGTTATCCCCGCCCACATGAAATGTGCATTCGGCACAACACTCGCCTATCACATAGAATGTCTGTTGAGCTAGTAGGGAAAAGTGGAAGGGGTCGTGGGCGGAGCTTCTACGTTCGCTATATTGCGATTTACCCGGAAATTCCTTTGTTCATCTTTCATTCAGTGTTCTGCTCAAGGGCAGGTCTTTCACTGCAAACCTAGCTTTCTCCAATCTTTCCTATTTTCTGCCTTCCTCTCAGTCTGCGCATATGATCCATATATCTTCATGTCGTCTATCATCTGATAGCTTTTTCTGCCGCGAATTCTTCTTCCGTTCACCATTCCTTCCAGTGCATCCTTCAGTAGATAGTTTCTTCTCAGCCAGTTACCCAACCAATTCCTTTTCCTCTTCCTGATCAGTTTCAGCATCATTTTTTCTTCACCCACTCTTTCCAACACAGCTTCATTTCTTATTCTGTCTGTCCATTTCATATGTTCCATTCCTCTCCAAATTCACATTTCAAATCCTTCTATTCGCGTCTCTTCACTTCGTCGTAATGTCCATATTCCTGCCCCATACAATGCCACACTCCATACAAAGCACTTCATTAGTCTCTTCCTTAGTTATTTTTCCAGAGGCCTCCAGAAGATGCTCCGTTTTCTATTTAGAGCTTCCTTGGTCATTGCTATTCTCCTTTTGACTTCCTGGAAGCAGCTCATGTTACTACTTATAGTACACCCCAAGTATTTGAAGCTGTCCACTTGCTCTACTGCTTCATTTAGAATTCGCAAGTTTACCTTCTTTATTTTTCTTCCTATGACCATGGTCTTCATCTTATTTGAATATATCTTCATCCCATACTGCTCACAGCTGTCATTTAGCTTCAGTAGCATATCCCTTAGTAGTAAGACTCATCATTTCCTCTCCTGCTAACAACGCCATATCATCAGTAAATCTTATGCATTTTATTCTTCTTTCATTCCATTGTTATTAACAGAAATATCCATTCGGTTAGAAATATTTGTTAGTCTATTAGTCGACATAGCGGAAAAGCGTACGGCTTGTCGTCCTCATGTCGTTGTGTTTATAAAGTCTCCTGCAGAAATTTAGTGTAGTCTGTAACTTACTGCGCACCATATATGGACAGGAGCACGTACGTGGATCCGTAAGAATGGCTGCAAAGCTGTACGCAGTTAGTGTTAAATAAGTAACTCAGTATTATTGTTATCATCGCCCTTATTAGTCTATTCTTATTATAATTATTAGAACCTGTTTGTTTACTTTGCTTCGAACTTGAAAACATACTGATATAACATTTAACGTAACTTAATAAACTTATGAAATCTGCTTGTTCCTAAAGTGGCTCAACTTCTCCTCCTGTCGGTGGTATCAGAAGCTACATACACCGTTGTCGTAAGCCACTGCTGCATATCACTTTTTAATGAGTTGTGTGTTGAAGGTCTGTTTTCTTGTTCATTATGATAAGGGGCATTATCCATAATAACAGTTCTCCCCTCTGGAACTCTTGGAATTAACAGTGTGGTCAATCATTCTGCATAATTTTCATTATTCATTTCATTATGATAATCACCACATTTTGATTTGCTTGGTAGATAAAAAATGTCCCCGAAATAAACCCCTGTCACTACCAGTATGGAGACAATCATTCACTGCCCCACAATATACACACCGGACACACTCTTGCTAAAATTCGTGGACGGTATAATGCATATGAAACCACGTTTCGTCTATGTAGACTACAGACTTTTGTTCACATCATTCTTTCTCACGAAACGAAGGTATGCAGCACGTTTAGCTGCAATAGGTATGTATATCTATCTATTCTATAGCTTTAAGTACTCTTCTCGGTGCTTCCTCACTATCTTTGAACCCTGTCTCTTTCTGACAACATTTATGTAACTTTCTTAAAATTTGTACTTCTTTGCGATCACAATAATATTTGTGAATATAACGTCTAACGCATTTATTCATGTCGTTCACGCCAATTTTATTTGCAGGAGCTGGTCGACAATTCTTCGGATTTGTAACATTAGGCGCTTATTTTTCAGCTAGCTTATCTTCTTTCCGTACCTTAGAAATAGTGGCTTTAGCTTTCTTCTCTGAGTCACGAAATGCAATACCTTTATAATAGATTTGTTTAGCTTCACTATGCATTACTTTTCCTGAATTCAACATAATTAACTACTAGAGTATTAACTCGAACTGGGGATACTTGTGGATGAAGCATGACGTCACACATTGTAGTGAATAAATGCTAGCCATGATGTACCATGTTGGGCAAAGACCTCCTGTGCTGAGGCTCATGGGTACACTAATCCAGACGAGCTGATATACAGTAGTTGTCGTGGATACTGTGGTGACACGGTTATTAACACTGTTAAACTTTAACTTTGTTTTTCGTTCATTTTATGCACTCTCCACGTATTACTAACATCAGCACTTTGACAAACACTAAGATTACTATTTACAATATTTTAACTAGCACTTTCACAAACACCTACATTGTAGTTCCAGAGTTTGCTGGTACGATTTTTCGCTTTCTTATTTTCAGAAATTTAAAGCTACAAGTACTAGGCTACTGTTGGACCCTTGCCTTTTCCACAAGTTTGTTACAATAAAATATTAATTTTTAACAGAAACTCTAACTAAATTCTTCATCATAAACGAAGGATGGTGTATTACTGTTTGTTGTATTGTTTCCTTTTTTTACTTTTCCGCTGTGTCGACTAATACGTGTGGTGAACTATTGAAGAAAAATGTTATGAGAATATGGTATAAATTGAATATTTAATCTGAGTCTTGCAATGAAGCAGTAATATACTTTCAACACTTTATATCACTTTTAAATGACGATTTTCGTAAATAGGAAAATAGTAGGCCCAGTATATGTGAATTGACTAAGATTATAATAAACATGTGGGAATTTTATATAACATTGTGGAAAATTAACAACATAGGCCCTACTTAAACCCCAAAGTTTATAAGTGAAGTGAAACAACTTAATTTTTTATGCATATTAAATTATTTCACTTTGGCATGTATTTTAAAAAATAGTTCAAGGAAATAAACTATAAACGAGTTCGAATCGTAAACACGATCAAGGAAGTGAATTGTTGCGAAACGTGTGCAGTTTAAAATGAGAGTATGTGTTAAATTCATCACTTATTTTTTTATACTGCAATAAATTAATAATATCTGATGCAATTACAATCTGCACAACAGGTAAGTAGAACTTGTTGCCTAGCATTACAAATAAATTTGCATAGCCTACTCGTACATACTACATACGTTACTAGAGATGAACAAAACTAACTGCCGCTCTCGCTCTTTGTGTTCTTTGCACTTGTCTTTCTAGTCTCGTCTCGTAACTCTCATGCCCTTCGAGTCTCGCTCATCATTCTCGAAATAGCATTTGGTCGACGTAGAAAAATTTCGCAACTTTGAATAACATACATAATTGAAATAAATAACATTAGAGATGTTTGACACAAAAAAAAACAAAAGAAAACAGTATCACAGTTATCAAAATGTTCTGGTTCTACTATCAGATAATACCTATGGTTATATAAATAAAAAATCTAAAATAAATTTGAATTTCTAAGAAACATAAAACATAACGTTAAATAAAGCGTTTTTTTACTTGAGATTGTAGCCTATACTTGATCTCAAACACACGAAAAAAAAGTCCTAGACTTTTAATAAGAGCCTAGTAATTAAATAAAGATTGGGGAATGGATTACTATACTGAAAGGTAGAGATGATGTTTCAAATAGGCTACTTTATTGTTTATACATAGACCTATATAACAGTTGCCAAAACAGATAAAAGTTCTGTTTGGTATAAACAACTGTGACGATTCAAGGCTGCTTGACGTTCGAGAGTTGATCACTCCCGAAGTTTCGATGTTTTGAACGTTGTTTACCAGCAGTCAACGACAGGCAATACTGTCATGCGGGTTTTCGGCTTTGCGGGCGCTGTTAGTCTTGCATTCTCGCTCGTTGTCATCTCTGCTACATACATATTATAGCACCTTGCTACTATAAGCAAGTCAGTGAAAGTTGTCAGTGAAGTGGCCATCGTAGTAAGGTGTAATACAAATTGAAACCTTACTTTCTGATTTGCCTCGTGTTTAAGTCTATGAAATATTACGGTGATAAAAAAAGTGAAGTTCATGCAGAAAAACTTCTCCACAGCCTTCACAACTCAGTGGCTTTCCTACTGTGCAGCCTTCGAATAGAGGTTCTGCCGAACATTTTTTTTGGCAAGATTACAATAGCACGTCATGGGAACGTATTGCGGGCTAGTGACCTATAATATTAATACTGTATATTCATGATTTCTGTTTATTTTTCTCTCAGACATCACATATACATGTAAAGACAAAAAATGTAACACATTGTTTAGCAAACTAATAAAATACGATAGTACTATACATATATAAGTATGTTACATTTTATTGTGAAACTTTCTTTATACTGTACAGGATTGCCATGAAAATGTATGTAGAGATCAATTCAGCTGCGATCCAAAATGTTTGAAAACCAGTACTGTACAACATAGTCTCATAGGACCTGCCAGGAATCAGATTCTTTGGTCAGTTGACCGAGCTACACTTAATCTACCTGTCAGAGAATCTGTCTGCCACGATATGTCTTTAAACAATGTTTGAAGAATGTCAATAGGCATAGGCCTATTTTGTGTTAAACGAGATGCATTTAAATAACACAAAATTCTGTACACAATATTGTTTATACCCTATATCCTTCAGTTTCTACCAAAGTAAATGGAAGTCCCGTGGCGTTTCGGTGGAACAAGCTGTACACACCGTATAAACTTAATCAGACAGAAGTCGCTTCGCCTTGAGAGGTCCACACAGTCGTACATCATGGTCAATGTGCGAGTGCTGGATATTCCAATACGGAGCCACGGCGCGCCTCTCAAGAAGTCACCAATAATCTGAAGCCATCCTCAGCCCTCGTCGCGCGCAGCAGCGATCTAAGTCGCATCCTCTGCAACACACACAGGCAATTTTTTAACCAATTTCATTAGTCTTCATTGTTGAATTCGGAAACATACTATAATCGCCTCTACAATGAAGATGTGAAGTCCGGCGTCTTAAAAAAACAAGGATGAAAATATCGTCAGGCCTATGCAATTACTGAAATTTCATAATTTCATGAAAATTCACTTGGTAGGCCTACATACAGTCTTCATTTGAATAAAGTTTAGATTTTCTTTAGGACATAATAATAATAATAATAATAATAATAATAATAATAATAATAATAATAATAGTAGACTAAACAAGCAGTAGTGGAAATTATAATATAGGCCTATAATAATTTACCAGTAGAATGTTCAATTACCATATTTGAATTTGCATAATAATTTTGGATCTGTACACCATCTTGAACACAAAAAATGACCGATCTCCTGTAACGTGAATTTGTCGAAGTCCACTTTCGGGGAGCACCTACTTCACATGACTAGAGAAAGGATGTTTATTTTGCATCTAATTTACCCCTTGAATAATTATATCTTTGTAATAAATTATTTATAACACTTAATATACAGGGTGAACCGTAAGTAATGTTATTAATTTCAGGGGATTATTCTTTGAAATATTTCAAACAAAAGGGTTTAATACAATTTTGCTCGTTTTTGCTTCCTCTTTGAGATAAAAATTGATTTATATGAAACATTTCATAGCGAATTTTGAGAAAATCATTTGATTGAATTCCCAATATGCTCAGTCAGTTTAAGAGAGCAGTGTATTATGGTAATAAATGATTGAAACAATTTTAGTTTTATTTATGTGGCTGCAGTGCGTTACAATGTTGAATGACAGCACTGACCTCCGGTCATATAGCCATCACTCGCTTGTAAACGTACAATGTTTTATATATTCACAGGTAGACCTTGTTAAATTTTATGCACGCATTCGTTTTAAAATTTATTTTATATGTGAAAGAATTTTAGTTTTATCCTTTAAATGTGCAGAAATTTGATCCGAACAAATTTAACTTTTCGTTCTGCAAAGGCTGCTTTCCCAAAACACGCTATGACATGTTTCATATAAACCAATTTTTATCTTATAAAGGTTCACGATTCACTCTGCATAAACAGACAGAAAAAACAACAAACAAAACAAAGGAAAAACAGAGCATAAGAAATTCGTTCATGTGTAAGTAAACGAAAGCTCTCAGATTTTCTTTTGAAATAGTTACCTAAATACATGAGTCATTCAATAATTAGTGACAACAATGTTTGTATGTGGCGCTATCGGCGGTAAATGATGCAAGCTGATAACAATGAGAAAGAAGAGCATCTGATGTATGTTATCTGTGAGTTTGAAGACAATAATCTCATTTGTAAGATATTTAATATTTGTAATGAGTTTAATTTGTAGACTGTTACCTATAGTGCTCTAAAATATTTAACAATTCGAACAAAGATGCTTCATTAAAATTCAGATTGCAAGAGGCAAGGATGTTTGACAATGCCATACAGCATTACTGGAAGCTTGTATCGTGGCTAGGTGGGCACATGCATTTCGCAATGGGAGGGAAGATGTTCATAAAAAACGTGAAGCTGGCAGACTGCAATCGGCAAGCGATGATGTGCATGTGAACGCTGTGAGAGCACTGCTGGAAGAACACCGTTATTGGACTTGTATTGAACTAGCAACGGAAGTTGGAATTGCTCCTGGTGCGATTCTTCACATACTTAAGAAGTTAAAGATGAGGAAAAATTTGTGCTCGGAGGGTTCCACACAATCTTAAAGAAGAAAACATGTGGCAGAGAATGGAAACAGCGAGATTGCACTTAGAACGCTATGGGCGTGAAGGCGAGCTTTTCTTTCGCCATATAACTTTAGAGGAAACCTGGGTTTGATGCTACCAACCAAAATTGAAGAGACAGTCAAATGAGCGGCGTCACAATGATTCCCCACGGCCAAAAAAGTATTGGCAAGAACAGGATCCACTTAAAGTCATGTTCATTGTTGCTTATGATTTTGACGGTGTCCTTGTCACTCATTCAGTTCTTGCGGGAAATCATGTGAATGGTGCATATTACAGTTAATTTCTGAAACATCACTTACGACCAGCTGTGCGCCTTAAACGTCCAAATCTCCTGAATTCTCACCCTATTGTGCTACATAATGGTGCTTGCTCTCACATAGCTGCCCCTGTGGTTAATTTACTTCGCAGATGGAACTGGGAAATTCTGGAGCATCCTCCGTACTCTCCATATATGAACCCATGTGATTCTGACCTTTACGCGAAAATGAAATTGCCACTTAGAGGAGTTCGCTTTAGAACCAGACAGGCAATTACAGCAGCAGTAGAGCAGTCTGTTCGAAGATTAGTACAAGATGCTGTGGATGGCATCCGTCGTCTCCTTGAGGTGTGGAGGTGGGTTCTTCATGTTGGAGGAGATTACTTCTGAACACTGCAACAATGTTACTGTTGCAAAAATGTTTTCTTTGTTGTCAATTCAAATGTTGTCAGTTATTATTGAATGACCTGTGTACATTTCTATGTAACTACTACTTTATTATATTCTACATTTAGTTTTTTTTACTTGGTTATTTAACAACGTTTTATCAACTACAAGGTTATTTAGCGTCGATGAAATTGGTGATAGCGAGATGGTATTTGGCGAGGTGAGGCCGAATATTCGCAATAGATTACCTGACATTCGCGTTAGGATTTGGGGAAACCTCGAAAAACATCCATTCAGATAATCAGCCCTAGCAGGAATGGAACTCACACTCGAGGACAGCTCCGATCATTTAGCTTCATATTGCACTAATGCTGTCTGAAAATGTGGGCCTACTGACCTACCCATAACTTTTAATGTAATCACTGTTACGATGAGTCAACTGTTATTTATCATCATTATTATCATTAATGCTGTCTGAAAATGTGGGCCTACTGACCTACCCATAACTTTTAATGTAATCACTGTTACGATGAGTCAACTGTTATTTATCATCATTATTATCATTACCATCACCATCACAACTTCATAATCATCAGTAACAGTAGCATTCACTTCACTTTGTTACATTTCGCTCTCACTTTCAGCATAAAACAGAGCGGGCAGACCACCACTTAAGAAAACATAGGATAAACGCAATACACAGTCTTGTCGGGAATTGATCTGGATCTGGTGGCTTTGTACTGGCTATCGATACCACTTGAATCTCCATAAACAGCTGCTATGCATAATTTTAGTATTTGTGTGTCGTTCAAATTCAGACATTACAGTGGGCCTACACTTAGGCCTACATACCTAGTTGAGAAACACCACCATTAGACACGGTATCATCAAGATCGTGTAATGTTTATCTGCAGCAGGAACCTCGAAGTAGGCTATATAGATAAGTATGTATACCGTTCAGTATATCACAGAAATAGCGCATTGTTCTTTCTCACAGTTACATGACTGATCTGTTCCCGCTCATATCTACAATAGACTATTTTCGTGATAGATTGGGACATTGTTTGGCTGTGAATGGTTCTCATTTTAAGCATATATTGTGAAATTTGGTTTTGTTTACTTTTATGGCCTACTCAACATGATTTTACATAAGTTATTTGTCTGAAGTTTGAAGACCAAGAAACAAGTTTAAAAAATAGTTAAAACATATGAAACGGGTGAATAGGTAAAATTTCTACAGATCCATACGTAAAATTTAATGGAGATTCGGAATATGTAAATTTTAAGACAGGGTGCCATTAAAAATAATTAAGTTTACTCTCATAACCTGCATACCTGAAGAAATAACATTTTTTTTTGTAAAATTAAAATTTAAGAATAATTTCAAGGGAAAAATTGTTCCGGGGCCGGGTATCGATCCCGGGACCTCTGGTTGAACGTACCAGCGCTCTCCCAACTGAGCTACCCGGGAACTCTACCCGACTCCGCCTCAACTTTTCCCTTTATATCCACACCCTTTTTCCCTTGAAATTATTCAAATCTGCTTTACAGGAAGCTTCACCTGAAAGACTAGATTTGCATAATATATACGTCACTGTGTACGTTAACAGAAAATCACAATTCCAAGTCACACAGAGTTTGTGTGCACTCGATGTGGGTCTCTGGCGTTTCGTCAGCCCACGCGAGTTGTGTGGATATAAAGGGAAAAGTTGAGGCGGTGTCGGGTGGAGTTCCCGGGTAGCTCAGTTGGAAGAGCGCTGGTACGTTCAACCAGAGGTCCCGGGATCGATACCCGGCCCCGGAACAATTTTTCCCTTGAAATTATTCATATCTGCTTTACAGGAAGCTTCACCTGAAAGACTAGATTTGCATAAAATTTAAGAAGTTATTAGCAATATACCACACTAATTGTTCACTCTGTATCTTATATATAGTGGCGGCTCGTGATCACTTTTGTTGGTGGGGCCAGATATTTCACAAGTTTTGCGATATGCGTTAAATAATGCACCAATATTTTTTTATTTTATTTTAGTTAATTGTTTCTACTTAAAATAATATAACTAAAGCTACCGCCTACATAATAACGCAAATTCAACATTAACTCACCAATTTGCATAATTATTTATAAAGAAGATGTGCTCGTCTGTCCTTCTTTCTGGCAAAATTTTCGATGACCCTGTTCTTAAGTTCAGATTTTGATGGAGATGCTCCTTAAGAATAGAACAGAAAGCCAACGAATTCAGCCTATCTTGACTCATGGTGTTTCTGAGAAATGGTTTTATCCTGTTTAATGTGCTGAAACTCCGTTCTGACACAGCTGTTGAAACAGGTGTTGTTAGTGCGATTCGAAGGGTTTTTCCCACATCAGAGAATGAATCTTCAAAGGAGTAATTCATAAAAAACTGAACAAATCACATACAGAGGAAATGCCTTTAAATGTATCATCTCGATAGGTCACTGATAGTTCATTAATAAATTTTTCTTCCGAAATTAAAGGACAGTAATTTTTTACGAAAGTATTAGCCAGATCGGTGGGGAACTTAACTCTATATGAAGCAAATTTCTTTGGATCAAGAATATTAAAGCTGCCAAATATAAGTGATTGCAGGAAATGTAATTGAATTGGTTGATAATGATATCGCATATTTCCTTGGCATCTGCCGACAGGTTTAGGCCTACTTGGCTACTGAGTTTCAGCCTTTTTCTTGGAGGTTACGAACATTCTTCTTCATCATCATCATCATCATCGACATTTATTTCATATCTGTTAGTGTTCTCTCTTATTTTCATTACAGCTGACTCAAAATGTTGTAATGCGTCAGGTATTCTCAATCTATTTGCAGTTTGCATCTGTATTATGTTGTATAATTTACCAACACGTTTCATTAGGTCATAAAAGAAATTTATAAAAACAAAAATTCATTATTATTTATCAAGCTTTTAGGCCAAAAGCTTCTCTCACTGTTATTTCATTCCATTCATTTGAGTCATCTCCCTCTTCAATCCTTTCGAAGCATTTAAATAGCTCCGCTTTATTTCCCTCAACGGAGGATACAACTCGGGACTGAAAGCTCCATCGTATTGCTGAAATGGTTGGTATGCGCTTACTGCACACAGATCACAGTAGAACACTGCGTTAGGTGAAGTAGAGAAGAATGCTATGAATCCAGTAATATTTGCAAAAAATAACTTCACTGATTTAATGCGTTTTGAACATGTATTTTTTTTATAACTAAATTAAGTTGGTGGGCGTAGCAGTGAACAAATGTCGCATAAGGAAATGCTTTCTTTCTACATCAAAATCTGAACCCCACCCTGGTTTCTGCTCATTATTGTAGACTTTGTTTTAGAACCTCGCTCAGACCGTTAGCCGTGCAGTTGTCCACAGAATAAGTATCTCCGACAGTTGCTTCCGTCCGTCAGGCGGGCCAGCTTGAACGGGCCCCAACGAAGCATATACTCGTAACGGTAACTTCGTAACACTTCGTGAATTTCCGTCGGTAGCGAATGCGACATTGCACGCCGCGCACCATGGCAGTTGAGCGCTAAAGTGATTCAAGTTGTCGGGCCCTTTGACGCGGGCCCATGCTCAATATTTAGTATCATACAATCTTTGACGTTTTACTGACACACATCGCGTAATGTGATGAAATTTACTGCAACAATTATAAACCCAGTACACTGTCTTGAACAAAATCTACGTATTTTAAATGCGAAAAATATTGGTGGGGCACGGCCCTGGTGACCCCTAAGGACCGGTCGCCCCTGGCTATAAGATTCTCTTCAGTTTTCATATCTCGAAAGCAAAGGTGTATTTTCTCTGAAGGCATATGTTTGAGCTTTCTATTCTAAGACTTAAAGTGGAACGAAGATTAAATCTCTAATTATGTAAACTTCATTATCCAGTAACTTACGAGTCAATAATCAGTAAATTTCACGAATAGAAATCATTTTATATATTTATATTGTTTAATTAAAGATAATGATGGCATGTAGATGAAGGCGAATTAAATGGAACAAGGTGTAAAATAAGTTCACTTCATGTTTCCAAAATTGCATTTCAAAGTGGATGCAACATATTCCTAATTTTACGGTAGAGCTAAATTTGACGCTTTGAAACTGTACCGTGTGTATGATCTGCAATATTTTCACTACATAATAAAATAGTCCTACCTATTTATTTATCTTAAGAAATTTCGTGTTGCTTATTGCATTAATGTTTATTAAATGCCTTGAGTCCTTAATTAGTATTAAGCATATGAATATCCTCACTTTTTAGTTACGAAATTGTTTAAAATAAGTGTTACAAGCCTATTTGTATAGTAATAAATGAGGAACGCAACATAGCATCGACAACGTGACTGGAACTCGGGACACAAGCATGTTAATTAATGGACCATTGATGTAGCTCAGGAGTAACGAATAGGTCTCATTATTCGAGGTTGCGCTTAGGTATGGGTTAGATTTTTTCCTAGGTTTTCTCAACTGTAAATTAAATTTCATGTAATCTCAAGGCAAATATTTGATCTTATCCTGAAAAAATATCATATCGCTATTTCCAATAGGTAGGCCTACCACCGACATTAGGTAATCTATCTGTTGATACAGCGCCGTTGAAATGTATATATAACTTAACCAATAAAGAATAAGTAATATTGTCCCCAGGAAACTTCGGAAAGTCTGTACGAATTATCTTAAGGCCGTAAGCAGTAAACTTACTCGCAATATATATTTTTCAATTACAATTTACTTTTCCATTCGATATTAGCCATTCATAGGAATTTTTTCAGCTTAAGTAACCCACTGACACTGACCAATTTTATTTTGAAGTTCAAGACTTCCTGCTGTCTAACTTCTCGGGTAACAAGTTTATTGGAACCGGACCTTGTAGAGTAATCCCATTAAGTGACTCAATAATTCTCTTACATACTTAATGTGTAATTAAGTTCCAAGTTAACTAAAAGGAGTAGGCCTATGTACTGTAGTAGGCCTACAATTTTACTATGTATGCCTAAGTCAATTAATAGATATACTTTTATGTCACTATGTAAAGAAAACTTTGTAACTTAATTCACTTTTATTCTGATGCGGCAGCGGAAGGATAGAGAGCATATAAAAAGCCGAAAGAAGGAGCCATGCCGAAGAAAAAAGACGACTTCCTTTCTTAGAATGATTTCCAGCAGATAGCGGTCTTCTCTGTAGCAGTAAAGTAGCAATAGGCTCTCTCCCTCACTGTCTACATCATAGGTGAACAACCCCTGGTCAACGAGCATATCGGGGCTCGAAATCGATGTCACGATGAAATATGAGTTTGTACGTATGCAGTATCTTTCAATGCAGAATAATGGCTTCAGGATGTTGTGTCTCTGTTTTAAGTTGAGCTTCAGTTATAAGTGACTCTTAAACTTCCGTTCTTTTCTTTAATTTCATATAATTCATTCTTTCAGAAATTAAATAAACATGTAAAAACTATTAAAGTGTAATATATATGTATTATTTTCACATTTTATTAAAAAATAAGTGTTAGTATGTGGGATGTTAGGTAAATAAGTTCTAATATTTCTTTCAGTAGGGCTAATGGTGGTCAATGGAAGCAATAAAAATTCGTTATGCTTTTTTATGCATTGCAAAACTTTGATGTCTTAACTTAGGTATATTTTTCGACACAGTCAGTACTACTAACAGATAATGACCTTTCATTGAGGTACAACAATAACGAAGGAATTATAACAAGATAATGCGTTTGTATAGGGTGAGAGTGTAGCCTAACTCCTCTCAATATGACGGTAACTGCTTTCTTGCGATATATATACATGGGTTGTAAATAAAGTAGTGCCAACATTGCCGGGAATGGGTTATGCCGCTGCCATCGTGATCTAATATAGGCAGTAAGGCAGACCACGTGACTCGCTTAACAGCTGATCGCGAAGGGCGGTCTTTCAACCACATGAATTAGTTGCAGTGCATGAAGAATAACATATATTTCTCTGAAATGCAGTGTAATTGCGTCAGTAAAATTTTAAACAGTGATTGTGAGACACTTGAGACACAATTTACTTGCAATTTAAGGTATAATATTATTTTTGGTGTGAAAATTACGTTGTTGCAGGCAAAGTTCGTATGTGTAATATCTGCCTTTATTTCGATTAAATATTGCGCCCTTATGTGGTTAAGTGAAATTTTGGTCTTATAAACAGTAGGCTAAATATGTGTAATAATATATACGTGAAAGTGAAACATTGACTGACATGTAAAGTAAGTTGTGATTAGGCCTAAGTGCAGCGTTACCGATGTTACTCTTGTCTAAGTCATTATTGTTAGTTTACCGTATTTGTCTTATTAAATTTAAATTATTGCGCCCTTTTTATTTGTGAATAACCTACATTATACGAGTAAATAATACGACGTTTGATAATATACACAATTTGAACTAAAATCGAGATACATATAGTATATTACGAAAAATTATACCCTATAGTTTTCATTACTGTTACAGTATCTAGAATTGTAATTAGTTGAAATAAAGCACTCATGCTTCATTACGAAATTCTTGCACATTCATTTATGCACGTTTCAACAATTTTCAGTTGCATCGCACGCATATTTTAATGTGTTGAAGTTATAGGTTATGTTTATTCTATCAGTACTTACCTTATTTCCATAATCGCAATTATGCATTATAATTAAGCATAACGCTACGTATAACTTATAAATGCAATTTGTCTACACTTCAATTGTATTTATTCGTTTCAGACGGTACTCCAGTCTGAAGTCTGATTAGTTTAATATGTTACTAGGGCTAAACTAGCGCTGAGGTAGTTCCCTTCGTATTCATACATCTTGCATATACAAATTAGTTCGGTTCGTTCAGGATTTTAATATGCCTTGCTTATAGGATCAAATGCATCTCCACAAAAAATAAATTCAACTGTTTTCAGTTCAGAAATTACCGGAACTATACCTCAGCGCTACTAAGTAATATAACGTACGTACATTTCATAGGAGGGACTGTGGTGAATTTTCTACCTATAAGTAAGGACGGTAACCGTGTTCTGAAGTTTATCCTAAAAATATTTTCTTCTTTATTAAATCTCAAAACAGTTTTCGTTCTCAACTTAAGCCTAAAATGTTGACGCAGATAGGTTATGTTAACATGGTAAATTCTCTTCACATAAAAATAACACAGTTTTATTTATTATTCCTGCCACATTATGCAACACATAAATGGAACTTATGCACATATTACATTGAATAAAAATTTAATGGTATTATTTATTTGTTCCCTACTACACTGGGTTGTAATGAATTGTATTTATCTAACGTACCTGATTAACGCACAACTGTACATACACTAATTTCATAGGAGGGACTGTGGTACATTTTGTACCTACAAGTAAGGAAGGTAGATGTGCTAAATTAAAATCACAATATAAATAATTCTTCTTTATTAAATCTCAAAATAGCTTCCATTCCAAACTTCAAATGTTGATGTAACCAGGTTATGTTAACATGTAAAACTCCGTTCACATTAAAATAACACAGTTTTGTAATTATTTCTGCAACATATTATGCAATAAGAGGTGTGAAGGGGTCTTATACACACATTACACTAAATAAAATTGAGCGCCGACACGCTATAAAGTAATATATTTCACTCAGCTCCGTATACTCAAATAGAAAAGCCCGACTCATCGAGTGACGTCACACAACCTGCATTACGGCCTGGTCTAGATCACGATGGCAGTGGTTATGCGCATTCGCATGCGATACGAGACAACTCGTGATCGTAGTTGGAGATATTATCGATATATTGAATGATGAAACCGGTTGCTATAACAACAGATGTTATTGTGCTTGGTTAAATGTAGAGCACTATTTTTAACTACTCTGAAGCATGTGTACTAAACTTGAGCAGCGATTGTGGATAAAAATCGAGGTAGCCCGTGGTAGAAATGCACGCCAATGTCATCAAGAGTTACTTTAAGCTTGTGGAAACGATGTTCTACCGTATCGGACGGTTGCAAAATGGGTCTCTTCATTTCGTACGGGTCGGAATGAGACGACACATGCGGCTGGCACAGGTCGCCCGTCCATTTTTGACGAACAAGTGGAATTAGAGCGAGGTCTCCTTGTTGTTGACTATCGCTGGGCTGTACGAGAATTATCCATAGAGGTTGGATTGTCATCAAACTGTGTGGCACATCATGAAGAAAAATCTTCACATAAGAAATATTGCAGCACATTGGGTTCCTCATAACCTGACAGAAGCACAGAAGTGCTACCGATACGCAATAGCTCAACCCCACCTACAGCAATACCACAACGGAGAGAACGTATTTCTGCAACGTATTGTTGCCATTGACGAGACGTTGGGCACGGACATACGAGCCTGAATAAAGCGTCAGTCTAATGAATGACACCACAAAGGATCACCATGTCCAAAAAAGTGCGATATGAACCTTGTAGGGTGAAAGCCATGCTGATAGTGGCATACGACAGTGAAGGTGTTATCATTAGCCATGCCGTATCTCAAGACCAAAATGTTAATGCAGCGTACTACCAACATTTTCTCGAACATAACCTGCATCCAGCTATGCGGCGAAAAGTCCACATTTCCTGAAAGACAATCCACTTTTCATCTTGCATGATAATGCTCGTTGTCATGTCGCAGGAGCAGTGGCTGAATTACTACAGAGTTGGGATTGGGAAGTATTGGAACATCCTGCGTATTCCCCTGACATGAGTCCTGTAACTACAACTTTTCACGGTTGAAAGAACTACTTACTTAGAGGCAAGAGGTTTCCAGATATTGCATCAGTGCTTCATGCAGTAGGGCAGTCCTTCAGAGAGATCAATAGAAACAACATCGCTAACGACATTCAATGGTTAATACGGATTTGGCAAAAGATACAGGAACACGCTGGTGATTATATTGAAGGGATGTAAATGTATTTTCCTTGTAATTTCAATAACATGTTCATACTGTCTATGTGACCACTACTTTATTTACAATCTTCGTAGAAAATTAAACCATAAAGCATGAATATGTTGGCTAAAATTTCATAAATCTCTTCATGTTCTGCTGAAGTTTGGATATAGGCCTAATAATAAAATATGAAATAGCCCTAATTAAGCTTACTTCATGAAATGCACAAATTTTCAGAGAATGAATACACTATCAACATTAGGATTATTCTGAAACAATCTTTATTTCTCAATATAATCCCTCCTGAGATTCACACACTTGGTACATCGGTGCTGCAATGCTGCTGTACCCTCCTTGCACACAGATTCCTCGAGGTCTACAAGAAAGTCTTCTGCTGCTACGTTAACTTCTTCATTTCACGAAAATTTCTTCACAACCAAGTGAGTTTTGAGCTTTAGGATAAAAAAAAAAAGAAGAAGTCCGAGAGTGTGAGATCTGGTGAGTAGAGAGGATGCGGCAACAATTGGAACCGTAGTTCGTGTAGTTCAGCAACCACGATTACAGTCGTGTGAGCAGGTGCATTGTCGTGATGAAACAAAACTTTCTTCTTGGGAATACCCAGCCTCTTTTTGCGAATTTTTCCTTTCAGTTGCTGCAAGAGATTTGAATGATATTCTTTGGTTATTGCTCTCCCCTTTTTCTAGATAGTCAATCATAATTATCCCTTAGAGTCCCAGAACACAGACATCTCATGGCTTTCCCAGCCGATTGAACAGTTTTTGCTTTCTTTGGAGGCGGTGAATCACTATATTTCCATTGTTACGACTGCTGTTTTGTCTCTGGTATGTAGCAGTAGATCTAGGTTTCATCAGTGGTCACAAATCGCCTAAAACGTCGGGCGTATTTTTATAGAATAGAGTCAGATAATCCCTCTAAATTTGACATCGAACGTGCTTTTTTCTGGTGTTAACAAACACGGAACCTACCTTGCGGAGGCCTTCGACATGTCCAAGACATTGACTAAGATGTGGCACACCCGTTCAGTTGAGATACGCATAATTTCGCTAATATCCCGCACTTTTAGTCGACGGTCATTCAACATCATATTATCGTGGATTTTTTATACGATATCTTCACTTCTTGCTGTTACTGGACGTTCACTGCGGGGTACGTCTTGCACACTCTCTCGACCATGTTTAAATAGCGCCGCCCATTTTTCACAGTCGAAAACGCTGGAACGAATTCCCCCAGTGTAGCATCCACATCTCCTATAATTTCTGTTGGACTCATTTCCTTTTTTACGAAATATTTAATGTCAGCATGAATCTCCATATTTTCCATTTTTGCCAATCAGTTTAGCGCACTAAATTCAAAATTAAACTATACAAAATGTAGTCAAGAGAATATTATGATCTTTCGTGCTTGAATGAATGTAAAGTGACCTCTAACAATGGCGACATTGTTGACAAGTTTTCAGTACCCTCTATGTGTCAGGCCACGAACTTTTCAAACATCGTATGCCAATGAAAACATACAATCACATGATATTCCGTGATCTACTGACCACTATTGTACAGACCTAGAAACAAAATTTGGGCCACCTAATTTTACTAAATTCCAGATACAACATATTGCGCATGTACAGTAAACAAGGGCGCCTAAATATATGCTACTTGTGAACAGTCTTGCGAAGCGTGTTGCCTACATAGAGGAGAACTGCTACCAAGAATCGGCCCATTTCTTAATTCCGTGACTGTACAAATTTTTTTTTTTTTTTTTAATGACGCCGTGTGTCGGTGTATTGTCTTCCGCATGTTAGAAAAATTGTCTCGATTGTTATTGATTGATACCTGACGTTCCTTTCACAAAACTATAGGCCTAGATTCTATTATGGCGTAATGGCGTAAATAGCCTAATGTATCTTTTATTGGCAGATAGTCTATGACTAGATTGTGTTTAGACAAATAAGATTAAGTTACTTTTCCTGACGATACTGTCTGTAGCAGAGGAGTCTTTTGTAAAGAATCAGTTGGAGGATTATACGAACAATGTCGAATAAATAGATCGAATTACACACTGATGGAACCTTAGTCATCTTTCTGATGGACATTTCGGATTTGTAACACCAGCGTTGAAACTTGATACTTTTGAGAGCGTGAGGTTATTATCTGAATAAAATTTCCACTCCCTTCTCCTCCCTTCAGACGTGGCCGGACATTTTTCGAAACTATTTCTTCCTGCAAGTACCGATGATTTGTAGTAATGTAGTGGAACTACTGCAGAACGCAGTCTATGTTCAGCTGAAGTTCGATTTAATCTATGCAAATTAGTCCTACAGATAATAAAATTATGCAATAAGATAACTTATGACAATATAATGGTACGGCATATAAATAATATGTAAAATAAGATAACAATTCATTCATCCATAGTGTTCTGACCAAGGGCAGGTCTTTCACTGCAAACCCAGTATAGGCCTATCCAATCTTCCCTATTTTCTGCCTTCCTCTTAGTCTCCTCATGTGACCCATACATCTTAATGTTGTCTATAATCTGATGATATATTTTTCTGCCCCAAACTTTTCTCCTGTTCACCATTATTTTCAGTGCATCCTTCAATAGGCAGTTTCTTCTTAACCAGCGGCCCAGCCAATTTATTTTTCTCTTCCTGATCAGTTTCAGCATTATTCTTTCTTCACCCACTCTCTCCGGCATAGTTTAGTTCTTATTCTCTCTGTCAGTTTCACAACTCCATTCTTCTCGAGATCCACATTTAAAATGCTTCTAATCGGTTTTCTTCACTTAGTCGTAATGTCCATTGTGTCCATATAGTGCGACACTCCACACAAAGCATTTCTCTAGTCTCTTCATTAGTTTTTTTTCAGAGGTCCGCAGAAGATGCTCATTTTTCTACTAAAAGCTTCCTTTGCCATTGATATACTTCTTTCGACCTCCTGGCAGCTACTCATGTTACTAGTGTACTCATAGTCTAGTTTACCTTCTTTATTTTTCTTCCTATGACCACGGTCTTTTCTTGTTTCCATTCACAGTATCTCCATCCCATATTGCTCACAGCTGTCATTTAGCTCCATTCCTTAATACAGTATCATCTTCTTTTCTGTAACAACTCCATATCATCAGAAAATCTTATGCACTTTATTCTTCTTCCTACTACTATCTCCTCTCCCTGTTATGAAAACAATTCTTCACTAAATCCTCCAAGTAGGTGTTGAACAGTGAAGGTGGTAAAGGACATGCTTGTCGTAGTCTACTCCTCTTCCTACTTCACTTTCTTCTGACATTTCTTCTCCTATCATGAATTTGACTCGTTTCATATAAAGATTACGAATAACCTCCTCTCTTTCCAATCCACACCAATTTTCTTTAGAATCCCTATAAGTTTATTCCAATCCACTCTGTCAAAAGCTATTTCCAGATCTATAAATTCTACATAGGCCTACACTTCTTTATTTGTCTCTAGGTGTCTTTCGGTATCTTTCGCCGATTTTTCACGGCAGTCCAATTGCATCTCTCGTACCTAAAATAATAATAATAATAATAATAATAATAATAATAATAATAATATATGTAAATAAGATTTAGATGGGCCTAATAGGCTATACGTAAAATAGGTCTAATATAACTTCAGTTACCACGTTTCAAAATGTCTTCACATTAATTTAGCTGTCTACTGATTAACAACCATACTTCAGAAATATTTTAAACTATGAAACAGCCTGCAAGCAACACACTTACCATTAATGACTGTTATTTCACCCGTGAAACATGTCGCACACCTTTTGGTAAAAAAAAAAAAGCACTGGTAGCGATACATGCGGAATTTATTCAGTAAAAAATCTGTATTGATGAGATATCATGCCGGTGCAAACCAAGAGTGCCGAATACATGCGTGAATGTATTGCAGACCTTCTAATATTTAATACTGTAATTCAAAGCATAAATACATTATATAACCTTACTTAACGATAATTTGGGAACTAAAGTTTCCGTATGTATTTTTTTACCAGTGAATTTCGAAGTTCATCTTCAGAGAAACTTCGATACAAATTGGTAGACTATGTAGGCCCTATGTGTTAAAATTACTAAAATTACATAATCTGTTCATTTATAGGCCTACACCAATTTGACATATAGGCTATTTTATCGACGCTGTATCAACTGCGAAGTTATCTAGCTTCGGTCGAATTGGAGATGATAACCTATTATACGAGAATCAACTCACCGACCCTATGAAGAATGCAAAAGAAATACATCGTCTGTTACTCCAAAGCTACTTGAAATCACGCTCCTATTCGCCAGCTTCCGAACTGATAACGTCTACAGTACAAGTTTAATAAAACATTAACGAATCATTAGATATGTTACATGTATTGACCCCTGCGATAGCTGAATGGTCAGCCCTTTAGCCTGTCAACACCTCTTATCAGTTCCACTACATCCCCACTCCTAGCTTCCCCTGCGATGTTCTCCTCCGGCCAAGGCCAATGAGGTGAGTTCCACACTGTTCGTAGCCTAGGCCTATAGGCTAGCGAGATGAGTCCGATTTGTCAAGGAATTAGCCTAGGCCTACCTGAAATTCACCCTGTACGGGTAATTTTGAAAAACGTCGGAAAAATTAAGCAAGTAATCAGCTCAGATGGTCTAGCTACGTTCCACAGTATTACAATTACATAGACCTAACCATACTTAAGATAGGCCATAAAGCTATCTAGAATCCCTTAACGTAATAGTTGACTGAAAAGCAAATTCTTCCCAACACTATTAGGCCTATAGAACTATATGGCAACGAATATCGGTGAAAGTATTAATTTTGTTTAACTTAGGCCTACTGTTCTACTGTTTTTTATTTTTTAATGGGTTATTGTACGACGCTGTATCAACATCTCAGGTAATTTAGCGTCTGAATGAAATGAAGGTGATAATGCCAATGAAATGAGTCCGGGGTCCAGCACTGAAAGTTACCCAGCATTTGCGCATATTGGGTTGAGGGAAAGCCCCGGAAAAACCTCAACCAGATAACTTGTCCCAACCGGGATTCGAACCCGGGCCACCTGGTTTCGCGGTCAGACGCGTCAACCGTTACTCCACAGGTGTGAACTCCTACTGTTAAGAGGCAAAATATTGCATATAGTAGGCTTACAGAGTTCCATCACCGCCAATGCTGGCGTGGTACCTACACCTGCTTCACCTGATCATTTATGGCAGGTTTGTACTGTACGTAGCTAATCCGAACGTTCTGTGATTTAGTTCAGTAGTTAATACATTTTAAAATAAGAGTCGCTAATCTTTCGTAAGTCATAGGCTAAGTTATATATTTTTTGTCAATTGTTTATGCATAGAAATCATTTGGGTCATTCTTTCCCCAACGATGAAACTATAAAGTTGTTCCGAAACATTTAAGCCAGTTTCTAGGTTGACATGGTGGAGGTATCCGGAAGTTTTGGCTCGGTCTAAATAACTTTAACATGGTTAAGTTAAAGTGCAATTCCCGAACATCAAACGGTGCAGCCACCTTCTGCTTCGCCATGGTCATTAATCAGCCTAAGGGACAATCAAGTTGCAACACTTGCGCATCAATAGCGTAACTTGAAAGACCAGACAAACTTCGATGTAGACTAGGAATGTACAAAATTGGGCTCGCAATCCACATGAGTCCTTACAAATTCGCATGCATAGACAGCATAGACCTAATATAACGTAACACAACGCAATTAGAGAGTTTTCGCACCCTCGTCACCATCTAAACATTTAACACTATGTTGACGACAGTAGTGGCGTATTTGGTGACGTACGTTCATGTTCGTAAAACTTCGGAAAGAATCGTCAGGGATCGGTGCATGTAGGCCTACTCCTTCAACGTAAAGCTCTATTATACGATATGTCGTAGCTCCTATGATAGTCAATCAATCACGCTGTACTTTTTTAATTGATAGCTCAAAGTCTAAGGAAAGCACAGAAAAAAAAAATTCGAAATGAAATTCTTCTTTTGAAAAGTGAGAAAAAATACTAACTTCGATGTGATCTATTCAGAATACCGGTAGACATTTATACTTTCGAAAGTTGGTAAAAGTCAAACTTTTTTATTTTTCACTTTAGATGGGGATTGAAGCGAGAGAAATGTTGAGAAAGAATGAAAATTATTTTTAAAAGCTGTCGATACTCAAAGTCTTTGCTGGTTTCCGAGTTACAGCGACTTAAACAAAGGAGCGTTTTCGCTTGGTGAAGTACTCACGACTCATTTTCTTTTTCTTTTTTTTTTTTGTTTGCTGGAATCTTAAATACAAGTTATTTCCTTAGCCTTCCTGTAGACTACTTCGACCTGAATAATTTGTCCATCTTGAGGTGTTTTAAGTAAAGATGAATATCACCCACATTGGTAGCCTAAATCTCAAATGAGCTGCCATGTTTTAACACCGAATTAGGACTAAGGTAAACTTCATTCACTTCCACGTTATCCGCCTAGAGAAATAGCATGTCCGCTATTGAAATAACGTGAGGTGAATGGCTCTGATTGGCTCTTTCATCAATGACGTCAACATAGCCGTTAATCGTTTAACACACCAGGAGGTTGCGACGCAACGCAGCGCAATAAACATAACATAACATAACATAACATAACATAACATAACATAACATAACATAACATAACATAACATAACATAACATAACATAATATAACATAACATAACATAACGTAGGCCTAACATAACGTAACGTAAAATAAATTACTTATATTCATGACATGTTAGATTATAACATTGCGTAATGTAACTTGGCAGCTGGAGGCGGAGTCGGAGTTTCCCTCCATTAATCAGAACCATTGTCGCTACTGATTGACAAGTCATCTGGTGCATCACTGCCATCAGTTAAACATTCTTCTAACAGAATTATTCTGTCAGTTTCACTGTCTATTACATTAGCGCTAGAAAAATATTGTTCTTTGTTAATTTTAACGTGCTCAACACATTTCTTCCACTTGTCTTTTCCATATTCTGCGAAAAGGCGGCGACACAATCGTTCCTTTACATTAAGTGGGGACCCAATTTCTGTTACAAAAATCCAATTGAAAAGACTGGAGAGAACTGACTAAACATTTTAGTCTGTCCCTTTAAATAAATGAAAATAATAAATGCTTATTTTTAAACCATGGTTGGGTTTTGAAGATAAATAATGTTTATGTACGCGCTACTTGATGGACTGCAAGCAGTCAGACATAAACTTAACAAGTGATGATATCTTGTTGGCTCATTCTATTAACATGGGGTTTTTTCAACATAAAGTAGAATCTATTTAGATGATTTCATACACTGCAACTACCCACTTATTTCTTCTACTTCTAAAACATATTTTCCCACACTACAGTAGCATGAAACAAACCTCAATTAAGAAATCCTACATTTATTTTATTGCGGTGACTCAAACATCTTAAAAATCTGCAAACAATACTCTTCAATATGTTTTTTTTTTTTTCCTTATTCGAATCTGACTACTACTTTTTGTGTTATTAAGTAGCCTATATGAAAAGCGAAAATATTCTACTTCATTGAAAGTCTATGTAGGCTAAGTAACGCCTTCTTCCGTTATTGGCTGACAATTAGTAAGGAGGAGGTGAATAGTAGGCTACAGCCTATTGTTTCCGGCGCGGTACTCTGGATATCCACGGGACGGACTCTGGTAAACATTTAAGCGGACTGCTTACCACTACAGTAAACAGTGACAATAGAATCAGATAAATCGCAATATAGCGAACGCCAGTAGGGGAAGTTATCCCCACCCACATGGAATGTGCATTCGACACAACACTCGCCTATCACGTAGAATGTCTGATGAGCTAGTAGGGGAAAAGTGGAAGGGGTCGTGAGCGGAGCTTCTACATTCGCTATATTACAATTTGCCCGAAAGTGTGAACTTGAATATAAAAACTCTACGTGTGCGCAATGTTCACAGATACCACAGGTACAAATATTTCACGTGTGCGCAATATGGCTATACCTTTTTAATGACCTTTTCTCCTTGTGCGCAATATAGGGCTTCCCAACCCAGGAAGATCGGCTCTATAGGCATTATGCAGCCTATAGCCTCATACAGAGATAGGTCTATGTAAACTTAAAGTATGACTTGACATTTGCAATGGCCAAAAATGATCAATTTTGTCATTTTTTATGTCATTTTGTAGCTTAAGCTTACTGTAGCCTAATTCTTTAGATTTTAGATGAGGTTTGTTTAATGTAAAGCTGATAGACCCTTAAATAATTTTCGAGAAATGAACATTTTAGTGCAACCAGAGGGTTTAGAATAGAAAGTGTGGTAACTCGGCAAGGGTCTAATGGGACTTTTAAACCCCCTAGTGTCGCCACGGCAACTGAGCGAAACATTGCCGTGGCGATCGTTCTGAGATTGCAGTTTTCCTCTTAATACTATGGACAGAGCAGGTAGAACTCGTTCTGCTATGGAATTAAGAAGATATTTCTTGTGGTGTTCGGGTGATTTTTATTGTGCCGTTTATGTGAGCGAGTAGTAATAAGCCTAATTGTTTTGTTCTTGATGTAAATCCAATTATACTGTATAATCTGTAAGGAAGAGACGTTTCTTTTATCCATCCATAGACTAGACTATTTTTCAGAAGTGGTGTAGAGCAATTCCACGAACACAGACAACTGTATGCTCGTTCTTATATCTGTGATATCCGTTTTTCTCCGGATTTGATTGTGATTTTTTTAATTATGATTTATTTAACGACGCTCGCAACTGCAGAGGTTATATCAGCTTCGCCGGTGTGTCGGAATTTTGTCCCACAGGAGTTTTTTTTACATGCCAGTAAATCTACTGACATGAGCCTATCGCATTTAAACACACTTAAATGCCATCTATCTCGGCCGGGATCGAACCCGCAACCTCGAGCATAGAAAGCCAGCGCTATACCAACTGCGCTACCGAGGGCGACTTTTGATTGTAAGAGCCGATAAATTTATTATTGCCAGTAAAGAGGTAGAACTTCGACGCAAGAACTGGCGACCAAAACCGTAGGCCTATGCCATAACACATATTTTCCCAAACTTGCCTCGATATCTTAAAAAAAGAAAAGAAGAGAAAATATCCAACGAAGAGGACATCAATCCTTTCTCATAACAATGTACCCTTACCAAATACCATCTGGCTATGACCAATTCCATTGACGCGAAATAACCCAGCAGTTGATACAGCATCGTTAAATATCCGAGTAAAAAATAATTGGATGTGACACGCGAAAATCAGAACACCACCTTAGCTAATCATGCGATTGTAAGCATTTATGTGCCATTACTTCACATCTGAATGCCCAAAATTATGTCTAGTTACAATTCAGAGCACTAGCGAAATATAACTTAGGTATTAATTCTTGTGGGATAACAGATTTAAATATATTCTGACAGAAAAAAATTAACTAGGATCCTCTAGAGCGACATTTTGGAGTTAGAAAATGATTATCTTGTGATGATTACCATAGACTTTCTACATCTGAACATTTTTCAATCTATGTGCCGGTTAAAAATGTAGGCCTACTGTATTAAAGTGCTAATTGTGAACTCCAAATTGAATCCAAGCACCTAGCTTCTACTTCATTAAATATGCATGTTTAATTATTAATTATTTTATTTTTAATAATAGCACTTTAGTCGTAATTAACGTAAAAATTATTTCGGCAACAAAAGTAGAATAATTTTACTTTGCATCTAGGCTAGAACTTAAACTGGTTTACAATTTTATTACATTTGTTTATTACGTTTCCACATCATAAGAGATTTCTAATCGAGCATATGAGAAAGTAATAGATCTCATGGAAAAGTCGTTAATTTAATATTATCCAATAAGTAGCATGCAACTACTTAATACAGTGCTACCAAATTGTTTTAATTTTACAAAACACAAAATAACCTAGGTATTTCAAAAGATCAAAACTTACATTAGCATAGATATAATATCGAAGCTTAATTTATGAGTCTTATTGCACGTAATATTTTTTGTTCCCCTGAATTACGTATAAACCAGATACAACTGCAACTAATGACTAAATAGTAGATAAAAACTATTGGTGAAAATAAAGTGTCTCCTTTATTATATTACATTCTTTCTTGTGTATAAAAACTATAGGCCTAATTTCATGTCAATGCGTACTTTATAATTCCATAAAAAATGTTAGGCTAAGTTTTGCGATGCTGTACTTTTTCTAGCGTATTTCTGGCTGAAGCCGGCACAATGTTCCATTTTTAGGTTAATTATTATATTTACTATTCAGGGTTGTGTTATATAACTCACAATTTGTTAATGTAGTAATATTACATTTTTAAAGAAGTAAAATATTGTAACTAAGTACTCTACAATACATTTTTATCTAGTGGGTTATTTTTAAAAACCTTTTGCATTCTCTTGAATAGCGATCCTGAAACTGGGCACGGAAAAAAAGGTCTAGCGCCACTCGGCGACGAACCACTGAACTAGAGGAAGTAACGTCACTTTCTCTTCTACCCGCTCTGGTGCAACGTTGAAGATTTAAAGATCCCAGATAGGCTCATACTTCATCCCCTATTTCCAGAATAGGCTATTGATTTTACGATACATTGCTGAATTTAAACAATGATAGATCATAGTAGGTCTATCTATAACCTAGTGACGTGATTCTTTTTTCAATTCCAGCAACAATCATGATCCTATCATGGATGCAATAGAAATTAGAGCAGTTGAGAAGAATCGCCATACTAACAACTTTCTATTGAAACAGGATACATTTTAACAGGACTGGTTTATGTCACTGTAGTTTGCTTACTTTGTGAATGCTCTGTGTAGTAAAATTTAAAAAAATATATAAGTACAGGTGAAACTTGTAAAAGTGATTCTTAAGTGTCGAGTCGTAGGTCTACCCTAACTTGTGTCAAACAGTAAAAATATAATAATTATGCAAAGTTAAAGTTAGCTATATTTCTCTAAGATTTACGCTTCCTAGAGCTGTAGATGACTGGAATAATATACAATGAAGTACCTACATAAGAATCTCAAGCCTGCTTACAAAGAATTTTGCAGAGCGACGAACGTGTATCTAATTCACAGGAGCTGAGAGAAATCACATATGGGACTAGGTGTGAAAAGAAAAAGGCGTTCACAGAGCGAGAGGTGGACGATGTCCAGCCAATCAGGTGGTCAGCACGATGGACCACATCGATCGCAGTGGCATGTCCACTGAGCGGGGCGGGGCAGCCCGTGCTATTGGGTTGTGGGGCTCCCACTGACCGCCCGCCGTCCCAGCTGCTAATGAATAATGCAGTGCTCGTTCAGTACAGACGTTCCAAGAGATGTGCAACATAGAGCCGGATGGCTCACACTGCGTGCTTTGGGATGTCGGCCATGAATGGAATATCTGTTGACTTTCAAAAGCAAACATAAGCAGTACTAATATCTGCGGTACATTTTTACACGAGTGACTAGTGACTAGTTGATCTTTCTTTCGTGCAAGAGACCTGGGTTTGAAGCCTGGCCAATCGTAACCGAAATTTGTAGGGTTTAGGGGATAAAGACGGAATCGGAGCAGATTTTTCAGGAATAAAAAATATTTATAAAGGAGCTTCATTTATCTTCATCTCTTTATTTTCAATAATTATATTCAATAATTTTCTAGGCCTATTCCCATATATTTTCACCAGAACAAGCCACACAGTTTTCCTGTTTCTCCTGGCATTATTCCACTATTCTTCATTTCTTACTGTAAATTCAGAAAACAATAAAAAAACAAATGAACTGAATTTTCCAACAAGAAAGTTTTTGTTTCGTGAAATGAATGAGTAGACCTACTGAAAAGAAAGATCTGGACTGAGATGTGGAAACATAGTTATGTAAGCCTATTGGTTCCATCAAGGAAATAGAGAATGAATGAATGAATGAATGAATGACTGAATGAATTAATGAATGAATGTTTTTAACGGGTCTCCTTACGTTTAGGCCTCTAAATGGGTCCATTGCGTCATAGGCGGAGTTATGGGGGGGGGTATGGGGGCACTGCCCCCCCCCAAACTTGTCTCAACTCTTTTTTTCTATTAATGTTAAAAAATATTCAATTCAAAAGATCTTTTTTGCTTTTATTTATGATTAAGTTTCTATGCTTAAATTGATGAATTAATGTCTTCAGATCATGTGTCTGGACTATAATATTTATTTTAAATTTCTGAATGTATAAGAATTTCTATACCTCATTTGAGGAATGTAAGCACTATAATGTTTCTTTTGTAATAGCCTGTAGGTCTACTCATGTGTTAGAAGTTTGCAGGTGTTCAGGCCACCTATTGGAGAAATATGAATAACATACCCTACTGCACAACAATGCAGAAAAAAGAAAAGTAATACTGGTATAATATGTTAACTTAAAAACGACATTAAATGAAATAATTAGAGTTTACATTTCATATGATATCTTCAGGAAGATAAACTTAATATAAGAGTTTCTGTTAGATTGTTACGTAATTTTATTGATGTAATGGATGTGTTTCTGTATGAGAGAGAAAAAGATGGAGATTGTTTTAAACTATGCCTTATTATAATTTGTAGTACGTAGATCTTCAGTTCAAGCCCTATACAACTCGGTCTTAAACATCACGGATATGGATGTAACACTGTAAGAAACATGCCACCGTAAATACCTTTATTAAATGATATTTCGATATACTGTACCACGTTTAAGCTAAACCGGAGGGAGGAGGTAAATGATATCCCCCCATAACCCCGTTATATGAGGATTCTATGGTTTTGCTTTGCCCCCCCCCCCCCCAAGAAATCGCTTCTCTCTCCGCCTATGCATTGCGCTCAAACAACTATGAAGTTATAGGAGACTGCGATTTTATAAATCGAAGAGCATAACTAAGGTTCCTAACTTCACCTGTCTCTGACTATAGGTCTACTTAGGCCTATAACGTAGGCTTATTCTTGTTCCAGAACAATTTAGCCCCTGTAGCTCAGACGGTAGGCGCGTTTGCCTGCTGTCTGGAGCTACGCTCGGGTGTGGTACAATTCCCACTAGAGCTGACCACGGAAAGGTAGACAGGCCTATCTGGTTGGAATTTTTTTCGAGATTTTCCCCAACTGTAAGACGAATGAAAGGTAATCTCATGGTAAATCTTTTGCCTCATCTCGCAAATACCAACTCGCTGTCACCAATTCCATTTACATTAAAAATCCTTTTAATAATTGATAGCTACAGTGTCATTAGAATAACAAATTAAGCTTTGCATCTACAGAAAACATGCGAGGAAGTTTGTCCTACCTAGCCTATAGCCTATGGTGTGCCCTCATTAAGACCCAATATGTGTAGCCTACAGTAGATGGTTTCTTAGGATATTGTAGTCTATTAACCCTTAAGTATTAGCGTCGGGTCAAATCACATATAGGAAGCTGTTTATATGTGATTTCACCCGACGCGAGTACTTAAAGGTCGGTTAATATCCTTATTTAAACGAGGACTACTATCTATTTAAAAGCAGCAGTTCATTCTGTTTGCTCTAGTCTGACCCAACCATCATCTCGTGGGCCCGACTCTGAGTTTCGAAAAGACTAAGCTTATCCCCGTTCAGAGTTGCTCGTTTTTGGCAGTTAACTACTGCTTCACCTCAAGTTTGGTATTCTGCAACTGAATTCAGAAAAAAAAGTTCTGGTTCCCAACGGGGAAGATGAACCCTTCTTCTCAAGTTTCTGGCTATTTCATTACCTGAGGAAGCAAGGAGAGGAAAACCCTTTCTGGTAGGATCCATTATCAAGAGTCATTCTCCAGGACTTCGTCCAGTAGAGCAGACAAGTTGTCCTTCCTTGCCTTTCATTGATTATAGGCTAAAGCTACTATAGAACTATAACTCTGAAGCATTGGGTGTTGCTATATCTGTAACTTGATTTGAAATGCCTAAAAATGTCATACCACACAGAAGACTTTGAACGTCTTGAACCATAAATGGAGAAAACTTGGAGCAGACCCAAAGTAGGCCTACTATTGCCTGAATTTAGATAAAACGTTCGGAAAATGAGACGATAGAATTTCTTCGAAAAAAATTTAGTAATTAGAATGTGGTGAAGAATGTGGTGTCCTTAGGTCTGGATTATATTCGAGCTGGTTATTTTTTTCGATATGAGGCGTAGCTTCTTTATAATAATTTTTGACTTGGAATATTCGATACTTCTTACCTTGTTACAGACTGAACTATCTTCATTGTTTTGAATTCCTTACTGTTTTTGCTGTAGAAATAAACAACAGCGAATAAAATCTCTTACTATACAATTTTTGTCCTTTAAACAAATAATTTATATTTTACACGAAGAAATCTATAATTTAAATTCGCATCAACTTTATAAAGTACGGCAGACTACCACCAGGGGTTGGTATTTGGATTTGATGGCAGAACAGGAAAGGAATGTGTAGTGTGGCTGGTGGTGGGATCGACTTTGCCGGACAGCGGAGTCGGTACGCAACTCATTCCATCACGGGTGCAAAAAAGCCTGCTTAGACTGAAGACCTTAGTGATGGTCCATATTCCGCCCAAGTCCACACCTGTGGAGTAACAGCTAGCGCGTCTAGCCGCGAAACCAGGTGGCCCGGGTTCGATTCCCGGTCGGGACAAGTTATCTGGTTGAGGTTTTTTCCGGGGTTTTCCCTCGGTGCTGGACCCCGGACTCATTTCACCGGCATTATCACCTTCATCTCATTCAGAGGCTAAATAACCTAAGATGTTGATAAATCGTCGTAAAATAACCTACTAAAATAAATAAATATTCCGCTCGAAAAGCACCTACTCAGTACACTGTAGATAGTGTTTGCTTTAATATATGTAATGATGGTGTGTGTAATGAGAAAATAAGCCCAAAATGTCAACTAAAGACATAGACCTAGGCTACGTTTTTTTTCTAAAGCATTGAGTTAAGTTCTAAGCATTTTGTGATCTTTTAAGGCGGAATATGAAACTGGTTATTCTTGTGAACGAGTAAAGTAGCGCCTAATCTTACAACCCTAATTTACTGTAATATTTTAGAATTGCCATGCTGGTGGCGAGTACATTTAGGACACTCTCGGCCTTTGTGGAGCGTATGATATTGAGATATTGCCATCATCACGTCTCCTCAGTTCGAGATTCACATTTCAGAGACCTAAAACCCTCTTCGCCCTCGAAACGGGAGAAATGGAGCATTAATTTGCAGCAGGAGACAAAAATAAGATGAAAAATCTGATCTGTATCGATGTTTGTGACGTGGATGGAAACTGTTATACGGCGAGAAAACTGAACATACGTGCGTGTCCCTAATCGATATTTTGCAAGAGAAGGGAGTTGGGTCGGAATGATCGCTCCGCGGCCAGAATACTTAATATAGCCGCGCAACGGAGTGTGTGGGGCTGCATTATTGCTGCCCCGCCGGCCGACCGGCCGTAGTGAGTTATCGGAGAATCGGTTTGGGTTTCGTAACCCACCACACATCATGCGTGTGGCCTGTAGGCAACTGACCCTCAGTCATTTATGAGGAAGTTACAATCCACTCACGTCCAATTTATATTCCGCAGTTGTGGCTCGTTGTTCTCGGGCTCAGATCTTCTCAGTTAGCTGATAACGTCTTATCGAATACAATGAAGTTCAATCCTCAGCTGATCAATGTAGGTACTTCAGTTGCAATTTTATTTGTTTGGTACATAAGCCATCAGCGTAGCTCAGTCGGCTGAGGCGTTTGTCTACCGATCCTGAGTTGTGCGTGGGTTCGATTCCCCTTTGGACTGATTAGGCTACCTGGTTGGGTTTTTCCCGAGATTTTTCTCAACCGTAAGGAAAGTAGAGTGGTTCGGGGGAAGATGCCTGACTTTTCTTTGATTCAAAATTTAAGATATTGTTCATTTAGTTTTGAATTTCATATTGAAATATCGAAGTCTGGAAGGTATTTTGAAACTATAGCCTATTTCTATTACAAAACAGAAAACATTAATTAATTACCTTGTATATAGATACAGGTTTTCTTCTTGCCAGCACTGTAGGCATCTTTCCCCGATAGTCGGGTAAGATGGAAAATGAAATTAACACATTTACTGATATATGTATTTTACCTGAACTTGGTTCGATACATGTAGCCTATATAACAAAATTAACTTAATCTAAAGCTCATTCTTTTATCACTACTTAGCAACACAGTCATTGGACATATTTTATTGCCGTGTGCAAGACCCGTGAAATCATTTCTTGTACACAATGAATTCATTCCAATACATTTGTTCGTCATCAATCTTTTTAGGAGGCGTTTAAGGGTACGGTAAGGAATCCCGTACGCTTGCGATGCTCTAAAACAGTTCATACCCTCTGTTATAATATGTTCCATCCCAAGTTGAAGACTGTCCTCAATCCACTGACTTCTATCAGAGGATCTTACGTAATGTTTACACATTCCCTGCAATAAAACAAAAAATAAAACTCTTGCAACAAGTTGTCATCTTACCCCGAAGAAAAGTGATCAGCTTCCCCATGTATCGGGGTAAGATGCCTAGTGCTGTGACACAACCTAAGATAGCGGAACAAGTTCGTTGGTTGTTAACAATACAAATTTTAGAACCTTTACTACAATATCCATTACAAAAGTTTGACAGTTATTACGAATTCAAGGATGTATTACAATTTTAACATACCTTTGCAATTATTTTTATAGCAGAAAAATGAGCTGTTTTCTTGCTTTTCGTCTTCTCACAACAAGAACACGTGACAAAATGATTAGCTTCCACTCTACAGACAATCAACAGTCTCAGTGATCATGAGGACATGAAGACATGGAAGAGTGTGAAACTACAAAGAAATAAGCATCTTCCCCCGAAAGTCATCTCCCACCGATTCACTCTATATCAGGTCATCTATGACGAATCTTCGGCCTCATCTCGCGAAATACCATTTCGCTATCACCAATTCCATCAATGCTAAATAACCTAGTAGGGTCTAGTTAATACAGCGTCGTTAAATAACCAAGTTAAAAAGTGCAACGGTTAATAGGCTACGTAACTTTTAGCCTATTATTGCACAAAGACCACGAGCATCTCGGGCATGAAAAGTTCTCCCTCGTAAATTTGAAATAAACTACAATATTAGCCTATTTTAGGTTGATCTACATCGCAGGAGTGAATACTGAAACTCACAGTGGCAGAGAGACAAGAGTTATCAGTTCCTCGCCGCAGTTTTATGAAAGCACGTGACGAGGTGTTCGATCTGAACGAACCGAAACTATCTGCTTAGGTGAGGAAATTATAGACGTGTAAGGAGAATTTTAATGGGTTACGAATGGTACCAATAATTTTACTGTAGGATTAAGCCTACACCTTTAAATGAGGAACATGTAGGCTATCATCGATAACTGCACTAAGTGTAGACATACTCTTATGTGTACAGTATATACCCACGAAATGAATTGAACAAGGGGAGATTGTTGTTATGGTGTGTGAAAAATGACAAAAAATTGCCTGAAAGCAATCCGGCATAGATTTGGTTCTAATGAACATAGCTTTTTGAAATTTTTGATGCTCAAGATATCAAGAAATGCCATTTACAGCCACTTTTAAAATATATTGTTGGCAGTGCTAACGAAAGACAGGATGAGAGATGTTCAGGCAAGAGCTCTCAAAGCAGTTGGAAATAACCGTAGCCTATATAAATTCGTACCTTCAGAAACTTGAAACTAAATTTCTCAGCGCAATACCACAGACATAACTGATTGGAAGCAAAATATTACTACAGAAACGTTCGCTGTAATCACATTAAAAAATTTCAATTGCAAGAATTCATAAAGAAGGAGTATGTTCCAGACATAGAAATTCCCTCGTTCCCATGGCTGTTGACGCCTTGTAAGTACTTACACTTTCTACATAATATGGGAAGAAAGGTAAATATTTCGGTTTGAGAAAAAGAAAGTAATCAGAGAGTTGGTGATTCAACGAATAAATGAATTAGGTTTAATGGAATTGGATAGGATGGAACTCGATAGCAGCCACCTGCTGACGGTGATTTCTGGGTTGATGTAGCCTCTAACACGTATTCTGCCAATTAATGTCAGTTAAATTACACAGCCAAAATCCACAGAGTTACAGTCTATATCATGCAAAGAGCTACAATATAATGTCAATAAATACTCAAATTGTTAAAATTTCAATGCGACTGCGCTTCGGTCAAACTTTCATTTAGGACCTCCAAATTTGGTACACATAGTAGGCCTAACTCGGTCCTGATGCAACTTTTTAACCCTGTTAGCGATTTAGATTCGTTAACTCCCTCTTTTCGATATAGCCTACCAGGCGTAGCCTGTTGGTGAAAACGAGAGAACCACAGGCAAAACTATATCCTCCGATTTTTTTTACTACAAGTACTGTAGCATATCAGTTCATTCAATTGCGGATAACAAATCTTAGTTCGAGGAATGATATAGGTCTATCCGCGATCTAACACTGAGCTACCAGTAGCGTAACTCTGGGTGAGAAACTCTAGCAGACTACAGTGTGTAAGATTGAAATTGACTGAAAAGAAGAAAACGACTGAGAAAAAATGAGAAATACCCTTCTTTAACTTCTCTTTAAAGCTACAGAATCTACATTAAAAGACAATGAAATGATGATACGGTGACGGAGTATTGGTAGAATGAGAGTAATTGCAGAAGAGAAGTAAGTGGAGAAAACTTTTCCAGCAGTCGCTTGTTCATCTTGGCATCTCTCAGGAATCGAACTCTAATTACTTTGGTCGAATTTTGTGGGGTATGATTACAAGTTCGCCGTGAAACACGTTTTTGCCAGGCCACTTCAGTTTCCTCTTTATTTTATTTCTACTAGTGTCCTCTTAGATTAGACCTGCAGCACTGTATCTCCTCAGAGCGACTACTTTCGTACCCCTTCTATCCCACCCATCTTTTCTACCAGTGTGGTCATAGCGTTCTAGTTACGCTTGGCTGCATCAACATTCATTCTCGCGGCGGCAGGTACGTACACAAGAATTACAATTACGCTATGAAGAATTACAATTCACTACAGGACATTACTTAAATGCTACAAATTTATGTTTCCGTAGGTGATGACAGGAGGAAAGTTTTCGTAAATCTAAAGCAGGCTAGGTGCAAACAAGTCTCAAAGAAACTACTGATAGGAAATCTAGCATAGGCCTAATTGTAAACCTTGAAACGAGGTAGGGTAATGCATTATAAATACAATAACTTTATTACAATCCTTTTTGAAAATTACAGTGCCGCCACTGATGGACCTTCCACGTGCAAAGAATGTAAACAATTCTAAGCATAAGTCGATCATCTCCAATAGAAGTGGAGTGAGGCTGACGTAAAATTCCCATACTTACGGGTTCTGCGGGCCTGCCTTAGATCTACAGTTGAATTTCAATTACAATTACTTTTTGTGTAAGACAGCTTTAATTGAAGTCACCAGCGGTTAGGCCTACAGTGCAGACCAGATAACAGATTACTTAAGAACATAAAAGGAAAGGTGACTGCGTGTGTTACTTAATGTTCCTTGTTTCATATGTTCGCGTTAGCTAGTAGGTAACAGCGAAAATGTGGGGACGCATAGACAGAGACGCCGGAGAAGCGAGAGGGATGGACTGTGGATTTACGAAGAGACAGAAATCTCATGAGATGGCTCACTATACCTATATATCCCACACAGTACACGGCATATACTTTGTTTCCTGGATCTCCACGGGCAGACAATGCGCACCGTTAGATTCAAGCCTTATTTATATTTCTGCGAAGAGGACTCAAACAGACATCAAGAGAACAAAAAGCCCTTGAAATGGCTACGACTTTGGTCCAGGCATTGGATGCTGTAGGAAGAGAGGAAGGGGACGGCGGGTTGGATATCGGCCGTGTGCGGGATTTGGTCGCTATGGGGGAGAAGCGCCCGCCCAACGGAGGAGGGGGTTGTGAGGTTAGGCTTTGGGAGGAGAGAGACAGAGAGAGAGAGAGATTCAAGATGTCATATCGGGAGTAGAGATATATCAACTTGTTTATGTATTTTACATCCTCCTCCACAGTCCATTCTGGGAAGGAATCACGTATGTAGAAAAGACTTTTCCGAATAATGTACAAATAAATTGGAGGGATGGGGATGATAAAAGATAGGCCGAATGGTAGCATGCAAATTTAAAGCTGGTTTATGCGTCCCACGAATGTATCGAACTTCGTTCTTTGGAAAAATTGACAATTTGCTTTGTATTGTCTTTGGTAACGGTCGTTGGAGAAACGACTCACCTATATTGAGTTATTCAAGGCTTGTCCCACCCATGCAAATAGGCTATCTTCATTCTGTGAGATAAATAATTATATTCCAAAATTAATAATGTATGAATAGTTGATCCATTTTTGTTGATTATAAGATTAAATTACTTTAGGGATAACAGCGTAATCTTTTTTGAGAGTTCTTATTGATAAACGGGTTTGCGACCTCGATGTTGGATTAAGATTTAATTTGGGTGTAGAATTTCAATTTGTTTGTATAATTGTTCAAGGCTAGATTCACAAATGAATTGAGGTAATTACACATTACTGTTAATAATTTGAGGAAGAATTAATTTCATTTTAATGGCAATTCATATAAAGACCATCTAGACCTATATAAAACTCAAAAAAGCTATACATATTAGCCTACATCATAACTGTTATCATTGTGAGTTTTAGCTGCTACGTCACTGAGAATAATATTTGGAGGCTATCTCTTAATATGTCTCATATAGGTATAATGCATATACGAAGCATTATCAAATGAAACCTGTCTAACCCGCCTCATATCATATACTGTCCTTGAAACATTGTCACGAGTAGGTGGCGTTATAATCGCTTTGCGTACCTATAGTAGATGTCAGATGTCTTTTAACATGGCTAGTGTTATTCCAAATTCGTCCAAAGAAGACCAGTGGACGATGTGTCAATTCTTAACAGCAGAAGGCTCTGGACCATGCAACATACAGCCCTGATTTATTAGCATGTGATTTTATTTATTCGGACTCTTAAAGAAAGCTCTAAAGGGATACAAATCCCGCACAGATGTTGAAGTGGACCGCAGTGCTGAAATGGTTAGAGAATGTCTCTTTTTTCACTCCATAGGCTGTCTGTATGAATGCCTGTGAAGACTTTTCTAAGAAAACTAGCTGCATTCATATACCCTTAGACAATGATCCTTTCATATCCATCATCATTCTTAAATGTTTTTATAAATAACTTTAGCCTATAAATCGGCTTTCATTTCATCACGTCTCGTAATTAGTACCCGGGCATATGAAATTACGGATTGCATTTATCACTCTAATTTCATGCTCAACAGGCATCTGCTTAGTATGAACATTGTCCTATGAAACGCTGGAGAACAATGTTGCATCTATATTTTTTTAGTTGGTTATTTAACGACGCTGTATCAGCTACGATGTTATTTAGCGTCTATGAGATTGGTGATAGAGAGATGGTATTTGGCGAGATGAGGCCGAGAATTCGCCATAGATTACCTGGCATTCACCTTACGGTTGGGGAAAACCTCGGAATAAACCCAACCAGGTAATCAGCCCAAGCGGGGATCGAACCCGCGCCCGAGCGCAACTTCAGGCCGGCAGGCAAGCGCCTTAACCGATTGAGCCACGCCGGTGGATTGCTTCTATATTAATGTTTATTATTTGGACTAGTGTGGTGCAATATTCGAACATAAGATGGGGTATCAAGATACTACCCTAGGCTAGATCATATATACCCAGATTCCTCGGCCTTATAGGCTTTGACGGTAACAACGTTTGTCAGGTTTACTATGCTGTCATATAGTTGTTACATAAGGAGTCACGTTATAATACCCATTTCAATTGCATTAGCGACTGTACTGCCATCTCGTGTTCGTTTACGACGGACGGGTGGCGATCCTGGCGGTTGTTCTCTTGAAAGTGGTACCGAGTTTAACATAGGATTGAGCAATCTGGGTATATGTGATCTAGGATACTACAAACTTCGCCCTACTCCATAGGCATGGCATCCCAACATTACGTGAAAATGAAGCATGTAAACTAAAAACTAAAATAACCGAGTCCGTTGAAAATCGGTAAGAGCCCTTATGTTTGGTTAATATTAACCGAGTTCCTGTAGAACCGAAGCTCCCTTTGCGTTTGTTCAATCTATCCCTTTCCTATGCTCGGTGCTTTTCTTCTTAGTTCCTCCTCTCCCTGCGCCTTTATGTTTTAGTTGCATAAGGATGTCAGGCACATATTTTGCGAAGTTACGTGCAGTAATGTGTGTGGGTAATTTTTCTTGTTATTAATATGACTAAACATTCACAAAAAATATACGTATAAAAAAATCACACAAAATATATAAATAAAACGCATATGCTCATAGTAGCGACTGTTATTGTACAATGTTCAAACATGAGAGGAAACTAAGACATTAGGTTTACAAACTTTGTTTTATTTCATATGAAAATCTAATCGCAAGATATGTGCTCAAATCCTTTAGCAGTTTAAAATAGTGCCCTGCAATGTCCGAACATGAAAGAGGCATCCAAGTCACTACAAGCTTCGTCTTATTTTATACGAAAAACTAATCGCAAGATCTATTTTGAAACACGAAATGGTGGGAGTGGAGGACAGCGATTATTTTTATAACAAGATGGAACAAATACGACAGGCCTTTTTCTGCAGAGCGAACATCGACTAATGTCGAACTTCGTCATATTAACTTTTCCGGGGTTTTTCCCTCACTCCTATGGATAAATATCAGGTAACTTTATCAGGCGATTGGAATCCTACTCATCTTCGCCACTTCCTTTCCTTCCCTATCATCCATTCCTTCATCCATTCCTAGTTGGCGAGTTGGTATAGCGCTGGCCTTCTATGCCCAAGGTTGCGGGTTCGATCCCGGGCCAGGTCGATGGCATTTAAGTGTGCTTAAATGCGACAGGCTCATGTCAGTAGATTTACTGGCATGTAAAAGAACTCCTGCGGGACAAAATTCCGGCACATCCGGCGACGCTGATATAACCTCTGCAGTTGCGAGCGTCGTTAAATAAAACATAACGTCAACGTCCATTCCTTCATCATCCCATTACTTCTTCTAGTTTTCAGATCGCTCTACAGGCTTGAAATGCACGTCGCTAATACTTTCATCATCCGTATAGTCACACAAATAGCATTGTTACCGACCAACTGTGATTTATTTCAATATTAAGTGAAGAATGTAATAAAGTTATAGCTACTTTCTGTCGGTAATTGGTATAGTAACGACTGTCATGTATTTTAAAAATAGGGCCTATAACGTGATGCACCTATATGTACGTGTATTTTTGTCGATGTTTAATCATATTTTTGTAATAAAAATTACCTGTCCTCACATCTAAATAAAATTTCACAAGATTTGTTCTAAAATCCTTACGCGGCCAAAAGCATGAAGGAATGGGAGGGGATGAGAGGCCAGCGAACTTCAAGAGTACAGATCATACAAGGCGTAAGTTTGAGCGAGCTGTGACAGATCGGTTTCTTCAAAGCAGGCTTCGGTTCTTATCACGCTCGACAAACGTGAAGCGAACATAGAGCTTGACATGCACGACACTAATTTGGACATCAAGTTCTGAACGATGGAATGATTTGTGTTATCGCAATATTTTACCAGTGAATCTGACATGAAACATTGAATTATTATGATTACTATAACTAATTAGGTTACATTTAATGTTACTAATATAAGTTAAATACTGTAAGTAAATGTAGGCTATGTTCTTTGAGTCCTGTATGGGTACAGTCACATACAGTAGGACCTATGTAGTTCCGGTTATGTATTAGAAGATACAATTAAATGAATAATGCTAATTCATTCAAGTTTCTAAGCATAACATAGAATGTACTTCAATATAAGCAATACCTATTAAAATAAGGATTAATTATTCATTAATTTGAGTCTATATGAAATCTGAAAATGTTCTCGTTTACAAGTGTGTGAATGAATTGATGAGTACAAACGGAGAGAAAAACAATTAACTTAAATAGTGTGCACATTCTTGAACGAGGATTTGGGGCTGTGAGTAAGAAATTATGTGAATTCCAAGCCGGTTACTGAAAAAAAAAAACAGACAATTCGTATTGTTAATTTTAATGGAGTTAAATCTATCCTGTGCTATTAAAGATGCTATAAAAATTCGGTTGCTTTTTTTAATTTTTCCTACTGCTAGTTATCTTTTTATGATATTCGAACAATGGATGCGAAGTGAAATTTTTATAATAGTCCAAAAGGATTGAAAAGTGTTTATTTAAACTTCACAGGGAAATGAACGAAAGCTATGCATCTGGCGAAGTCACGCGATGGTGATAGGAATTATTCAAAAAGTAGAAAAGAGCAGTAGCCCCTGTAATAGGCTATGTCATTAGCGTACAGCACTCTAAAGATCGCGAACTTTTTCTTGATGACGCATCATTCTCAGATCGGTTAATCGAAGGTCCAAGGTTGGATAATTGAGATTCTAGCTGCATTTGTGAATATAAATAGGTTATGTTCCTTTTTTTTTTGTAAATAAATACTTTAACTAAAAATCTTTAAGTGTAAGCTATTTATTCTAGGTTCATGAAAATAATGGATCTAGGCCTACTCTTCTTTATATGGATGAAGTATAATAATAATAATAATAATAATAATAATAATAATAATAATAATAATAATAACACAGATTTTATTCAAAATATTAGAAATTATTTTTTTTTTTCATTTTCACATAATAATTTAATTTACAGTTTATAACACTGTACAAGAATTGATTTTGAAGAAAGTTAAACAAATTTAGGCCTATTTCTATTGGAGAATTCTCGAACACTTCATTCAGAGACCCCCATAAGCATATGCAAGGCATATCTAACCGCAAAGCACCAAACAAACATCGTGTGCTATTAACAATAATGTAGGCAGGCCTTGACGAGAAGCACTTACCGCTCTGGGCAGGCGTTGCTCAGACCACTGCTTGGTGCTGCCGCTTCCTGCGAACATCAAGATGAAACTCGTCTGCGAGGTGTCTAGAAAAGGTGGAGCACACCAGCACCCTTCCTTCCCCTTGTTCCCACTAACCCCTTTACAACTTTTAATTTTCAACCCTTCACCATACACCACTCCAAGCATACCCACAAAACCCTTTCACAAAAGATTTAAATAAAAAAAACCTATCCTATATGCGTACTTCATAACATAAAAAACAGCTTCCTGTTCCTTTTTTACTTCTTCTCTAAACCCTTTTGTATCCCACATTTGGTCGCCGTCACCCCCGTTGATTTTTTTTTTTTTTTGGTCCAGGGGTCCTCACAGCGGGTTTGCACCGCAGACCACCTAGAGAGGATGTGATGGTTTCCTAACTCATCCCTCTCTTACCCTCCTCTTACCGTCTGAAACTGGGGTATCCCGGACCTCCGACAGTGTACAATCATTCTCTCAAAATTATCGTCGGTTTGAAGTGGAAAGATTCAAACTGCGGGATAAATCTTTAAAAGTGCAAACTCATTTCATGAAAACTAATTTGTATTTCTTTTCCTACAAATTTTCTGTGCTCAGAAATTACACATCAGTACTACCACCTCCGCCACGGTCGTCGTCGTCGTCGTCCTCATCATCATCATCATCATCATCATCATCATCATCATCATCATCATCATCATCGTTGTCGTCGTAGTATAAGCTTACACATTCAAAGTCTGTTTTTCTTACCTGAAATTGAAAAATTATCTTCCCATCTTAACTTAGATGATACAGACTTCTGTCTCTTTATGTGTTTAAAATTCAAGCCATGTTTGATAAATTATGATCTTTCATCACATTAACATCTTCTCACCGTTTGTGATTCTTTTTTCTCATTATAGGTCAAGAATGAAGAGAAAGTAGGCCTATTGTGACGCTGAAAGAAGTCGATTTTCATATTTTCACGGAAGTAGCCTACATGTTGTCAGCAGCCATGATACGGGAAAAGTTGTTCTGGGCCTGCCGTATATCTGTCTGAGTAGAACTATACGTTACTCGTAGGCTATAACGATTTCTTCTAAACTATTTGACGGATTAAGTTCATAGGCCTATGCAGCAGCATCTGCAAGTCAATTTATCTGGTAATGATGCACATATGTAAATATAATAATTTCAGTACGAAAATTAAAGTCATCATTTGAAAGCAATAATACACAACAGTGATTTAATTCAAATCAAATCTAACGACTTTATTTCCGATTTGTTTTTTTTAGGTGGAATACACTTACAGACGAAATGGTATAGGTAGGCCTAATATTATGGGGAAAACGGTTTCCTCAATTATTAATTATTATGTAAATTACCTAGTAACATGATCTGTTGTCAGGAAATTAAAAGGAGGATAGACATGGTAAAGGAAGCTTTTAATAAGAAAAGGAACATCTTTTGTTGACCTCTGGAAAAGGAACTGAGGAAGAGACTATTGAAGTGCTTTGTGTGGAGTGTGGTTTCGTATGGAGAAGAAACATGAACATTACGACGAAGTGAAGGGACGCGAATAGAAGCATTTGAATAGTGGGTATGGAGAAGAATGGAGCGTGTGAAATGAGCAGACCGAATAAGAAACGAAACTGTGGTAGAAAGAGTGGGTGAAGAGAGGATAACGCTGAAACTTATCTGGAAGAGAAAGGGGAATTAGGTGGGTTATTGGCTAAGCAGAAACTGTCTACCGAAGGATGCACTGGAAGGAATGATGAACAGAAGGAAGATCGGAGCAGAAGAAGACATCAGATTATAGACAACATTAAGATGTATGGGTCATGTGAGGAGACTAAGAGAAAGCGGAAAATAGAAAAGATTGAAGAATGTTGGGTTTGCAGTGAAAGACCTGTCCTTGGGCAAAACACTAAGGATGAAATGAATGAATATAAATTGCAAAGTTATTTATACTTATCTTTCCCAATTCTAAATTTTATCACATCCAGAACAGAAGAATCATCACAAAATACTACGTGACGTAGGTAGGGGTAGGGTAGCCAGTTCCTTTCATCCTCCACTGCATACATCGCCGACTAGCTACATAAGGTGGGTGCTCCTGTTACGGCCATGTTCCTGATATGGCCACCCCCCCCCCTATTCTGAGTTAGTTAACCAAAAAATCCGCTAAATTGCAGAAGCATCCAGTGAAAGGGCATCCTGGTATGTCACTTGATCGTTTCCCATCCAGTCAGGTTGAGCAATATGGCGTCAGTTGCCTGTTTTGCGGTTTTCATGTGACCTCTTCTTATTTTACTCTGGTAAGTCTCCTTTGTTTTATGCATGTTTTTCAAAGACTTCTCATGAAAACCATCGTACTCCATTCAGTTTTTAATGCTCTGTTGACTGGTGTTGTCGTTGATGGCGTATCTTTTACGAGTTGTTCATAACCAAACGATTTTCGTGAAAGCTTACCTGCTCCTGATATGGCCATATCAAATGCACCATGGCCATATCAAGTTCATTTCACTTTTATTTTTTCACCTGACAAATTTGCATGCCTTATAGCTGGGATTACGCAAAAATTTTGTATCTTAAGAAAAACAACGTACTTTTTTTTATGGAAAAATCTGTTTTGACTACACTTTTAAATTATAAAAAAGGTTATTAAGTGTCATGTTTATTCATTTTACACCAACATTATTTAATTTTAGCACAACTGCGCTATCAAACTGAAAAAAATCACGATTTGTAGAACATGGAACAAGGGTGGCCATATCATGTGCACATGTTCCTCATATGGCCACTAGGTAGACTTTGGAATTTGGGACTTTTTGGACAATTAAAGCTATTTTTATGGGGAAAGGAAATTGTTTTAAGAAAGTCCATTAGACTGTGAATGAGTAAGAATAAAGTGGTTTACATTTTTTTTTCAAAATGGCGACTAGAAAAATTCTCAAACCTTAGCATGGCCATATCACGGACACCTACCTTATTACACTAATTAGACTTCAGATGCATACAAACAATTGTTCTTTTCTCTGAAACATATCGTTAAGTGAGATGTACTGCCATAATAGATGTAGCCTACATATCAGGCAGAACTTCAATCGATGCCTAATAATAATAATAATAATAATAATAATAATAATAATAATAATAATAATAATAATAATAATAATAATAATAATAATAAAATAATAATAATAATAATGATAATAATAATAGTAGTAATAATAATAGTAATAATAATAATAATAATAATTAATAATAACAGTTATTGGAGAGTCTTTGTCTAGGTTCATATGTGGAATTTTTGTGTTTTGAATGGTCATAAGATGTGTACTTGGCATGACTTTTAAGATGATAGAGATCATGCCATAAACGAGATTCAAATCCACAACCGTGATTCTCACATAGCCTTAAAACTACACTTTAAAATTTTAGTAGTAAAGGAGTTATTACTGTCAATAATAATAGTAATAATAATAATAATAATAATAATAATAATAATAATAATAATAATAATAAATGATTATAATAATTATAATAGCAATATCAATATAACAATAATAATTAATAATAATAATAATAATAATAATAATAACAATAATAACCATAATAAAAGTAGTAATAAATTTGTACTCACTACATAACGATTTCAGTATTAGAGCGGTCAGAGCTTGACATCCCACTGATGCTATGTATATAATAGTAAAGCAGATATTTAATACCTTTTGCATGTATTCTTTTCCCAGCAAACTTGGTTTACTTTTTATGTAAGGAACTCAGTATAGAGCAGTTTCTATCTTATATCTAATTACGGACAGGAATACATGTAAGAAACAGTCTAAAGAATAAAGAAATCCTTCTTTCTCTCATTTTAAAAGCATTCTAGTTCTGTCCTGTGAACTTCAATTGACTTCCTCATGGCAATCTTTTAGAGGTTTCTGCTTGTCCCAGTACGTAATTTGTTTGGAACGACTTGAAATAGTGTTCCAGTCTTACAGGCAACTCCATATGTCTGCCAGCCAACTCTATACGCTGCTTGGGTTGCCTATATAGCTAGGGTTAGTCAAGCGTCCTGGACGTTGGACTTCTCTTCTTGTAGCTGTTGAGTAGAAAACTGACCTATAGCACGTTAGTCTTTTATATTCTTATTTCCTATATTATTATTTATGTAAACTGTATTGAAAAAGAGTCTGAAATAATTTACACTGGCTTGCGCTCTTTACGTAGTAAATATGGATTCATGTTCAACCTTAATTTAATAGTAGAATCTCTTTTATAAAGTTAAACAAATAAGAGAATTATACTAAAATAATGCCAACAAATATAATTCAAACTACAGACTTAAATTCACAGAGTTATGAAGAAGTTAATCTATACAGGCTATCACTCAAATTTTGAATATTTATGCGGTTGTTTTCCATTTTGAAAAGAATTTTATTTATTAATGTTGCAAAAGAACTTCAGTTGACATTTTTACATTACAAAACTTTGACTTTATTGTTCTATAGTAAGTAGTAAAGATTCCATAGCAACATGTTAAGAAGTATTTTATGCCATACTTTTATTAAAACACATTTCCATTTACCACAATAAAACAAATGTAGCTTTTTAAGGAAAAATATTAACGAATTTTGCATGCTCACATTAGGCAGAAAATTTAATGCAGTATTCTGTACAGTTTGTAGGATTTCGGGCGAAGTGCTTGCAAACTCTTCTATTTCAATCTCTTCCTCCATATTTTCAACATTTAATAGCAATTAACACGTTGAAAGTGGTGACTTCACCAATAATATTTAGTTGATCTCTACATACACAGTCTTGTTCCTTGGAAACGACTCTACATACAGTCAAGTAGGCTTTGGCCGACTTAAATGAACTACAAACTATTACAAATTTATTTTCCACATTTTAAAATAATTTTCGTTAAATAGACGAATCGTATATAACATATTGTAGTCAATACATTGCAAGAATAACTTCAGTAACTCGCGGGTATTGTTGTAACTTGACCCTCTCGTTAATAAAGTTCCATTTTGTAACTAGATGTCCAAATAACTATTACTGCAACTGAAACTTCTGTAGCCGAGAGAAAGTTTTGGTTTCCGATGGAAGAAATGCAAGTTATTTTACATATTTTTAAACTCTTAAGTAGTGTCCACAATAACAGCACTTTCTCTTACCGTACTTATATCTGCACTTCTGACTATAACTACTAATATATATTATTAGTAACATCGAAGCCAATCGATAATGGTAAATTGATAGACCGTCATCTCGTCTCCGCCAACGTAGTGACATCAAACATGGTGCAATAATACCATTTGACTCGTTCTATTTTCACGCGCACGTGCGGGTGCGTCCCGGGAGAACTGTTTTTCTAAGAATATAACCTACTTTAAATGTTGATTTACGCAGGAAAAATAATAATAATAATAATTTATTTATTTAATCTGGCAGAGCTAAGGCCAGTAGGCCTTCTCTTCCGCCCAGCCAGACTCTAATTCTAATTAAGTACATTTGCTTACATAGTTATTACATTAATATCTAGATCATAAAACAACATGAAAGTAAATAATGAAAATTGGATAACTAATGTTAGTGTGACAATAATAAACATTGGTAAGAAATAGTTATAATAATAATAATAGTAATAATAATAATAGTAATAATAATAATAATAATAATAATAATGAGATAATTTAGATATTTATCTGTGATATATATAACAATTAAACATTGAGAAACTTGAAACAACTATTATTGTTAACAAGAATTGTTAGAAAAATATCTCGTTAGCCTATTCTTAAATTGGTTTGATGTCTGACAGTCCCTGACATTACTCGGTAGGGAATTCCAAAGTCGAGGAACAGCCACAGTGAAAGAAGATGAATATGAGGATGTTCGGAGGGAGGGAATGGATAATATTGAGGAGTGTTGTGATCGTGTGTCTAGGTTATGATGGGTGAATAAATTTTGAAAGTACATATGCCAGTCATAAAACACCTATTATTATGTTATACGCTGTAATATACAAAAATGATAGGCATATTTTCAGATTTATGCCTGCATAAGAATTCTGAATAAAGTCGAGACAAAATGCAACCATTCTACACACATATTTGTAATTTAAAGAACTGATTAGGTACTATTTTTGCAGTCATTCGTATTGAGATTTTATATTTCTTCACGTAGGTAACGCGGTTACTATTTGCAAAGTCGAAGCGGTACTGAAATTTATAAAATCCACCATTTTTACCTAGAGAGCTGAAATGTTTACTGAATATGCATATCAATATTACAATCACACATTATAGATTTCAATCTTTTCTCATAAACACTTAAAAAAAGTAAACATGTTTTGTTTTCTTTTTTTTTTTAGTGAAAATCCTATTTCTAAAAAAAATCATTAAGCTTATTTTTTTAATCTAGTTTTTTTCTTAACGGTAACACTGGATGTTGTATAATGGAGCATTAGTAATGCTCTACTGTATTTTATTCATTTGTAAAAAAAATACAATTTCTTCAATGTTCAAAACATTACTAAAAATAATACTGCTATACGTATAATTCTCAGTCGGCTGAAGCGCTTGCCTGCCGATCTGGAGTTGCGCTTGGGTGCGGGTTCGATTCCCGTTTGTGTTGATTACTCTGTTGGTTTTTTCCGAGGTTTTTTATGACGAATCCTCGGCCTCATCTCGCTGTCACCAGTCCCATTGACGCTAAATAACCTCGTAGTTGATACAGCGTCGTTAAATAACCAAGTAAAAAGAAGAATATAGCCAATCAAATGCTCCATTTTAACAGAGATAATAATGAATAAGTAAGCCAAGTTTCATCACTCTAGCTTTAACCACTGAAAAATAAAATTAATGTTTGTTGAAAACGCAGAAAATTTCTTTCTTTTTGAGATAATTAAATTTAAAATTTGATTACACGTAACTCGTGCATTAACATAACTTCTACCAAATTATATAAAAATATACTTATAATTAAGATATTGAGATACAATTTTCACGAAAATACTCCTCCTGAAACCGTAGGCCTACATTTATTTAATGCGAAAATAAAAATTGATAACATTTGTTAAAATTCGACTATTTTCAGTAGCGCATTGCCAAAAGATTAAAATTTTTATAGCATCATAATTAGTGACACTTGGAACATGTTAACATTACCTTTTTTAGTCAAACACGCTATAAGTAACAATGTAACGCTATTGACGCTGTGTAACGTTGTATAAAAATAATACTTATTAACTCGGTTGCATAATCATTACTTCTTATTTAAGAGAGTGCAGCATTATGCTCATTACTTACCTTTTCCTGCATCACTGTCACGTAAAGCAGAGGGCTTTGTCCTCCTTCCATATAACTTATAAGTCATCACGACTTCAGCAAATCGGAGATATTATTTTCTTCCATGACACTTATCTGTTAACGAATAATGAATGGCTGGGAAAGGCTTAGGAAGGTGGCCTAATGGTTGTGAGCTATTAAAATATATCTTTCCTTGATTTTTCTGATAGTACCCAATGGAAAAGATATGAAAAGCCTAAATCAAGATAATGAACCTTGGTGTTGAAAATCGAATAGGCTATAGGCCTCTGAATACAGATTTATATAATTTATTTAAAGTAACCGTTATATTTATTTTCTGATAGGTCATAATTCAGGAATAAAATAAAGATACAAAGTTAAAACTTTCTGGATTGAAATTTACGACAGAAATAGGGTAATATAGGATCCATATTTCCCTGTATTAGTGATGCCCCACTGCGATTATTGCGATTCTCTATTCACGAACCTAAATACTGATCTTGCCCACAAATTACAGCGTGTTCACAATATCTGCGTTCGTTTCGTTTGTAACATTAGAAAATTCGATCATGTAACACAGTCACTAGAATTGTTGTCTTGGAATCCACTTAAAGAAAGAAGATTCCTCAACTAACTCTTATTACTATTTAAAATCATCCACACCTCCACACCCTCTTACCTAGCATCTCGTTTTGTCTACCTTTCACTACCTCGAACCCGGAATATGTACCTTCTCTCTCTCTATTCCTCTGCACAGAAAATCCTTCTACTCATCATCTTCCAGCATATCGATTCCACACCTCTGGAATTCTCTCCCTGACCATGTCAAAGACTGTCGGAAATATCGAAATTCAAATTTAAATTAAAGAATCACATTTTAGTTCACGGAATTGCTTGTTGAACACCTGTCAGGTTGCGCAACTTAGGCTTAACCCATGACATGTAATAAATATTGTAGGCTAACTATGCTGTTGTAAAATTGACAATTAATAGGCCCTATGTAATATATTTATTATTATTATTATTATTATTATTATTATTATTATTATCCGTTATCACTATCATCATTACTATCTCTGTTTTTCTTTCTTTTTTTCTTGTATTAGCTCGATGTGAGGTCTATAGTGCTCTTTTCACCCTGTTGACGCTCTATAGGGCTTTAATTTAATTTTTATTACTTTCATTAGTGTTTGTATTTCTTTTTTGTATTTATATGTGCTATCTGGTAGGATGGAAGAGAAGGCCTTATGGGCTTAATCCTGTCAGATTAAATAAATTAATAAATATTTGTGGAGTGGGGCATTGTATGGGCAGAAACATGGACATTACGACGAAGTGAAGAGAAGCGAATAGAAGCATTTGAAATGTTAATATGGAGAAGGATGGAGCATGTGAAATGGACAGATAGAATAAGAAATGAAGCTGGGTTGGAAAGAGTGGATGAAGAAAGAATGATGCTGAAGCTGATCAGGAAGAGGAAAAGAAGTTGGTTGGATCACTGGCTGAGAAGAAATTGCCTACTGAAGGATGCACTGGAAGGAATAGTGAACGGGAGAAAAGTTCGGGGAGAAGAATATTTCAGATGATAAACGACATTAAAATATATGCATCATATGCGTGACAAAGAGGAAGACAGAAAATAGGAAAGGTTTGAGAATGCTGGGTTTGCAGTGAATGACCTGCCCTTGGGCAGAAAACTCTGAATGAATGAATTATCATCATCATCATCATCATGACCAATCATTATTATCATTAAAGTGTAGGGCCTTGACTTGTTCCGACAAAGTCATAGCCCCTCCTTCTTCTAGGTCTTTAACTTAACTTATAGGTTTCTTGTTCCCTTCGACTGCTGTAATATTGATAAATACGGCAGTCTGTCAGCATTCGTTCTGATAACGTTCTCGTACCAGATTTTTTGTGTCCTGAAATTTTACCATTAAAAGGCCTACTGAATATACGAGTATGTAGCTGATATAATATAAATTATAGTCATTTCTAAGTTCATCAGGTCTGGAGTAGCCTGCACCCTTCTTGCGAACGCCATTTCTACTATGCGTATTTGGCTTTTTTCTTTTTTGTTTAGAACTCAACTCCCACATTCATATAAAACCATCGGCATGACCATTACGCTGTCTTGTAGAACCTAAGTTCTGTTTCTATGTTTGCCTTTTTATTCAATATTCAATTAATTATGCCGCACATAATTAGACATTTTATAAGTTTATTGTCAATGTCTTCATTAACTTTAACTTTATTTTATTATTATTATTATTATTTTTTTTTTGTTGTTGTTGTTATCATCAACATTCTGTTGTTTCTTCTGCTGAAACATGTATACAGCGTGTTACATGAGTCCAGTACTCATTACTATTTTCAAGTGTGGATTATCATGTAACGGCTTTCCCTTGAAAATTTACTTTTGCTTCATATTTTCTTCTTTCTTCTTCGTTCTTCTGTTTTTCATGTCCAATTTCTTCATCACCTGTCTTCCTCTTATCTTCTTAAGACAAATATCTACTTCGCCTATCAATAGAACATGATCTGAGTTAATATCCACTCCTGGTAGAGTCTTTGCATTTTTTTTCGTATTCCAGTATAAGCTTATAGTCTATCTGATATCTCCATGAGCATGTCCTTAATTATTAATGATATAACTATGAAATATCTGCTCATGCTAATTATCTTCCACGTTGCTTTTAAAACTGCTACATATAGTAGCGCATTAGAATGTCTATAGTTCCAACATTTTTGTAAGTTAAAAACAATTGTCGATTATGAATCGTCTGTCAAGAGTCCAAAATTTAATAATAGTAGTTAAGTTAGCAAGCATTTAGTGTTCTGTAATAGATTTCTAGCAAGAAGATTGAAGTAATGGCTCCTTATTTTAGAATTTAACCCATTCCAAAGTTTACTTGATTATTATATAATAATAGATCTTTCTGACATTTTATAGATGATAATCCTTCTAAAAAACTGTATCTAATTATATATACCCAAGCTTAGTAATATTTTGTGCATACAAAAACAAATCTGATTCAATGGTTCCATCTGATCGAGTATTTGAGAAGAAAAGGGAAGATGGAGGAAGTGGATAAGTAAAGCAGGAGGAGAAGAGGAAAGCAAATGTTCTATTTAATCTGAAAGTACCTGAATATGAAAATAATAGAAGCATATGCACTAGGGCCTATCCGTATTTGAGACTTGATCGATGACAGTAAAAGATAAGAGCAGATTATATGCTGATGAGAAGAAATTATTTTATCCATTTTAAAGTGAAGACGAGACTGGCGAGTCAAGAAATAAATATGTACCATCAAACTTAAAAGGTTTAATTTAAATAATTCTAATGAAGAACAAGTACAAAGAGGTTTAATTGTTACATAGTGTACATATCCTGGCGTTCTACTAGAAGAATTTTTAATTTGTTATTTAATAATCTGTATCAATTTCGATGTTATCTAGCAACGGCGAAATTGGTGATAGCGAAATGGTATTTTTTCAAGATTAGACAGAGGATTCTTCATGAGACTACCTGACACCCCAGATCACATATATAACAGATTGCTCATCCCTATGTTAAAATCGGTAGCACTTTGAAGAGAACAACCGCCAGGATCGCCACCTGTCCGCCATAAAGGAACATGAGATGGCAGTACAGTCGCTAATGCAATTCAAATGGGAGTTATGTCGTGATTCCTTACGTAACAACTAGGTCTAGATGGTAGCATAGTAAATCTGACAAAAGTTGTTACCGTCAAAGCCTAAAAGGCCGAACAATCTGGGTAGACTTATACGATCTAGGCTGACATTCAGCTAACAGCTGTGTAAAACCTCGGGAAAACCAACCTGATAATGACCCCAAGCGAGTTTTGAAACCACACTTGAGCGCAGTATCGAATCACGAGTCTCGCTCGTTCCCTCGAGTGAACTGATTAATTGGTATCTATTGATTCAGAAATTTTACTATTTCATGCTACTTAGGAACAAACGTCGGTCGTGTACTAACAGTTTATCATTTCTTCAGCTACACAATCACTGCTTAATGAGAAAATTTCGAAACAGTAAACAATTATTAGGGTCTATTATTATTATTATTATTATTATTATTATTATTATTATTATTATTATTATTATTTATTAAATGCATTAGAGTGTTATTTGGGAGACTTTTGGTGAAGCCGAGACGTAGATTGGAGGATAATATAAAATGGATTTGAGAGATTTTGGATATGATGATAGAGACTAGATTAATCTTGCTCAGGATAGGAACCGTTTGCGGGCTTATGTGAGGGCGACAATGAACCTCCGGATTCCTTAAAAGCCATTTGTATTATTATTTTATTATTATCAATATATACTTATTTTAAAAAGTGTAATTTTAATATTCAAAACTCTGTAAAAGAACGAAAAATAATGGGCATTGGCTTTTACTTTTTGGGTGAAAATTATGTTGTGAAACAAAAAAAGTAGGTCTCTCTAGAATCTAGTTGCGTTTTACTTATTGTGAGAATAGTCTTCTGTTGTCCATAAGATAGCTTTAAATAAATATTTAGTTTGTTATTATATACACATGATAGCATATTTTGTATAATATTTGAGTAGCATTCTCATTGTTCAGTGCCTATACGAATAAGCAGATGTAAACACACGAAATGGAGCGAGCAAATGAGTCAAAGCCCTCCTTTGCAAGCGAAGCTAGTATGGTCCATGTGCATCTAACTTATACTCAAAATAACCGAACGCAGGACTCTATTTAATCAGTCATAAAGCAGCTGTAGTGAGAGTGTAGTAACTAAGACTCCGAGGTCCACGCCTGTGGAGTATCGGTTAGCGCGTCTGGCCGCGAAACCAGGTGACCCGGGTTCGATTCCCGGTAGGGACAAGTTACCTGGTTGAGGTTTTTTCCGGGGCTTTCCCTCAACCCAATATGAGCAAATGCTGGGTAACTTTCGGTGTTGGACCCCGGACTCATTTCACCGGCATTATCACCTTCATCTCATTCAGACGCTAAATAACCTAAGATGTTGATAAACAGTTGTAAAATAACCTACTAAAATAAAAAAAATAAAAAACTAAGACTCTGAACGTAGCACTGTCTTCAGAGCAGACTTTCACAGATCAGCCACAGCCCGCCTAATAGGATGGGCGGATGTAGTGTACTGTGCTTCGTAAGAACATAGACTATACGTAGGTCTAGTATTGTAATAACTTGGCGGACTATACGGTAATAGTGTTAATTCCTACGTTTTGTAAAGAAAATAATTTCAACTCACGAAGTTGTCTGAAATCATTCTTCGCTGCCTGCGGTTCAAATAGTAGTTTCCCAGATTGAAAATGCAGTGGACCCAAGTTCGTTTTGGCAGTGAAGAAGAGACCGGGAGTATGTGCTTTTCCTTGTACATTTTCCACGTCATTTTAAGCAATTTCTGTGAGACATGGTAACCACAGAATGTCTCACTATATAATCCATACAAAAATAAGAACGGGAAGGGAACCGGACTCAATCCTTGAAAGCATAATAAGAGCTGGGATTAAAGAGAGTTAAGACGTTCTAGCAGTGAGCGAAGTCAATTGGCTTCAGCCTTCAGTTCGCCAGTAGAAAGGAGCAACGCGTGGTGGAAGGGGGTGGTGGGATCCATAACTTATAAATTAGAAAATTTATCGAGCAAATCGGTAGAAAGAAGTAAAATCGTTCACAGAACCATATTTCATAGCGGAAGTTGCTGTTGGTGTTTGCTACAGAAGGAAAGGGCCCACAGAATAAGGGTCGGGGGAGGAACCTTCTTTGCCTTTAAACTAGGACAGTTTCCTATTGGTTTTTCTCCTTCGTCTCCACAATTTTCTTCCAGTTGCGTGGATTTCTCCGTCTATCCGTTCAACAGCCTTATAAGGGAAAAGGCACACTATCCGCCGCGGGTCGGGTTTAGCTCAGTTACAGTTTGAGTGGAGATCGATCCCGTCCAGTGAATCCAATCTAATTGAAACTCTGGATGCGATAATAGTACGCCAAGTAGGAGGAAGGGGCAAAGAAAATTAATATAACGTAGCGCATTAACATACATCTCTGTACCTGCAGAACACATGTGCCTTACAAGTTCCTACAATATAGTATCTATACATCAAGCTACCACTAGAAATGCGTTTAACCTCTAGTCTAGACAGTCGTGAATCTCATCACAGAAATTATTGGGTCCGGTAGGGAGCCTACTAACTCAACTACCTAAAGGCTCCTTACCATAAGACAAGCATTCGATCCTCGGCAGAGCCTTTGAAATATTTTACGGTCGCCTAAGCTATTGTGACACGTGTTACCTCTGAATAGTTTGATATCAGCTATCGATCCATTACAGGAAAATGATCACATTGTTGATTATGAATAATCCACGTAGCTTAGAGCAGAGTTTGCAAACTGTCTGCAACGGACTACCGAACTGATTTCCTCACGAACCATTTATCACAACTTTTTTTTTCAAACACATTCATAATGATATTTCGGGTGCTGCTTCGGAACCTAGATATGCAACAAACTTTAGCGTAGTCAACTGGTAGCCACCGGCGTGGCTCAGTCGGTTAAGGCGCTTGCTTGCTGGTCTGAAGTTGCGCTCGGGCGCGGGTTCGATCTCCGCTTGGGCTGATTACGTGGTTGGTTTTTTCATAGGTTTTCCCCAACAGTAAGGTGAATTCCAGGTAATCTATGGCAAATTCTCGGCTTCATCTCGCTGTCACCAATCTAACAATTTTTAAATTTCACAGATTAAGGAGATTTATGTAATTAAAATTATACAAATTTGTAATAAACTGTGTTTCATATAGGCCTATAGCCTATTAGACTTTCTTTCAATATTGTTCGATATGAATGAACACTGGAATTTGCATTTAGTAGGAATGTTAAATGTATCAGTGATTTTATAATCATTAAGAAGATAACGTTTCGGTCTGTAAACTGTGAAGTTCAATGGATATCATCTATAGGAAACTCGAAGTGTCAACACAGTAATCTTGAATGTAAAGGAACTTTGTATTTTTACATACCATTGAGTTCAAGGACAGTTGAACCTGAATGAAATGGGTAATTACTTGAAAGAAGCAGATGTCGAAATGTAAGGCGAGTCTTCACATAGGCTATCATTTCCCGCGACTAAATTATTAGACATCGACATTAGGAAGACCCGTTAGAAGACTGCTGGATGGGGCCGAAACAGGTCTACACAGGCCTAATTCGTGACGAATGATGATGATGATTATTATTATTATTAGGACTATTATTAGTATTATCATTATTCTTATTATTATCATTAGTAGTAATAGTAGTAGCAAGTCCATGTATTGTGGGTCCCTATCACCACGGCATGGCGAGTCCTAGGGTTGCGGATCGAGGAGACGGCCTCCGGATATGGAGTGTAGCTGTGAATATATTGAATAAGCAGTCGCGGACAGCCGATGAGGGGTGGTCCTCCAGCTCGGGGGTTGGGCGAAGGACTAACAACCCATCACCGTAAAAAAAAACAGCTTGTTACGAAACCTCAGAATAAGCCTCGGAATGGGACTGATTCTCTGACACGATCACAGCAAAGGAATATAGAGACTGGATTAATCTTGCTCAGGATAGGGACCAATGCCGGGCTTATGTGAGGGCGGCAATGAACCTCCGGGTTCCTTAAAAGCCAGTAAGAAAGTAAGTAGTAGCAAGTAGTTATAGTGGTAGTAGTGGGCCTAATAGTAGTAGTAATAGTAATTTTTATATAGGCCTAAAGACGATTTCTATTGCAGAGTTAATAGGACCCAAATTCAACATGGGTGAGAAATTTCTAACATATTTTTGCATGTAGACTTCTATGAGGAACAGGGTCTATGTGCCGTAAATATGCGATATTGAACCCACAAATTTACGAGAGAGAATCGAAAAGTGTTTGCCCGTATTTTTTTCAGCCACAATAATAAGTATACAGGGAAATCAAAATACAGGTAGTGTTTTAAGAGCCTTTGACTATTTTTCCACATAACCATCACCGCGGTTTAGGCATTTGTCCCATCTCACCACTAGTTTGGAGATGCTGCTGTTATAGAATTCGGCCTGTCGAGCATAATCGGACAGCGAGCTGCGAGTTGCCTTCAGGAGAAAGCGTCAGGGGATTCTCGTGAACGATATGGTTCTCTTCCATGACAACGCCAGGCCTCATGTGGTAAACAGGACCGCCGCCCAACTGCAGTCATTCGGATGGAGATCATGCAGACCTTGCCCCCCCCCCCCAGTGATTACCACATGTTTGGTCCAATGAAGAAGTTCCTGTATGGCCAGAGGTTAATTTCCGACTACGACACGAAGACCGCTGACCTGCGATGGTTCCTCTCTCGACCGGCCGAAGTCTACAGATGCGATGAGATAAATACTTGAACCGCAGTGGTAACTATGTGGAAAAATAGTCAGATGTGTTTAAACCACTGCCTATATTTTGATTTCCCTGTATGTAGGCCTATATTACTGTGGATGAAAAAAATAGAGGCAAAGAATTTTCGATTGACCCTCGTATAGGCTACTCACTTCTCAGAAAAACTCCGTTAATGATTTTATTTTCCTTTAAATTCTATCGTCCTCTGGTTTGATCCATGAACCTCTGATTCAGCTGATAGATAGTTCAACTTAATCACCAGACTAACCATGGCAACTTGACCACAGTCCATAATTCACTCCTCCCGGAGAAAAAACCAGGTAAGTCAATTTTTTCGATTTTTTTTTTCGATAGTACTCATTTCTTGCTCTTTCTCCGTCGGTTGATGGTAACACGATAAGTGAATTTTTAATAATATAGATAATATAAGCAAATTTCACTATAAGATAATTCAGACAGGTTATAAAATCCCTGGTAAGAAACAAATATAGGTATCTACTTATCTTGTATTTCCCACCTTTGACTTTTATGACAGTCTCGATAATAAACAGATAAGCCAAATTAACTTGTTTTTACTACATTTGATATCCATCTTACGTATGGTAACAAAGAGGTAAAGCCACCGGCGTGTCTCAGTCGGTTAAGGCGCTTGCTCGCCGGTCTGAAGTTGCGCTCGGGCGCGGGTTCCATCCCGGCTTGGGCTGATTACCTGGTTGGGTCTTTTCCGAGGTTTTCCTCAACCTTAAGGTGGATGCCAGGTAATCTATGGCGAATCCTCGGCCTCATCTCGCCAAATACCGCCTCGCTATCACCAATCTCATCGACGCTAAATAACCTAGTAGTTGGTACAACGCCGTTAAATAACCAACTAAAAAAACAGGTAAGTGAATTTAACTTGCTTTACCGCTTCTTTTGTATCAGGTGTTTTAATGTATTTTACATAATTATCTTAGTATTGTGTTAGAGATTTATGTATTTTTTTTACTTGGTTATTTAACGCCGCTATATCAACTACGAGGTTATTTAGCGTCGATGAAACTGGTGATAGCGAGATGATATTTGGCGAGATGTGGCCGAGGACTCGCCATTGATTACCTGACATTTGCCTTACGGATGGGAAAACCTCGAAAAAAACCCAACCAGGTAATCAGCCCAAGAGGGAATCGAAACCGCGCCCGAGTGCAACTCCTGATCGGAAGGCAAGCGCCTTAGTCGACTGAGCTACACCGGTGGCCGATTTAAGTATTGATTAATGATTTAATGTAATTTGTTGTTTGATGATTTCATAATATTATTAAATTATTTTTTTCGCTATAGTCCTAACAAGAATCAATTTCATTTGTCACTAGTTTGTTTATTAATAATGCAGATGCATCGACGATAACCATTCTTCATTTTCAATGCAATAATCCATTTCCTTGTATCAGTTTGTTGATAATTATGTTACATACACGTAAAATTATTAAAATTATTTATATCAATGTTGAAAAGTAAAGAATATATTGCTAGAAACTCTCACCCATTGAGAGATTGTAGAATGAAGGACAAACTCACAGATTTTGAGAGACAATAGTTATTTACCGAATACTGATCAATAAGAAATCGTGATAGGGGAGTGTTATGGCCCTATGGATCTAGCGTTATTAGAAGACAAAAAGCGACATGCAGTTTAAGAAAAATTTTGAGGAATGGAAAACAAATACGGTTTTCTTATTCATGCGTACATTTTGAAGTGTATGGTGAAAATTTTTAGGTATGCAAAGGCCACTTCTTAAAAGTATCAGGGGAATCTAACACATTCATTGAAGTGACATTAGCTAATAAACAAGGGAAAACATAAGATATACCAGACACAGACAAGAGAGGAGGAAAATCACCATAAAGAAAGTAGTCAGAAGAAGATAAGACAGAAGTTCGAAATAATATTATGTCTTTCCCAGTGCACGAAAGTCATTACTCCAAAGAAAACGACAAATAAATTTTTACCTGCACATTTAAATATTATCGGTAATGTATAAATCGCACTGTGAAAAGTGGTTCAACCAGTAAACAGTTAAATCTATAAAACAATATTTCATCCACTTATTCTTTCCTTCAAAAAAAATAAAGACTGATACTTATTATAAGTGTGACTGTTACTAGATGAGATTAAAAATTCTTCGGAATGATACGATTGGCACTACAGATGTACAAAATGCGTATACGAGAAGAAAAGGCATATACTGCAAAACTGGATGATAAAAATGCCTCAAAGAATGAGAACTTTATGAGAATCATAGAATTTCAATTACAGCAATATCTCCCAATACCTAAGTTACAAACGAACATTGCTTTCTGCAAAAGACAATTGTGGACTTGCATTTTGACCCTTCACGACTGCACAACTCAAGAGGTAACTTACTACACGTGGCATGAGCAATTGCTGCGAGGGATGCAAATGGGATAACATCGTGCATTTATAAAATCTTCCTAATCTTTCTTCTAATGGAGAACATGTAATATTTTATAGTGACACTTTTGGAGCCCAGAATAGGAATAATGAAATTATTTTCATGTTGACTATAGTTTCCCTGAAAATTTATTATAAATTTATAATATCGAGTCATTCACATGTTGAGTGTGATTATGATCACTCAGTAATTGAAAGAAAAAAGAGGGGTTCAGATGTAGATATCTTTCACTCTAGGGATTGGTACCACCTTGTTAGCACAACTTCTGTTAAAAATCCTTTCAGAGTGATCAAAATGGTAGAGAGTAGTTTTTCTTATTTTGCTGCACTCCTCAGTCATTTGCGGTGGTCAGAAAAATGATTTAAGGCTAAGAAAAATGTTTGTGGAGTCATGAAAAATGGGTGAGATAAACAAATGATTATGATATAATTCTGTAAAAAAACATCACATGATGATAGCGAAAATTTTCACAAATTGAATTATAGACTTCTTGGAACTACTGCACCATTAACTGAATTATGAAACTACCATGAAGGATAAAATTCAATATCGCGAAAAAAAAGTTCTCTTCGATTTACTGAAGTGCATTAATTCAGTTATTCATAATTTCTATGCGAATGTGAAAACAAATCGTAACATTCTATATATGGACATAGATTGGATTTCAAGCGATGAACAAATACCTTACTTACAAATGGCTTTTAAGGAACCTGCAGGTTCATTGCCGACCTCACATCAGCCCGCCATCAGTCCCTATTCTGCGCAAGATTAATCCAGTCTCTATCATCATATCCTACCTCCCTCAAATCCATTTTAATATTACTCTCCCATCTACGTCTCGGCCTCCCCAAAGGTATTTTTCCTTCCGTCCTCCCAACTAACACTCTAGGCCAGGTATGCTCATTCTCTGACTCCCGATTACGTTCTGTAATCACAACCTTCCAATGTAGAGCGTGCTATTCCTCGTTCGAAGCTCGACGGATGACTGCGGAAAGCAGTTCAAGTACTTAGTAAACGCATGAACAGTGCGGGACAATGACACAGTCAAAACCTTCTGTAAGCAAACGATCATTCCGTACAGTTTGAGAGGAAGACTATTTTTGTTGTACGTTCGGTGAAAACGTAAAGTGTTTACTATATTGTAAGGTACTGTCAGGAATACTACTGAGCAACATAAAACTACATTATAGGCTCTTCTACCCAGAACATGCCGAAGTGACAGAGAAGCTGTTTTTTGTAATATAGCCTATTTTCATATACCAACGTTATTATTATTATTATTATTATTATTATTATTATTATTATTATTATTATTACTATTATTATTGTTATTGTTGTGATTTTATTCCAGCAGAAATAGATACTTTGATAAAATATTTTTTCAGAGGTGCAACGTGCACTACAGCTTCAAGAATTGAAAGCACTTCATGAAAGGCCAAACATTGAATACAGTCGAACAATTCAGAGTCTATGTTTTGGAGCAAGTTAGCCTATGTAGTATGTTGGGAATTAGCTAAGGCACTAAAACCCTTCACTGATGGTGACCTTGTAAAGAGATGTATGGTGCCTGAACAAAATATAGTTAATTATGTCTCTGTGCTGCAACAGCTCAAATGTGAATTCACAGAACATACATTTAGTGATTTTAGACTTATGGAGAGTGATATTAGTATTTTTGTTAATCTTTTCATAGTAAATTTAGTACAATCCGTGAGAGTGCAGTTCTAGGACGAGTTAATTGATTTAGTAAGTAACGTAGAATTCAGAACTAAATGCAGAGAATATGACTTGACAAGCATAGAATTATTTAAAAAATGAACAAAACGAAATATTACAAGATGAGCTTATTCGCTGCCACTATGTTAGCTACCTTCGCCTCGACATATGTGAGAGAACAATTATTTTCGAGAATGAAGGTTACTAAATCCAAACATAGGTCCCGATTAACAGATGAGCATCTTTGGCGCATTGCAGTAAATTCGTTGGAAATAGATTCCCGATTACTTGCAGAAAAGAATGCAGATGTTGAATAGACCGCAATGTAGACTATATGGTGAAATATGAAAATGATATTATCTATGATATTATTATATCATAACTATATTAAATACAATAAATACTGTAATAACTGAATATTGCAGCATTCCTTTTTTAAATTCAGTAAGAACTATGCTACGGGCGGTGCTGCAATGTAAAATGCAATGTAGTTGCGGAGCCTAGTCCAACACTGTGTGTGTTATGCAGTGCAGCAGCATCCGTGTAATCGGTGCTTTTACAATTTTGAGCATACCTGCTCTAGGCCTATATGCATTTCTGGATTCGCCCATACGTGCTACATGCCCTGCCCATCTCAAACGTCTGAATTTAATGTTCCTCATTACGTCAGGTGAAGAAAACAATGCTTGCAGTTCTGCGTTGTGTAACTTTCTCCATTCTCCTGTAACTTCATCCTTCTTAGCCCCAAATATTTTCCTAAGAACCTTATTCTCAAACACCCTTAATCTCTGTTCCTTTCACAACTATACAGAACAACCGATAATAGGCCTATAACTGTTTTATAAATTCTAACTTTCAGATTTTTTGACAGCAGACTAGATGACAAAAGCTTCTGAACCGAATAATAACAGGCATTTCCCATATTTATTCTGTGTTTAATTTCCTCCCGCGTGTTATCTATATTTGTTACTATTGCTCCAACATATTTGAATTTTTCCATCTCCTCGAAGGATAAATCTCCAATTTTTATATTTCCATTTCGTACAATATTCTGGTCACGAAACATAATCATATACTTCGTCTTTTCGGGGTTTACTTCCAAATCTATCGCTTAGGTAATAATACTAACATTATTAGAATGCTGTTGTTAAGTTTTTCCTGTCACTAAGTAATGGAAGATGATATATTCATTTTTTACTAATAAGGAACAGTGATATACTTTTTCAAATGATTTAATCTTGATATTATGCACAATTTTTATATATTTTTTTTCTATGCTTCCCTATATTTTTTGGCCAATACCTGTTCGGTCAGATTTTAGATATGAAATAAAATTTTAGTTTTTCTAAAACAGTGATCTATATTTAAGTATATTTCATATCAATATGAATAATGTAAGTTAACAATATAACTGAAATGCAAATGAAAAGTTATTTAAACATGAATAACACAAATATTAGATAAACTTGGTAAATTTTAGATACCATTAGAAGCCACCGGGGTAGCTCAGTCAGCTAAGGAGCTTGCTTGCTGATCCGGAGTTGCGTTCGGGCGCGGGTTCGATTCCCGCTTGGGCTGATTACCTTATTGGGTTTTTTCCCAGGTTTTCCCCAACCATAAGGCAAATGTTAGGTAATCTCTAAGGGATGCTAACAAAATATAAAATAGTAAATAAATACTAGCCTGAAGCCGTTCTGGATGATATGTATGTATGTATTTATTTACACTGCAAGTGGGCAAGCACCCGGTGGCAGTGGTATATACAATATTAACAATACACAATAAAATGATAACCAATACACAATAAAATTTACAATACACAATACAATTTTACAACACATATACAATTTTACACACAATACAATAATAATACACAATACAATTTAACACAATAATAATAAAACATAAAATAAAATACAACCTACATAATTATCTATAGGTCCTACATAAGTTTCAATAGTCTTTCACTTTACTCTCATCTCATTCCCTGTAGTGGCACTATGACGCATTTCACTGACACTATAGCACACATTTCACTGACACTCTGTAACACATTTCACTGACACTATAGAACACATTTCATTGACACTATAAATTATCACTGATCGGAACTGTTCACTGCACTGTAAAACCATAACTTCACTGACTCACCTCGCTTCACTGATACAACAGTTCAAATAAGTCAAATAATTACATCCTTATGCATACTTATAAACAGAACTACATTTAAACTAAACATTTCTAGTCTAAGGCCCTCTTACACGCTAGTTTTAAATAATTTACAATTCAAACCAAGGAAATAAACTCGTCAGCCTAGATAAATACATGTCACCTTAAAAAATTAAATGTTGAACGTCACCTTAATTTTAATTTTCACTTTATATACAACTTTTTAAATTATTCTTGAATCTCCTTAAGGAAGGACAGCCCTCAAAGACCGCTGCAGGTAGGTTATTCCAATCATTTATAGTTCTATTTAAAAATGAGAATTTACCTACATCCGTTTTCTGTTTCCTACATTTGATTTTAAAATCATGATCGTTCCTACCATAGTACGTTGGCTTTTCTAACCGAGCCGTTATGTCTACCCATGCTTTCTGACCTAGATGTGCTCTATACAATGATGTTATTCTAGTTTTCCTACGTCTGTTTTCCAAAGTTTCCCATTTAAGTTCTTTTATCGTATCGTTTCCATCTTCTCTTTTACCTTTAACAAATTTCGCTGCCCTATACTGGATTCTTTCTAAGGAATTTATCTGGTATATTCTATAGGGATCCCAACACGTAGTTCCGTATTCCATTAACGGTCGCACTAACGTTAGATATGCTATTTCCCTCGATTTGGGGCTAGCCTTTCTCAAGATTCTCATAATAAAGTGAAGTGCCCTCCATGCTTTACCCGTAACATTATCAACATGCTCTCCCCAAGAAAGTTTGGAGTTTAAATACACTCCTAGGTATTTACAACATTGTTCTTGCGGAATTACAACACCATTGAATTCGTAATTAAGACTAGTTTCCTCTCGGGTTTTACAAAATGTTATAGAGTTACTTTTAGAACCATTTATTTTCATCCTATGCTTTAACGCCCAGTTATAAATTTTATTCAAGTCTGTTTGAATAGCATCTACATCTGAAATATTTCTAATCTTTCTATAGATAATGCAGTCGTCTGCAAATAGCCTCATATTTGATGTAATATTCTGGCATAGGTCATTTACGTATATTATAAAGAGTAATGGACCCAGAACGCTGCCCTGTGGCACCCCTGAACTTATATTTCCAATTTCCGATATTTCATGACCTACTCTAACTCTCTGGGTTCTACCTTTTAAGAATTCTTGGATCCATAGCACCACTCTTTTATCTATTCCTAGCCTACTTAACTTATCTATTAATATGTCATGTGGCACCAAATCAAATGCTTTCGAAAAATCAATCACAACTGCATCGATTCTTCCGCCTCTATCTACCTCTTCAGCTAGATCCTGAACCAGCGACGTAATTTGACTATCACATGAGAAGCCTTCCCTAAAACCATGCTGGCGGTTGTAAAACCAGTCTTTCGCATTTAGAACATGACGAATGTAATCCGATATCAAATGCTCCATGACTTTACATACGACAGATGTAAGGCTAATCGGTCTGTAGTTTCCGACATCTAATTTATTTCCGCCTTTATGTATGGGTACCACTATAGCTGATTCCCAGTCACATGGAATAGCTGCATTGTTTATGGAAACATGAAATATACGCATTAAGTATGGAATTATGGCCTCGGAACCTAATTTAAGAATCTCTGTAGCAATACTATCTGGTCCTCGAGACTTCCGATTTTTTAATTTCGTTATTCTCTCTCTAACCCCTTTGGAAGTTATTTTGAAAGTCGAATTTGGTTCACATTCATGGTCTGTGACACAACCACTCCTATCAGCGGGATTATTATTATTATTATTATTATTATTATTATTATTATTATTATTATTATTATTATTATTATTATTATTATTATTATTGAAAACCGAAATGAAATAGGAATTTAATAAGTCGGCCTTTTCTTTGTCATCAGTTATACTTTCTACGTTGTGATTTCGTAAAAGCACTACTCCTTCGTTTTTTCCTTTTCTCCTGCGTACATAATTATAAAACTGTCTCCAATTGTTACTTTCATCTTCTTTTAAAATAGTTTTTAGAAAATTTTCCTGAGCTAACTTTTTTTCACACTCAAGTTTCTTAATTAATTCGACATATTTTTCCCAATGCTCATGGCTTCGTTTACGTTTGCTAAATGCGCGCCTTGTCTTTTTCTTTAAGTAGCGAATATAATTAGTGTAATATTCTGGGTCCGGATTTTTCTTAATTATTTTAGAAGGTACACATTTTACTAATGCCTCGAAAATTATATTCTTAAATTTATACCACACATTTTCCATATTTCCTTCAGTCCTTAGAAAGTCATCATGCTTTTGTCGTAGAAACGTTTGTAATTCATGGACATCGGTTTTGTTAAAATTCCAGACAGACAGTGGACTTGACCTCGGATTTACTGTGTTTTCCCAGAAGATTTCTAATAAGACGCTATTGTGATCACTTATTTTATGAAGACTTTCAGAGTTGACAAAGAGAGAGACAGGTCTTAGTAGGTAAACATGTAAGAGGGCATTGTCACGCGTCGGACCATTTACTACCTGCGTGAAATCTTTACGCCAGATCAATTCATTAACAAGGGTCTGTGCATCTGAATTTGTACCTGAAATCCCGTTCCAGTTAATTTTCGGGAGGTTCAGATCCCCAGCAATTACTACGTTTCGGTCTTCTGATACTGTATTAAGATATTCATTTAGTTTGTGCAAAGTTAAATTGTTTAATTCACTGGGTGGTCTGTAACATGCTATTACATCTAAGGTTTCCCGCCCATTTCTTATCTGAACATTCAATATTTCAACTTCCTCATGTATCCACAGAAGATTGCTACTTATTTCTATCTTAGTACAAACGAACACTCCCCCTCCCTTTTCACTTCTATCCTTTCTGAAGACTCTATAATCCGACCTAAAAATTTCCGAGTCATTTATGTCTTCCCTAAGCCATGATTCCGTCCCAATTATTACATCTGGATTATAAACATCGACCAAGTTCCAAAACGGAATAAGTTTATTTCTAGTACTTCGGCAATTAACCTGCAGTAGTCTTAGTAGGCCTGTCCTTACTTGTACATTCTGAATCCCCGTGGCACCTCGCCGTCACTGCAGGTCTACGCCGCCCGCGGATAGGTCTTCGACCGCACCGCCCGCTGGTAGTCCCTCGACCCCTCCGCCCGCAGGTAGACTCTCACCCCCGCTGACCGCTGGTAGCCCCACGCCCCCGCTGTCCACTGATGGTCCTTCGGTGCCGCTGCCCGCTGTTGGATCCTCGATCCCGCCGGGCCATGTTGTAGTAACTACCCGCGCGAAGAGGGATCCCATGTCTGCAGCTCCCCTCCGATTTAGGTGGATTCCGTCTCTTCCGAAGCATCTGTCGTCTATCCAGGAATTTGGATCGACGAAACGCGCACCAAGACACTCCGCTACCCACTCGAAAGCTTTATTCACACGACCCACTTTTCTCCAGTTCACATCCCTCCGTCTGACGATTCCACTGATGACAATCCCAGCTGCCGGATATTTCTTCTTCGTTTCCATCACCAAGTCATATACATCTGCCATGATATAATCAACACCTCTTCGCAAATCGTTTGTTCCTACGTGAAGGACGATGTTTTTCGGGTCCCTTCGTTCCTGATTCTCGATCACGCTTTTCATTTCTTTCACTCTAATCCCAGGGTAACACTCCGTCGCCAGCTCCGGTTGTACATTCCCTACGTGTCGAATGATGGAGTCTCCGATGATAACACTTGCCGCACCATGCTTCTTCTTCTCCTCCCTCTCTTCGCCATTTTCCTTTTCCCGTCGCAACAACTTATTTTCGTCCTCCAGAATCCTCGGCCTCATCTCGCTATCACCAATCCAATCGACGCTAAATAACCTCGTAGTTGATACAGAGTCGTTAAATAACCTTTATTTTTAATAATGTGAACACAGTATTGCAATTATGAATGTAAAAATCATAGTGTATCATTTAAACACACAATAATTCATATATATGAAAAATGTGATTCCAAAATAATCATAAAATAATCATAAAGTATATATATATATATATATATATATATATATATATATGATGTATACCAAATTTAAGGGAATAAGTCGATTTGATAGCGGCCAGGAAGAGGTAAGTCATGAATATCAGAAAATGGTTGTTTAACTGGCATATCTCACTAACCTGCTGACTTCTGATATTAAACACTACAATTATATGGTTCCCCAACTAAATGGGACATAGAATTACTGGAAATAAAAAAATGCGCCTTCTGGAAAAAGTTATTTTTTTTTACTTATCTGGTTTTTTCCAGGGATGAGTGAATTTGTTTTGGCTAGAATCAACCAACGATGGTATTACTATACTTATTCAACAGTAAGCTTAGGAATACTGCCTCCTGTGTTAATTCCCTCATGTTCTCGCTGATGGCTACAACATTTTGGAAGTGATGACCACTATGTCATAGTGATTGATAATAATAATAATAATAATACTAATAATAATAATAATAATAATAATAATAATAATAATTATTATTATTATTATTATTATTATTATTATTATTATTATTTATTTATTTATTTATTGGTATTTATGTGCTGGACAACAGCCATAGGCCAATAAAAGTCCAGCACAGTGATACAAATAATGCAATAAAATGAACAACTATGGTACACATTACATAATATTGATAACAACAAAATAAAGAACATAGATTATAATAATTAGTTTACAAGAATTAATACTATACTATTTTACGGAAAGGAGTTGATTCATACAAAAGTATTACCAATATGTGTAGACAGATTAGGCAATTAATATTAGCAAAGGTATTGCCATGTTCTAATACTTCTATCATTGAATGGGTCGAAATCGCCTACATGTAAGTTAGCATGTTTAATACATCTCGAGACCGGCGAGGAAGATTTAGAACTTCTAATATAGAAGAGTTTGTGTTGTCTCATATCCTTCATAGGAATACGAAGGCTGACACTGTTTAAGAAAGATTGACAATTAATGTCACCTTTAAGGACCTTACATAAGAATAAATAATCGAGATCATGACGTCTGGCATACAGGCTTCGACATTTAAAGTGCTCGCATTTTTTATCATAGTTATACTCAGAGTTATTAGGCAGGAATCGGTAATGAAATAAATTTCCTTTGAATATTTTCCAGTTTTGCCGAATCAGTACTAGTAATAGAGTTCCAAACTACAGATGCATATTCGAGTTTCGATCTCACTAATGTATAGTATAGTATTAAAAGAGAGTCAGGTGTTGAAAAAGAATAAGTAATTGACCGAATTATTCCTAACATTCTTATTGCATGGTTATAAATATAATCAATTTGGTTGTGAAAATATAATTTATTGTCAATTAATACACCGAGATCTCTAATACAATCTTTTCTGTTAATTAATACATTTTTTAGATCATAGTTATATTTTAGTGTAGAGGTTTTCCTTGAAAATGATATTACGTAAGTTTTGGATTCATTAATCATCATCCCGTTATCAACTGACCAATTGGTAATTGAATTAATGTCATCCTGAAGAAATTGACAGTCGACAACACTATTGATTTTTCGAAAAATTTTAAGATCATCAGCGAATAATAGATAGAACTTATTCTTTTGCAAATAGAAGAGGTCCTAAAGTTGAGCCCTGGGGCACACCACAAACAATATTAAATGGATCAGAGAGAGTATTCGAAATTCGTACACTAGATTGTCTATCGTGTAAATAATTTTCAAACCAGCTTACATAACTTACCGATAGTCCTATATTATCTAATTTAGACAAAAGAATAGAATGTGGAACTACATCAAACGCCTTACTGAAATCAAAATATAATAATAATAATAATAATAATAATAATAATAATAATAATAATAAGTTAAAATATTGTATTGGTAAATAAATTTCGCATTTTACTTGAAGCAAGTCCTTGGTGATAGCAGGCCACTGCTTCCTCACTAGCTGAGCTTCTGGGTACAGGGACTTGGTATTAGAGACGATCGTTATAAATGGGCTGCCGCAGAGTTTGATGGAGAACATTCATGTTCGGTTGACTGAGTGACCCAACATTATGAGCGATGCCCCGTCTTATCAAGCGTCGGCAGCAAACCCCCTGCGCACTGCAGCTTCTTCGCTATTATTTCTGCCCATGAATTTTTCCTCCCCTAAATAGAAAGAGCGTAGTATCAGCGCCGCGAGAACTGCCACGCTTAAGCCGAGGAATGCTCGCTCAGTGCAGGAAGCTTCTATTTATTCACAATGAATCCTGATGTGTGCATTTCCCATTATTTTTATATCTGTTATTTAACAGCGCTGTACCAACTGCACGAGTGTCTATTGCCGGTGAAATTTATGATAGCGGGATAGTAATTATCAAGATGAGCTAAGAATTCGCTACGAGATTGTCTGACATTCGCCTTACATTTAGGAAACACCTCAGGAAACATCCAACCAGGTAATGAACCCAACCAAAATTGGAACCGATGCCCGAGAGCAGCTTTGGTGCATAACTCCCGCTCGTTAACCCTTAGATCAGTGATGTCAAAGCAAGCGCATTTTTCTGACCTTGACGTCGTGCGCGGGGTATCAAGCGCTAGGTATGGAATGAGGAAGAGTTTTGTATATGAATAAGCAACCTGTTGGATTTAAAAAACAGTGGTGCACAAACTTCAAACGGAACGTGAAATTTTATGCCGTTATTTTGATATGGCTTCTTTCTGTTTGATATTACGTATATTATCTGAAAAAAAGTACTAACACCAATTTCTTAATATTGCAGTTGTGTTTTAAACGTTAATAACATAATTAAGAGCTAAGAAGAAATATTCACATACATTCCATAGTAGTACAACTATACTGTACTAAGTGGAAGAAACACATCATTCATAAAGAAAGTTATATCCCCCCCCCAAAAAAAGAGATTGAGTATGACATGATAAGCTGGAATTTATATTGATGATATCTTTAGCGTTATAAAAGTAATCAATAAACTAATCAAAACAATGCTATAGTATAAAGCAAAGTTACCTAGGTATATGTTTTAACTGTAACTAATATTATATAACAAAACTCTTATCGCAGTATGCTTTTAAGGTGATATTGGTGCGCAACTTCCTATCATCAGGATATTAAATTATTTTCTCGAAATGTTCTGAAACTATAGAGCTTACGTTTTCATAACACATGGACACGTATCTTTTGTTTATGATGTAACAGTAGTTGCTTTGTTTTATTCATTTCCTTACAAACATTTTTCCATGCGAATATTTTCAAAATTTTCAATACACTATCTTCAGTAATACGTATTTTCGATACTCATATTAGATTTACGAAAACATCGCTTCAGTACCTGTAAGGCTACTAAATAAACATATCTCAAAATTTCACTTTTCTACAAAAAAAAGTTGAGAAAATATTCCTTTTGAATAAAAAACAAACTTGTGAAAAATGAGCATTAAAATTAAAATTTACATTCCTATAATGGACTTATACTTCTCAGATAAATCTAAAAATATACATGGGTACAGTTTTAATAAGTTCTCTTCCCTTTATTTATTGATTCAGTGCTGGCCATCCCTGTATATAGCTCGACCAAACGGTGTATAATATCTCTTTCGTCTGTCTCTTTCCTTTCTCTTCTGAGCTCTAAACCGCGCACTTGCGCCTATGGGCATCAATTGGCATGACTGTTTTAGATCATGGTGCTAGATTAGCACAAATTCCATTTTAAGATATTAGTTGTTTTATTACGAGAGCCATAAGTTTCTGAAAGTTTCTGCAAACTGATACGTTTAGCGATAAACTAGATAGTTTTTTATTCGATATTAAATGCTGTTCAGTTTCCAAGACAACTGATGTTTACAAATAAAAAAAAATTCCTAGTTTAGCTGATAGATATTTTTTAAGTCTATCAAATTAATGAATTTAAGTGGACAAGAGTCTCACTTTATGATTTTTTATGATTTAAAATTCTTATTAATTCCAAAAAAATTCATCCAACGACTTGAAAATGCTTTTGAAAATGGAGCTCTATCAGCAAGGCCTGTGTATTATTGGCTTCCGAAATTCAAACGCAGGATACAACAGCGACAATTTCCTCTGCGGTCGACCTGTTACAGAATCCAGTGACAGGAGTATCGGCGTTTATGCTTCAAATGATTAAAGAAGGTAAAGGAATCACCTACGGCGAGATTCGCGCAACTTTGTTCATAAGTATGAGTGCAATATAGAAGATCCTGTATGCTCGGTGGATTCCACATGAATTTGACAGAAGCCGAGAAAGAAACACGTGTTGATTGGTGCATGGAAATGCTTATATTTTTTACGTCGTAACAGGCGACGAAACATGGATGTACTCTTGTTGTTTAGTCAACTGTCCGAAGACAGGTCCGAACACAGTATAGAGAACTATACTGTGGTCTGAACCTCACAAGTAATGCCAACATAACACCACTTATGAAGCAACTAGGCCAGGAGATAATGGGATAGGATGTCCAGTTTCTTTCTCCCTCCATTGCATACATCCTTCTTTCTTCATCTTTCCTTCTAAACTGAAACAGATCTTGATACAGAACCTGGTGATGCCTTACTTTGACTATTGCGACGTTTTGTATAGTGATCTTAGTGTTGAATTGTCATTGAGGCTTCAGCGTGTTGATTTGTAATCTATCACATAATTTTATATTTCATGTATATTATTGAAACCTGGTTGAGTGGAAGAGAAGGCCTTATGGCCTTAACTCTGCCAGGCAAAATAAAACTACTACTACTACTACTACTACTACATCCGCGATTAGATACTATTACTAGGGTTGTAATGTTGGAGACCGATAGGATGAGTTACGGTGGTTTCAAGTTGACTATCCGTTCACCAGTCAGTACTGTAGCATCCATGAACAGTGTAGGTCTACCTGTTGAATACTCCGTTCGCCAGTCACTACTGTAGCATGCGTAAACAGTGTACCTGCTGAGTAATAATGCCGAAGGTTAAAGGTTCTCAGGCGCATATTTTTGCAGCGGAATTTTGTGAGTATTTTGAAGTGAATAACGGGAACATTACATGTAAATTATGTAATACAAACATACGAGGTGACAAGCGATATTATATACAGAAACATTGTAGCACAAGAAAAGAAGGGAGGAAACTCAAACCCACGAATAATTCTATGATAATTCTTCTGCACATAACGAAAGGTAAGTAAAAATATATCTTTGTAATGCTATGTAGCATATATTTACTTTTAGAGCTGTCTCGATTTGTTTATGTGCACCTTGTTATTCGCTCAATAGATCGCAGAACCAAGTCAATGTCCTCGTACTAGCTCACGTCCCCGGCCTATGTGCCATGCTGCAGTGAACTTGTGTAATCGGTCCCCAACATTACAAGCTAACACTAATCAGACTTCAGATGTATATAAACAATATTGTTCTTCCTCTAACACATACGGTCAGGTCCACACCTGCGGAGTAACGGCTAGTGCGTCTGGCCGCGAAACCAGGTGGACCGGGTTCGATTCCCGGTCGGGGAAAGTTACCTGATTGAGGATCTTTCCGGGGTTTTCCCTCAACACAATATGAACTAATGCTGGGTAACTTTCGGTGCTGGACCCCGGACTCATTTCACTAGCATTATCACTTTCATCTCATTCAGACGCTAAATAACCTAAGATGTTGATAAAGCGTCGTAAAATAACCAACTGAAAAAAACATACGGTCAAGTGAGATGTACTGAGTAATAATAGACGTATATATCAGCCAGAACCTCAATCAGAGGTAGATATACTGTTATGAACCATAAAATAAACAGCAATCGGCACAATGAATCTTCCTAGACAAAGATAACCCCCCCCCCAAAAAAAAAGAAAAAAAAAAAGGGCTGAAGCAATGACAAGAAGATGATTGCCTCATTCTCCGACGCTCTGGTCCTGTCATCTCTGTTTCACGCTTCCTCTGGAGTGTCGTCGTACGGTTAATGCAGAGTGATATATTAACATTTGTTTATCAACAATCTTGCAGCTAGCGAATGGACAAGAGCATGAGATTTAAGGGGAATATTTTGAGAAGCAATAAAACCGAAACAATTTATTACTATTTATCAGTTTGCAGGAACTTTCAGTATAACCCATAATATAACAGTTTGCGTGTATCAGGTAATCCAGTTACTCTTAATTGATTTTATAATTGTGTTAGAAATTGATTAAATACATATAATATGAATATACAGCGTGAATACCAAACGCCATCTTCAAAGACCGGAGCCTGCTAGAGGACATTGTGGTGATGAAATTCGACATAGGAACCGTCGTGGTATTACGATTAGTTATGGAGATATTAGAGACAATACCCAGAAGTCAAATGGGGTAATAGTTACTTTTGATTCGTAGCGCGTAGTAACTGGAGTTAAATTTTGAAGAACACAACAACGATGTGATAATTATGTGGGACATGTATCTGTCTCTGAAACAGTCTGATTTCTTGGTTTCAGCGCAAGAACTGAGAAGAAAATAACTGTATCTGGTTTGTTTTCAAGTACTGTACTGTGAGTTCTCTGTGCAGTGTGCCAGTTTAAACTGATGTTACAATACGCATCTGTTTCGCATTGTGAAGTAAGGTAAGCACGTAATGCATACGTCAAGGAGGCGCGACACACCCGTTGTCCTGCGTTGAACTAAATCTTAGCAGACCTCTGTGCGTGGTGCTTGGAGTGACTAAAGTGCGATTTGGAAGTGCGAGTTGTTCGAAGAGGACATGTGGGGGTTACAGTCTGGGGTTAAATCCGTGCATACAGAAGCGCTACCGATGGAAATATTACTTGCCCCTTTAGACATTTGGAAAAAATTTGAAGATAGAATATTTGTTCCTATATTATTTATGATGTTTGATGTGCTCTATTACGCATTGATTTTCGAATACGGCATTCACCCGCATATCTCAAATTAAATGTATTTGGAAAATATGTCTTTAGGTTACGGTGCTTCCGGTACATAGGCCTAGGACAAATATAATTAATTTAATAATTCACTTTTTTCTCACAGTCCCATAGAAGTCTTTAAAGTGACTTAACTCTTATTTGTACGAACTGAGCTGAAATATAGGCCTCTGTAATGAATTTTTAACACGGTATAACCATTTTTTTCATGGCGACGGGAAATTAATTCTCTTCATAGACCTACGTAAAAGGAAAGAGGAAAACTTTTTTCTGCCTTTCTATTCTAAGGCTTAATCTATGATGCTGAACAATAGTAATAACAATAATAGTAATAATAATGATAATAATAATAATAATAATGATAATAATATTAATCATCATCATAAACTCACTAAGAGAGAGAGATAAGAAAAACAAAACAATCCTGTACGTTGCAGTGGACATTATTCTTCGGACAAACACGAGGATGTTAGACGAATGGTGAGAAGAACTAGAACTGATCCAGGACCTAGACCGCACTGTCGATTAGCTGGGGCGAAGGATGGGTGACGCCTTATTTCAGTCTTGTTCGGCCACTTTTCGTGCAGATATAGATAGGCGAACAAATTGAAAACAATTGGCACTCTGCCCTGCGTGTTGGTACCGCGCCCGAATGTACAAGTCTGGGCCCGTCTATCAATTTTATTTCCTGGGAATGTTTTAAACTTCTTCCCCGGGAAAATAGATGTGCCCAATGCGGGTGTCTTCTGTAGTGGTGATTGGTACAAGGACGGTCTGTAACTCTATATCATCTGGTATTATCCCTACAATTTCCTCTTTCAACTGCTACCCAGAGATGTTTTGAGGTAAGTAGTGAGATCATGATATTTATGTTGTTAATTAACAAATAATTTAGTTTCTGCGAATTTTCCGATGTGGTATTTAACCCAAAGAAATCTTTGTATGCCCTCTTCGATAAGATTCAACAAGAAATTTCTCATTATATCTAGGTAAGTTTTGCGAATTTCACAAAATTTCAGTTCTTGATCATGTTTCTAAAGCTATATACTAGGCCTATTACGTTTATATTTTATTTTCAACTATTATTCAAAAGGCATACATAAATGCAATCATTTAATATGTACCAAAATCAGGAATCAGAATGAACATTCCTCTGACTTACACACAAAAGACATTCTATATAGCCTAATCACAAAATTTAGACAATATTTTGATTGCATTTATGAATTTACACTTTTGGTGTATATTTGGCTCGTGTAGTTAATTTTTAACAAATTCACGGTATATGCCTACAGTATTGTACGTATTGCAATCATACCTTATATAATTTATTTACAAAAATCGGAATTTAAAAGTGACTAATATTACAATAGATTCGATTTTGGTTCACTCATTCGTAACAAAATGTTTAAACAAGGGTCAATGCTATAATAGTAAGCTCTCTTCGCTGCGGATTGTGGTATCTAGCCAGACCTGGAAGTAATAAATCGTAACTGAAAAATCGCACATACCCCAATGTAATAGGTTTTTTTTAGTTGGTTATTTAACGACTAGGTTATTTTGCGTCGATGAGATTGGTGATAGTGAGATGACATTTGGCGAGGTGAGGCCGAGTATTCGCCATAGATTACCTGGCATTCAGCTTACGGTTGGGGAAAACCTCGGAAAAAACCCAACTAGGTAGTCGGCCCAAGCGGGGATCGAACCCGCTCCCGAGCGCAACTTCAGACTGGCAGGCAAGCACCTTAACCGACTGAGCCAAGCCGGTGGCTCCAATGCAATAGGTGTAGTACGTCAATTTTCCTACTGACGACAAGATTCGGGACTGCAATTTGATATTTCTTCGAGTAATACTATGTCTATACCAAGTTAAATCAATAGAGATCTTCGCATGTTGTGAGAACTTACATACATGCATACATATAAAGGATGAATCGTAAGTAGGCCTATGTAATGTAATTAATTCTGGTGGATGGTTCCTTTAGTAAACGGAAACAAAAAAGTCGAATACCATTTTGCTATATATTGAATAGTTTTACAGAAAAACATGTGCATTTTTAAATACATGAATTATTAGATCGTGCAACGCTGTGTAATCGTCAGAGAGTGCACATAAGGCTGTGTTGCTCTGAACAAATATTTCACATGGCTTGTTATGAACAGGGAAGTTGAACGTCAATGCCACGTACAGTTACCCTGAAAAAGAATGAGACGATTCTTGGTCGTCGGAAGTTAAAGTTCTACAGCGCGGTTCACTCGATATCGACGTAACGATACATAACATGACAAATAGTACAAGAATTGTTACAAGGACCACAACAAGGACAAGGACCAGAATAAGGATCACGAAGAAGACTGCCATTTAAGGCCAGGATTTCACAAGATAGCTCGAGTCACAAAATATCATTGCTTCACTGTACCGAATGGCAAATGCCTGCTAAGGGATCTACATTCTGGACTGCTGCTGTCACTGTCTTGTCTCGTTAGCTCATATAGTAGCGTGTCGGTTCCACTATATAACCGAAACGTCTCGTGTTCGATCCCGGGTAAAACTTTTTATTTTATTGAGGTGTAATTAATTTGTTCAGAGTTCCTCGACTGTCTAATTTGTCGAAAAATATGGAATAATTTATGCCCAATTTCTGGGTCTTACAAGTGGGCTGAACCTCGTCAAAAAAATAAATCTTACTTGGAAGTTAAAAGTATTCTTCCTCAAACAAAAATCATAAGAAACAAAAAGAGACCTGTTAACTTAAAATCTTGTCCACATGCCATCAGCTTCTATTACAGCTCTAAGTCGATCCGGCATGGATGTCACGAGATTGTGGAATAAGTTCTGATTCCCGGCGAGATCTTCCCAGGTGTCAACAACTTGATCCCACAATTCGTCTCGATTTCGAGGGCGTCGGTGGGCATAGGTGGCTATCCTTCTCTTTTGCAATTCCGCCCATAAAATTTTCGATGACATTCAAATCAGGTGACTTCGGAGGCCAATTAATGATTTCGATCTCGGGTCTCTTTTGAAACCATCTTTGAATGCTTGCAGCATAGTGCACGGGATGGTTATCCTGCTGGAACAGCAATGTTCCTTCGGGAAAACGTTCTCGGGCGGAGGGAAGGAAAATATTTTCCAGAATGTGCTCGTAAGTTCCCGCATTAAACCGGCCATCGATGCGTTCTATAACGCGAGGTCCATCGTAAGACATCCACCCCTAATACGATATGCTAAAACGCCTCGATCTTTCACGTCGGTGCACATAGCGCTGGTCATGTCGGAGACCATCCTCACGATAGACACGGACAGGACCTTCGTAATCACTCGAGATGGTTGTTTCGTCGGAGAAAATTACATTTCTCCAATCGAAATCCACTCGATTGGTAGCGAAGGCAAGATGGTCGACAGCTTGTGCTTCCCCCAATATTTCCATTTGCGCAGCCCTCCGGCTCCTAATACCGCGGTTCCTCAACCTGCTGATCACAGTCTGTGAAGAGCCGGGAAAGTTAGATGCTGCTCTTATTTGGTTAGCGGTCAGAAAGGGGTCCTGTCGAACTGTCTCGAATAAGAGAGCATCCTCTTACAATGAAGAAATCCGCGAACGCCCAGGAATAGGGCGATTTTTGACCTCCCCTAAATCTTGGTCACGATGAACCCACCTCGCGGCTGTACTTCCAGGAACACCGACCAAACGGCCAGCAGATCTAGCCCCATATTCAGCCTCAACTAGAGCTATAACTCGCTGTCTCATGTCACGTCGGTTCGCCATTACGATGAGAAATGAGGGATGACGATAATACTTTAGTTTAGACAATGACTATTTAACGTGATATAGAATTATTGAAATAACAGGCATCTTGCATAGTAAGAGTTAATAATTCAACCCTAAATTAAATAACTAAATAACAGGAAGTCCAATTGTTGCGAAAATAATCAAATTAAATCTAATTACGTTAAGTAAAAAAAACCCAAGTTATGACACCATATTGCTACAGCTAAATTGTAGGTTATTAACATAAGCATTGAATAGGTCCGTGGTTGTGCGTTGGACGACAAAACCATCATCGAAAGTTCGAATCTTGCCGAGGAATGTAACTTCTTGCTTTTTATAATGTAAATCAGACTTCTAACTACAATCATTCATATTTCTTACATTATTTATTAATATTTATAGCCAACATTGAATTTGTAAAGAAAAGACTTTAGAAATCTCATATGGAATTTGTGATCTGTAGTGACATAAACACAGATTATCTCTCGGAACTTTTCCGTAAAAGTAAATTAAATTCACTCCTTGAAACTGGAAACCTTAGTCGTAGACTCATTTTCCCACAGCTTACAAGCTGAAGTAGCACAGCCATTGATAAATGTTTTGTACACAGAATTAGACTGAATTCCTATTCGACAGAACCTATAATCAATGGTTTGTCTGAACATGATAAACAAATCCTAAGAGTTTCCATTGTTACTGAACAATTTCAAAATATTCATTAAAAAACTAAGAAAGGATCGTAAATGCTGTATCTAGTGATCATTCACATTTATGTCTACAAAATGAATCTTGGAAAAACATATATGATACTGGTACTACTGATATTAAGAGTAAATGTATTGAATTTTTCACTTAATTTCATAATCACTTCAGTGGATGTTCTCCACTCAATGTTGTGAAAAAATTCAAAAGTAAAAACATGTAGATAACGCAGGGACTTATCTCATGTATTAAAAAGAAGAATCTATATGTAATGAGTTGCAATGTAATGATCTTCATGTTCTTAAATACTGCAAGAAGTACAGTGTAATTTATCAGAAATTATGAAAGAGGGAAATAGAATATATTTGAATAGAAAAGTACAAAATTCAGATAATACAATTAAACCTATTCAGAATATTATTAAATTTAAACTTGTATATATCCTAAGAAAGAAAATATTTTTTCATTAAAACCAATGATTATAAAGTAGAGGATCCCAAATCTATTGCAAATTCTTTTAACGTATTATAGTATATGGTACAGAAATATTATTAACAACTTAAACATTCAAGATTTTGCAAAAGATACTGCAATTGGTTACTTAACAGATGCATTTAATAATTAGTATTAATATATGTAATTAGTCAATAACTGCAACAGTGCTTTTTCATTCAATCATAACATGAATAAAATTGAATGCACATTAAATGAAACACTATTGCAAACACGTAGATAAAATAGTTAAAATTAACTGAAGGGGTGAGAATGAAATAATCCAAAGCCATACTTTTAACAAAAAATGTTTTGTGCGAGTGCATTTCTTACACATATGGGAAAGCTATTAATAAAATATTGTAATAATTACTCAACAAATGACTTAGCCTAAGGACTCTAAACCTTTGTAAAAGTTTGTCTATTATTACATATATTTTTTAATTTCATTTTAATTGTTAGTTTTTAATATATATGCATTTGCATTGTATATGTGTGTATAAATGCAATCATTAGATTAACGTTTATAATATTATAACTTGTAATTTTGTATTGTTTGTGATCATTAACACTTAATCTCAGGACTTTGTAAATCTCTATTTCAACGTTACTTAGCTATTTCAACGTTATTTAGAAAAAAAAATCGTTGTGTAGACTAAAAATTGAACCCGCACTCTTCTACACGAGACGCAGAAGTCTTAACGTCTGAGCTATTGAAACGACATGAAAGCGTTCCTTTCTGTGCGGAGTGTCGATCTAGTCTTGAAGGTCCATTGTCGATTTAACTACACGATTTATGTATATATTTATCTTTTATTTACTTAATATTATCATATTTTTTGCAGTTTTTGAAGTGAATTTCGGAACGATGCTAGTAACAAACCAAATAGCCTGAATTTAAGTAACTCAATATTCGTTATCTTGTGTATCAGTGCTCTGGTCTCCGATCATGCGCAGTGTCTTACACCAGAGACTTAGGAATATTCAATCGTCTCATCCTTTTCCAGGGAAACTGTACATTATTTTTAAACTTGTAAGAAAAAATATAGATGATATACCGTTTAATTTTTATGTATAGCGCAGAAAAAACACTGCTCATTTCACGTTCAATAAAAGCTTGGAAAATTTAAAATAAATTCTACAACCTAATTTTAATTAAATGTTCAGGAAACGCAGACAATACGATACGCTTATTTAAAATTAAATTTAAAAGACATATTTCTACTTCCCATTTCAATGGAATATTCTAGAGAACGTAAACAATAATGATGCCTATGTCGCATTGTAAAAACAAAATTTTAAAACATTTAAAACCCTGAAGGAAAACATAAAAATAACGTAGGCTACGCTTATTTTACGTTAAACGAACTGAAAAAAAATGTTATTTTTAAACTCTTCGATTTAATTTTAATTAAATGTTCGGTGAACACAGACAGCAAGAAAATCTTATTTTATGTTATACAAACATAATTAGTGATTCAAAACATCTCTGTTTGTCGTATAACAAGCATTTTCTTCATTCAATTAGAAATAGTTCTCTCCCATTTCAATTTTTAAAGTAGTAAACTTACATACAAGAAGTCAAATTTCCCTTAAAGAAATTGTGTGTTGTTACATTTAAATTTATCGTTGTCTCATCCCACTCTCGCATTACGCGAGCTGCATCTCTCCAGCAGGCAATAACTTTTACAGGGTTGTCAGAGTGCATAAAGTTTTAAAATTCTTTCCAAAACGAAGAGTTACATTTGTTGGAATCAAATTTCTGCACAATTAAAGGTCAAAACTAAAATTCTTTGAACAATTTACCATCATAATATACTGCTCTCTTAAACTGACTGAGCACATCGAGATTTAATTCAATATTTTTTCCAAAATACGCTATGAAATATTTCATGTAAATTAATTCTTTTCTCAAAAAGAAAGTAAAAACGAGTATAATTATATTAAACTCTTTTGGTTGAAATATCTCAAAGAATTCATTCATAGTGTTCTGCCCAAGGACAGGTCTTTCACTGCAAATCCAGCATTCTCCAGTCTTTCCTATTTTCTGCCTTCCTCTTTCTCAAAGATTAACCCCCTTGAAATTAATGGCATTACTTACGGTTCATCCTGAATACATACGTACGTACATACATACATACATACATACATACATACATACATACATACATACATACATACATACATACATACATACATACATACATACATACATACATACATACATACATACATACATACATACATACATGTTATTAAGTGGAATGTTATTAATTTGAATTCAGGGTCTACTGTTATAACATTTTTATTTGTTTGAATATCTCCATCTCACTCTTATCAACATCATCGATAACGTAACAATTGATACAATGACGTTGAATAACCTATTTGTATTACTTACATTCCTTAGAATGGCTTATTCCCTTTTCTTCTAAGAAAATAACGACTCTAATATATACATACATTTTCGATCACGAGTGAAGTGTGTTACTCAAAACTTAAAACTAAATTTCAGTTATTTCAAACTTTTTCCAGAGTAACGGATCAGTGTGTTCACTATCTCTACGACTACAATGAATGGAACTTTGTGTAAATTTCACAAATTCATTAAACATAGTCATTCGGGATACTGTGTAATTTGTGATGATCTTTAGGTAAACGCTCTTCACTCCATATCCCCACATCACTACGTACTATTTGCCTGTACTGACGTGACATCCGTGTCATTTTTCGGCTGATGTATAACCTCACCGATATGGCGATCCGTGTTCGGAAGAAATAAAATAGACGAAGGTGACGTTTTTAGATGTTTGCGAATAAATTCTCCAGGCCTCCACGTCAGTTTAATGTCTTGTATCGCATTTTGTCAACCATTTACACTCTACTGGCGGGAAATATTACTGTTTCCTTAGCAAGAAGATATCTGTATAGGCCTACAAGTCGCTACCAACTTTGCAGAACGAATGCCTAACTCTTGAAAAATTTTTTTTGTTAGCTTGAATTAGCAAGTGCAGTTGAATCGAAAAGAAAATGCAAATTATAAGAAAGACGTACTGAAGATCGCGGTAATGAGAAAAAGGCTCCGTACTCTCTTAACTTCACCACTGGAATTATGTAAGGGCACAATGTGAACAAAGACCGTGATTGTAGCAGAGTATTGGAGGTTATTCCAGTTTACTCTGTTAGCATCCCATAATTTGTTGAAGAGTAGGAATTATCATCACTATTAATACTGTATCTTCAAAATCCTGATGCATCCTGGGCAAGTGTACAACGGCAAACTGATCTACTGCACAATGCGTTGTTCTTAGACAGTAACATCTTGGTCAGTTATGAATAGGGAACGGATTTCTAGTTCCGTATCTATTTTGTTTGTCCCTAGACGAACATTATTCAGATAATTCATGTACACAGTATCTCCATATTAAAATTCTATAGGACATAAAATGCGTAAATGAACCGTAAGTTCCTATAAATGTCTAAAACCTACGTTTGTGTCAGAAAAACGTCTTTCTAACATAAAAAATTCCGGTACTAAAAATGAAAGCATGCCAAGATAATTACAATAATGCTATCCAAAATGTAAAATAATAAAAAAAGTAACTTACACACATACACTTCCTGTCAAGTTCGTCCCATAGCCTATTGGTCTTAGAAGGAGAGAGAAGAAGATTTTACCTAAATTCCTGACTCTAAAGTTTGTTTGGAAAAGTCCATCCAGCATAAAAGGGGTGGGCGAGAGCTTACAAATTAGTTTTCAGTCAATGCACCTCTGTTATGAGAAATGAAACTGATCAATCAGCAATCAGCCTATTTCACTGATAGAATTTGAGTATTCAGTTCAGTAGCACTCATTGTCAGCACCAGTTCTTTGTACATAAATTCCACCTAAAATGAAATATTTACTAAAATTAAAATGATTAATTCTTAATTTTATATAAACCCCTTAAAGTCCTAAATTGGATTTTATAAAGTCCTAAATCTCTATTTTTTACCAACTAGAAATCTGTTCCCTAGTGAATAATTGATATAACCGCCGCACCGTAAGGAAATGCAGATTGGAATATTCATCTCATCACATCTCAAAAAGGAGATTTTGAACTTCCTTCTGGCTTCTAAGGTAAAAACTGCTATGACTACCTTAATTTTTCAATGCAATTCGTATTGATTTTTGTGACGTATCCTGCGTTTTATCTCGTGTAATTACCGATTGACTGATTGATTGATTGATTGATTGATTGATTCATTCATTCATTCATTCATTCATTCATTCATTCATTCATTCATTCATTCATCCAATTATTTATTTATTTGTCTATAACAGAGGAAAGCCCAAATTACAATATATAGTAAAAATTACAGTTACTTGTAATATAAAATATAAAAAAAACTATTTCAATCATTACATTATTTTCTTATGTAAGAAACAAAATTAAAAAATGAGTATATCTCTTTAAAATAATGCACATTAAATTTTAGTAAAATTATTATACTTCATGAGCAATATTCTCGGTTAAATTTACTTATACAGTATGTACCGACTATGAATAAAATGTATCCGATATTTCAGAAGAAATGTCTGTGCACACAGACAGAGGCGCGCCAAAAATAAGATGGTTTTCCAGCATGAGAGGTACTGGAAAAGTATATTTTCGTGAAAATCGCAGTTTGCGAAGTACTGTATAAGAAGAAAGTAAAAATAAGTAACAATTTGTCAGAGAGATTTTAGATAGAACAACATTTTATTCAATTACGAAAATAAAAATAATTAATTCATTATAATTGTAGGTGTATCTAGTATGAGTTGAAATGGTGATAAAGGTGATGATAACGAAATACTCAAGCTTTATACTCAGCACTACATATTACAATATAGCCGTTCATAGTTTTCATTGTACAGTAATTCCATTATTTATCTGCTTCAAATAAATTTTACGTATAATAGAGTCTTTATAAGTATAAGTTTCTGAGGGAAATTGTAAAAAATTCTCATTGCTTGTAACCTAGATGTGTTTCCTCGGATTCTATCTTCGTGATTCATCTTTCTGTTTCAAAATGAAAAATCATTCCGGTTTTTATACCAAAGCCCAGGAAAGATTTTGTTATTTAAAAAAATGATTCCATCAATCTTGTATAAGTCCCCTTCTTTCCTTGTCTACAAGGGAACATATTCCTTTCATTTCATTGTGCAGTCCCTCACATGCGAAGACACGGGCTAGCTGCGGCTACTTGCTGGTGGGTACAGCCATCTCGCATCTATATGCCGCTGTAATGTGCCTCCACCCTCCCCGCATCTCTCGATTATTCAAAGACTGCATTGTGATTTTTAGGATTTGTATTGTAGACGGGAACAACAGCTTCATTCCTACGCTGTGATGATAAGTCTCATTTTCCTTGCTGAATTTTCCGAACATAGTCGAGTCGTTAATTAACATTTTGAATCTGAAAGAAACTATCCTGCCGTGATACTCGTAGTGACTGACGCAACTTTTATGCTGTTTGTAAGTGAAAAGCTTGAGTTACATCGCCGTCAAGGGCATGAATGTTTGTTATACCATCTCGAATTCATGTTGCCTAAGTGAAGGTTCATCATCGAGCTGAACCATTACCACAGCAACTTAGTCATTTTGGTGTGTAAGATTTAATCATCTTCATCATCAAATCATAATTATCTACAAACTTTAGGTCCATTGACCTGTTCTAATCCCAAGATTAATAGAATTGGTTTTTCTGTATTTTTTGCTTTTGGACTGCAACCTTAGACCCTATTCACATAATATTTTCTTAGAAACTCGAGATGAAGGCATTCTTCGGATAGCTATAATCCATGTAGGGCTATAAGAAGAAAGATTAATTTAATAAATCTTCCTCAACTCGCCATGAATAAGTCGCCCGCCGTGTAAACAGTCGAGCTCGCGGGCATCTTACCCTTTTCCTTTTTCACTGCATGACGGGTGGCAGGGTACATCGTTATACTAAACATACGATTGTTTGCTTCACAGTATCTACTGCAAGCAACATGATGGCAAGTGGTGATTACAACCTATAGAGTTTTATATACTTATGTATGTATTATGTTTGATTATCTTATTTTAAAATATATAATTTATTTTTTGGAGTGATGGGATGAATTAATTAACTTTTATATTTATACGTTTATTTATGGAAAGCTGATTCATTTTTGTTCATTATACGATTAAATTACGTTAGGGATATCAGTGTAATTATGAAGATTATTAATTGGAGGTCAAATCGCACTACTAGTTCTAGAATCTGCAGTAGCTGTTATTCAATCTTAGCATGAAAATTGATTATTCAAGCTTTCAAGCCGCAATCACGATGGAGAGGCACAACGTATAGTTTGTAACAAACACATTGTCTGTAAGAAATTTAATATACAGCGACATTACGATGTATATAATTTCCATGAATACAAGAACGTCACAGAAGATGATAGGACGAAAATGATTGATGATTATAAGAAACATTTGAGACTGTAAGTAGTTCAAAATTTTACTAAAGTATTGAAAATCTAACTAGAAGTTGTTACGCAGTGTTTTTTTTAATTTGAAAAGTTTTACTATGGTTATTATTTATTTGTTTAAATTCCACCTCGCTCTTAAGTTTACAGCAGGAGTAATGTCAATATTTAGGAGCTCTTATAGGTGCGAACAGATTTTTTACACATGATTCTCAACAAAACTATGCGAAGACCACATTTGACAGATTCTCACATATAGTCCATTATGAGGATAATTTCTAGCAGGACTGACATTGGAAGAATTATTTCTAGAGAACTTCACAAAAAGTTAGAAGATTGAAATTTTCACGAATAAGGACAAACCCGGATATTTATACGTGTGTGTAAAAACAAAAGAGATTTTAGTTATTTAATTATATTTTGAAAAATTCATAAATATATAAGAATTGTGAAAAGGTGTCAGGATATAGCCTACTGCGCATTTATTCCTGAATGGGTAGTGCCATTCACAAATAATTGTTTGTGTTATAGTGTGAAATAATTTTTGTTAAGAATTATTGTCAAGTGAATCCTCTAGAGTCGTAACTCACAATATAAAAAAATTACTCATTCTTTAATAATTAATAAACTTTTATAAAAATAATCGATTTTACTTAAAACAGTTATTAATATTTAGAATTATAATATATGTCATATTTAAAATAATTCTGCCAGCTGGCGCCAGCGTTTTTGGCGTGTGTCCTATATATATATATATATATATATATATATATATATATATATATAGTTCCCAGTTTGTGAGCATGTTGCTAGTGCAGCTGAGAATCGTACCATTTCCTATACATGTCACATCAGCCATTTGCCAAACAAAGATGTCAGACTGACTGTGGCACTCGCACTAAACGTTCCCATTACTTATTTCACACTCCAAAAACGGTGACGCGAACTGTAACTGGTAATTCGTCAGGTCTAAGTTTTTGGATGTTGTGAGTTATGATTCTAGAGGACTTAAGTATAGGCCTACCTCCGAAATGTTATTTAACATGATTATCGAAACATAAATTTCCTAAATAATTGATCCTAGTAGGGCTATATATAGCCTAGTAGGCCTATTAATTTTACATTACTGTAGTAACTTATCCCCTGTACAACGTACACCCCTGACTGACATTTATCTTAAGCCTTGGTTTTTCTGAACCGACGCATGCGAGGTGCGAGACCCGCCTTGCATAAATTCGGACTACCGAGAGATAGTGAGTGGTTTCTATAGCTGCGAGGTGCGAGGTCTCGCATGCGTCGGTTCAGAAAAACCAAGGCTTCACACTCACTAAAACTACAGCGATCACAAAGTGCACTCTGATGGACAGCAGTTCGTAACTTCCCACAGGGTAGTGAATTTTGGATGACAATTAAACAGTAATTTTACGTATTAATTTGAGACATAGTCTATGACATTAAAATTCTGTAGTCGGATATATTAGACTGGTAAAAAACGAAATTAATGTTACATTTAGTAGGTATATGCAGCTTATGTGAAAAGATAGAAGGATATCAACAACTCTTGGGTCTCAACTTTGCCAATGTAATGATATTTGACTCTCGAAAAATTATTTCAAAATTAAAAAATTAATTGGATCTGCTTTCTTCTTCACCTTGGTTACATGTTAAAATCCTCAACTCTTCAATCTGTCCAATATTAATGTACCACTTTTTCTCAATTCCTCTAAAAAAATTCAAATTGGTTTTCTACGCAGATAAAATGATTAAAACGACACTGAAAGAAGTACTATGTTTACCTACAGATAAGTTACTCCAGATTCAATTATTTACTCTGACAGTAAATATAAAGGTCTTGGTCTATTTCGAACTACATGGGAGGCAGTCCTTCAACAAATGAACAGTTGTCAACTTTTGATGAGATCAGATAATTAATCAATATAGGCCTACTGCTAACGCAAGAGATTTAGAGAGTGAACTGAAAACTAACCTCGGAAAGTTACCTCTGGATAACACCATTAAGAACAAAAGAGGTCTAATTGACTCAAGAAAACTCAGGAAAATTTTGCGCTTTGAAGAATTTAATAAATGGTGTCACCTGCCATAAAAAGGTAAAGGGGAGAGCTTATATCAAGACTTCACTTCCTCAAACAGCTGGGTCAAACATCATACAGACCTTTCTAGAGATGCGCTGAAGATGACAGGTAATGTTGCTCTTGTACGAGCTGTTCCAGGCAGAACTCAAGACAATAACCACTATAGGCGATGCCACAGTGAGGTTGAAATTTTGGCTCATGTCTTGGGTTCATGTCCATTTGGCGAAACTCTTCGTAACAGCAGGCATCACAAGATCAGGTCTGTAATCGCAACATGCCTTAAGTCCAATGGCTACACTACCTATGAAGAATTCCATGGAATAGCGGATACCGGAAGTCTTCGGCGTACTGAGATTAAAACATTTCAACCTGGAGAGACAAAAGGTTATATTCTGGATCCGACCATCAGATTCGAGACGCATCAGAATCAACCCGAGGAGGTTAATCTAGAGAAAAGGGCAATTTATGAACCAACTATACCTTATTACAAAACATCATATTGACTCAGGGATATAGAAGTCATCGGATTAATGGTGGGCGCTAGAGGAACCATAACAAAACAATTCGTCTCATTCTGTCATAAATTTGGAGTCCCAACAACAACAACAACAACAACAACAACAACAACAACAATTAAGGAAATTTCTATGATAGCAGATTTTACGGCGACACTTCTACTTCAATTCAAATTACAGTTGAATTTTCTCAGTCTACTTTATTTTTTATCTGTTTTTATTCTACTGCAAATTTTCATTAATATAAAACATTTATTGTAAATTTCAGTTTATTGTAAACAAACTTCTTGTAAGACATTTTTAATGTCTCACCTTAAATGTTACTGTTTAACATGACTGAGTTTCTGAATTGATTAAAGTTGCAACACTTGCTACCAAGCTGACAATATCTAAGAGATGTTTCATTATGTTCTTTCGTTATTAAATAAAAAACTAAGGATTTTCGGACATATGTTTATATGAATTTTTTTCTTGTTTTGGTGTGAGGAACATGTTCCCAAGGTTTGTTAAAGTATTTCTGAAACACCCTGTATAATATAGTTACCGAACAGCAAGTTTCGTTTGTGTTTTATGCCATAGAATTTGGTCACTAATTCTGATATTTCAAGTAGATTTTCTAGTCCTACATAGTTATTTATATCGTTAAGATCCTATTTAAATTCGATTCTAGATTCTCCTATAATCGTGTAATTTCTGTTTTATTATTGGTTGCATTATTTAGCTTGACGTAGCCTAAATTTAAACTTAAAATCTTGGAACTATCAGACTTTCGACTTGGCCATTTTACTACGTTACTATTGCTCATAGTAAACATATCATTGTGGTTGATCTCATTTAAAGACATAGCTCTTAGCTTTCATATCAAAGTTATGTTTATTTTATAAGTTCCGATTTTGAATAAAATTTTAACAATTTTACCTCCAAGTGTATAGTAGATACTATGTCTTATACGTAATTTAGATATGAGCCACGACAAGTTAAGGGCCCTATCGTTGTACGGTAGTGGCAAAAAAATCGGACACTTGTAGCTGATTTCAGAGCCTTGTTCACTCCAGAGCACGATAGACTGGTAACTAAGACTTTCGTAGTTCGAATCCTGCCTGGGAAGGAAACTTTTTTTTTGTTCCTTATTCAAATTTATTCCCAATACTTTTCGATTGCTGGTAAAATTCATGTTCTGGGAATAAAAAGTTAATTAAATAGTAAAATATCGCTGAAATCGAAACGTATTGGGAATAAATTTGAATAAGAAACAAAAAAAAGTTTCCTTCTCAGGCAGGAACCACGAAAGTATTAGTTACCAGTCTATCGTGCTCTGGAGTGAATAAGGCTCTGAAATCAGCTACAAGGGTCGGTCCGGTTTTTTTTTGCCACTACTGTACAAATAAAAGTGTAATCCAGATATTTTATTTGAAATGCGAAAAAGTAGTAGGCCTACAAAATGTAGCTAGGTACAATATGAAGTCTCATTTCGAAGAATTGTTTGGCTTCATTAGCATGCAAAATTCAATGAAAAGTTGAAGAAATTCAATAAACAATCGCATCACTCAGTTGAAAGAAGAAGGGCTATGAGGTGAAAATGCTCGGGTTTGATCGTGGGCGTTTGTACGAGTATTTTCTATATGATAGGCCTACTAGGAATGGCTCTAAAGATGTATTCGACATAGTTCTTGGCTGAGAGGTAAATATAAACTGATGCGTGTTCCTACGTGTTCACTCCAGTTAAGGAAATGGGAGGCGGTGCTTATCTACAATTTTTGAACGCATGCAACCAGATCTCCAGCTTCAGTAATTGAAGGAAACGGAACAAAACATGTTAACAGTGTAGATAGGAGAAGTTGGGCCGCAGTGCGGGGAATATAGGAAGGATATCTTTGAGATATTCACGAGCCTAAGGTCCAATACCGCACCCACACCCCGAAAAACTCACCCCCACCCTTATTTTACAGTGACATACCCTCTCATACAAAGTAGCTTATATAAGCAGCCATCTTTTCCGATGCGCTATGAATCCCATCCTTCTCCCTTTATTTCTCCCTCCCTTTTTAACTCTCCCCCTTTTACATTATAAAATCCCACCCTACCGACAGCAGTCCACCACCCCCGAAATACACATATGTGATGCTACTACGAGTTCAATTTTAAATTTATAGATGTTACTTCTTAGGTCGGCGGATGGACGATCTGACGGACATGCTTGCCATCTCGGGCCAAGATACCGATCCCCAGCGCTCCCCTACCACGACCAAGGGGTAAAGTTGAAGCCAGGAAGGACGGAAGATTAGAGTGGCATTTGACGTCACATTTTTCGGAGAACGAAGGAGGAGGAAGGGAACACGAAGATGATGGAAGCACAAAAAGAGCATGACGAAAATCAGATGTGACTAAGATCTATATATTGTCAAAGTCACTTCTACTATCTTATAGCGGGGATCAGATTTGGAAGCTGCTACCAGTTCATGTTATGAATCACGGAGGGTTCAACTTTAAAGTATATATGTTTGCTACGCGTGTGATTGGAGGGTGTTTCATACTTTAAATTAAACCATAAAACCATATGATTCATTTCACTTATTCAGGAGATGAAATTTCAAGCGTAATGGTTCGTGAAACTGTAAAATCGGACTCTAAATTGTAATTTATTTATTTCCATTACAGTGAGTATCAGATCTAAGTAATGGTGTCACTGGACCTTAAAATTACTACGTTTGATTTTTCTTATATTTTTAGATATATTCGTTTTGTAAATCCATCCAACTTTTGATCCAGTCTCTTACTGCCTACTCTAATGATTGTATCTGGCAATCAGAACTGGGATTACCTTTGAGCAAAGCGACTAAAAGAGGTTTTCTCTCAACTTTTCGGTTTCTCTAGCCAATTTCATTCTTTCATCCTCTTCATCATCATAATTATCATTATCCTTTCTAATAACATTTTGTTGAGGTGAATAGTCTTTGTCCTATAAAATTCTAGTTGAATGAGCTACGTAACAGGCATAAATATTATGTTGAGTCTCAGTGCTATAGTTGGGTCGGTACGGGCAGGAACGGCTTACCGTCTAAAATAAAAAGTCGCTGTTACCGTACCGGAAAAATATAGACTCGAAAACATATTAGGCCTAATAATTATATTTAACTAGTCTTTAATAGACTCTGAAATAGAGGATCTTAAGTGATTGAAAAAAAAATTGATTTTGATATTTGTCATAAAAGTTGGAAGGTTAGAAAGTTAAGAATGTGCCAATTAAATGCATGTATATAAAATGAATAGTTGATAGGCCTACATATTTTAAATAAAATAAAAAGTTTAATAAAAATAGTAGTTACTTTAAATTATTTTATTATTTTATTATTATTTACGTACATAATATTATTAAACCAAACAAACCTTTAAAGTTTACTTTTTACTGAATATATTTCAATTTTTATCGCATATTTTAACAGTTTTTACTGCATAGTTGCATACACATTTTCAGGTGTTTAGTGCATAAAGTTCCGTGGTCTAATTATTATTTTCACTCAACGTTTAGTTGAAAAATTCTCTTTAGGTTTCATACATTTACTTACTAACAAATGGCTTTTAAGGAACCCGAAGGTTCATTGCCGTCCTCACATAAGCCCGCCATCGATCCTATCCTGAGCAAGATTAATCCAGTCTCTACAATCATAAGCTACCTCCCTCAAATCCATTTTAATATTATCCTCCCATCTACGTCTCGGCCTCTCCAAAGATCTTCTTCCCTCCGGCCTCCCAACTAACACTCTATATGCATTTCTGGATTCGCCCATACTTGCTACATGCCCTGCTCATCTCAAACGTCTGGATTTAATGTTCCTAATTATGTCAGGTGAAGAATAGAATGCGTGCAGTTCTGCATTGTGTAACTTTCTCCATTCTCCTGTAACTTCATCCCTCTTAGCTCAAAATATTTTCCTAAGAAGCTTATTCTCAAACACTGTTAATCTCTGTTCCTCTCTCAAGTTTCACAACCATATAGAACAACCGGTAATATAACTGTGTTATAAATTCTAACTTTCAGACTTTTTGACAGCAGACTAGATGACAAAAGTTTCTCAACCGAATAATAACAGGCATTTTCCATATTTATTCTGCGTTTAATTTCCTTCCGAGTGTCATTCATATTTGTTACTGTTGCTCCAAGATATTTGAATTTTTCAACCTCTTCGAAGGATAAATCTCCAATTTTTATATTTCCATTTCGTACAATATTCTGGTCACGAGACATAATCATATACTTTGCCTTTTCGGGATTTAGGCCTACTTCCAAATCTATCGCTTTACTTGCTTCAAGTAAGATTTCCGTTTTCCCTAATCGTTTGTGGATTTTCTCCTAACATATTCACGTCATCCGCATAGACAAGAAGCTGATGTAACCCGTTCAATTCCAAACCCTCTGTGTTATCCTGAACTTTCCTAATGGCATATTCTAGAGCTAAGTTAAAAAGTAAAGGTGATAGTACATCTCCTTGCTTTAGCTCGCAGTGAATTGTAAAAGCATCAGATAGAAACTGGCCTATACGGACTCTGCTGTAAGCTTCACTTAGACACATTTTAATTAATCGAACTAAGTTGCATACATAATATTAATAAATAATAATGATGACTTACAACTATTTGTATTACTGTATTTCTAATAGTTTGTTCATTTAAAACTACTTAAAATATCAGAATTAGGAAGTGAAACTCCCAAGGATCATATCTAGAAAACGCAATTACGTTATAGGCTACTCAACATGCCCCAGTCCACACCTGTGGAGTAACGGCTAGAGCGTCTGGCCGCGAAACCAGGTGGCCGAGTTCGATTCCCGGTCGGGGCAAGTTACCTGGTTGAGGTTTTTTTAGGGTTTTCCCTCAACCCAATATAAGCAAATGCTAGGTAACTATCGGTACTGGACCCTGGACTCATTTCATCGGCATTATCACCTTCATCTCATTCAGACGCTAAATAATCTAAGATGTTGATAAAGCGTCGTAAAATAACCTACTAAAAAAACATGCCCCACATTATCTGCATTCAAAAATACAAATGGTTATGAAGAATATTACACATGCTGATTAGGAATAGCCCTTTTGATTATAAACACAGGCGACGTAATCTGTTCTACGACAGGGATTACGCACGATGTTCCGTTGTCCCTTATAATTCTGACGGTCATGACCATTATACCACTTCGTATCGTGTATAATCCAGGTACCTAAAGGTATTAACTTAAGCGCCCTGCTCGTGTTAGACGAGATGGGAACGTTACTTGCCTCTCAGGAATGGAGTTCGCAGTTAAGTGCCATCGTAGCCAATGAGTAGGCTTCTTTTTTAGACATCGATTCTGGAATAGAGTATCGAAATCTTGTATTAATTTATTTAGGTCCACTGAAAATATTTTGCCAGTAATCTATATGCTTGCAAGTCTTAATACAGAATTATATTATTTCCTCAAAATTTCTGTTCAATATTCAACTTCCTTCTACTGAGGTAAAACTTTTTTCGGAGAAATACACGTTTTCAGTATTCGTTGTGCGGATAATGTGACTTCAATAAGTTATCTGTCCATCGGCCAGTTCAGCTTTTATCCTGAATTACCGAAAGTATTACGTTTTATTTGATATCTATGAATCAATTTTATTTATTTATTTGCTAAAAATTGTAACATAAAATATAATATAAACAGAAAAACTTTAGCTCGCCCCTGAAAGGTAGAACTCGTGCTCAGGGGCGGATTCCTGAATTGAAATTAAGAAGTATATAATGGAATTTGGCTTATGTCTACTACGCAATAAGAATATAGCCTATACATTTTAATTTACAATTTTGAATTTTTATAAAATCCATACATAACTTTTTAAATTTAATACTAGAACTATTAGAATTGACAAGATTAGGATATTTAAATAAATATATTTGTTATATATTCTTGGGCCTAAATTACTCTATGATTAAATACTGTAGCAGTGTTTCATTTTGGTTCAAACAATCTTAAAGAATTCATACCTTTTGTTTCATAACTATGAGAATACAATTCAAAATTATTTCCATTTTTATGTATGAATTTTATTAATACAATATAACAAATCTGTCTTATTTTAATAACATTGAAGTCTAAAAACAATTTTTGAGGTGGAAAATCAATAGGTTTATGAAGACATATTTTAATTATTTTCTTCTGTAATAAATAAAGTGGATTAAAATTGGATTTAAATAAGCTACCCCATTCTATAATTCCGTACTTACCGATTGATCAGTAATGATGAAAATATTCGATTATTTGGAGACTTTGTACAAACTTGATTTATTTAACTTTCTAAGCTTCAGATAACTGAATCCAATAAGACTACGACTATTAATATCTCGATTTGTCTTATGTCAACAACCATTTTTTACTATATAAATTTTTATTAGTGTTCTTTAAATATTAGTCTGTAAAATTGTATCAGCTTCTTTTGTTTCTGGCTAGGTGGAAGAGAAGGCCTAATGGCCTTAACTTCGTCAGAATAAATAAATAAATAAATAAATAAATGAATAAATGAATGAATGAATGAATGAATGAATGAATAAATAAATAAATAAATAAATAAATAAATAAATAAATAAATAAATAAATAAATAAATAAATAAATAAATAAATAAATATTATTATTACCGGTATATTATTATTATTATTATTATTATTATTATTATTATATTATTATTATTATTATTATTATTATTATTATTATTATTATTATTATTTTGTTCTTTTCTTACTTACGTTATGACTTTCCTTCTTAGGTTTAGATATTCTTATCTGCTCAATAGACGACAATGAACAAGGATGACTGGTAACTGAGTTTTTAGAGCTACTGGCTACGGACCGAAAAGTCCCGGATAGTAACGTGATGTTTATCCTTACCAGACTTCTAGAACGGTTACGGGATTCACTCAGTGTTCTATGAAATTGAATATCGGGGTAGAAACGCGGTGGGGATGTGGTGCTGGCCATACCACCTCATTATAATGAAAAGTAGTGAAAGCATAGGAATTATAGTGATGGCTGAGTGGTCAGACATTCAGCCTACGACGCATGCGGTCCTGGTTCAAGTCTTGTTGAGGCCTGGAATTTTTCATTAAAAACCCATAGCGACACTTATGGCCGCAAAGGTCGCATTTGAGTTTTCTCTTGGAGTTCTCCCGTTTTCCCATGTAACATGTCTACATTATCCCGTCAAGATCTCCATATCATCACCATTTCGTAGCATTATCCAAACGCCGACTGGAGAAGATCAGACGAGGCTGGTTCCAATGCATGGTCTTATAGGTAGGCTATCCTACAAACAAAACACAGCTCGGACTCCTCGCGGCGCGCATGCTATACCCCTCTTTCTCCCCTACAATAGGCTTGAGAGCATGCTGGAAACGGAAGCATACGTCATCTGCGCGAGACAGTCACGCCCGCTGGTTTCTGTGCACCGAGTTTTCCTTGTTGGATGTCTATAACTAGAATAGACGGCGAACCTTACCGTAATCGGTTGGTATTGATGTATGCTGTATGACCCAGATACGAAAAAAATATACATAAGATAAAAATAAAAATGGGATTCCTATCCCCATGCCTGCATGCGGTTCTGAAGACTAAAAGGTATAGGCCTACCTTCACCTTTTGTTCTATAACTATTTATCTTTTGTTTTTTTTTCTTTTGCCAGAGATTCTACTGCTTAATTAAACCATTGCATGTTAATTCGCCTTGATTTGTCTAGTCTACTGTTGTGTCTCTGTGAGTAGGCCTATATGTTTTCCATCTAAGCGGTTAGTGGTTCGATTTCGGTATGGGCAATGCAAAATATTATTTTCCGCCCACAGTACTTGAATGTTATCCCTTGTTATATGCTGTCCTGTGTTGTCTCAGCGGTGGCCACGTGCCTTCTGACCACATGGCCAGGGAGGCCTACAATGTGTGCCTGTCAAGTAATGGTCCACAGATGTAAATCTTCGCTCCCCTACAGAGCATTGGGTTATAAATCGGTATGAAAGCAAGAGGTAAAATACGACGAAGAAAGATTTATGTAATATTCCTCATAATAGATATGCTACATTATTAATTGAAATTTTCATAGGCCTATCTTCGTACATATTTAAATAGAGTCGCATACCGACACATTTAACTTCTCTGGTTATTTGTTTTCATTTACAGTTACTATAAAGTTACTTGTATTCTTTACACACCCCAAAACAGTACGTAGTTCTTGTTAACTGTAAGTCATGGAAGTATTTACGTCGACGCTAGAAACTTTTTCTCAGAGAAAATTATGACCAAATTCTCTCATCAGGCTCTACATCACTCATTCACAGTTGTGAATTTGAATCTAAGATGCTTTCTGTGAGCAACTATTCACTATTTGCTAAAGCTCTTCTAGAGTGGACTAGTTAATATGTAAATTGCTGGTGAAGTTGGTCAACATTTATCTACTGTCTGTACAAACAGTTTCTTTACATATTCTTGTGTTTGAAGAGTGAATTTGTAATAACCGTCTGCACTTACATTATTCAAGTCCAGTCAAAACTAAATATTCCATTTCAACAACGTCAAATAATTTCACCAGACTGGAATATTTACAGTAAAAGGCAACTTTGTAATTTACACTCAATCTTCACATAAATAAAAGTTAGAAGCAGTGTAAACAGAGTGTTTCTAAAGAATTTCTTCTTTCAATGCAATATAACGACTTATTATGCTATTTAACTAATCCATTTGTATAGGCCTAACTTTTGACTTTAAACGAATGGTGTTTATATTAATTCTTCATCCGTCACAACGCCTTGTTTTCGATATCATGAATTTTTTTAAACTGCCATTTAAATGTGATTTATAAGCAGTTTCAATTTTAAACTCGTTTGCTTAGGAAACTTTCGCAAAGATGGAATTTCTTTATAGATCTTGAAATAGTTATACAGTAGAACTTTAATTATCCAGATTAATAGGGGGTTGTATGATCCGGAAATGCAGGAATCCGGATAATTGGGTCCGAAATGAAAAGAATCTAGAAACAACAGTAGTAAGCTACTGCATATATTAAAAGTGCAAAATGACTATAGGCCTATAATTTATAATGAACAAATTACACATATTCATACAAAATAGTATTTTAAATGGATTAAAATTATAAGAACTCTCCATATTCCATGCAGAACAGAACTTTACTTATGTATAGCAGCACAGTGGAATGTCCAAGTCACACACACATGCAAGACCTTCTTCTCCATCCTTCACTCATTAAATCGCCTGAAAAATGTTCTACCATTTCAATTAAAAAGAATTCTCATACAAACATTGGTGCTGCCACATTTTGATTATTGCGACATTCTACTAACAGATTTAAATTCTAACTTAGCCCAAAGATTGCAGCGCGTTCAAAATGTCTGCATACGTTTCATTTGCAACATCCGCAAATACGACCACATTACACCTTCCCTTGAAACGCTCCAGTGGGTAAGATTACAGGACCGAAGATATATCCATTCACTGATTTTCCTATATCGCATCATCAATACTTCTTCACCTAACTATCTCTCGGTGCGTTTTAATTTCTTGCCCTCTTATCACAGCCTGGGTACTCGTTCTAAAAATGACCCTTTATTATCTATGCCTTGCCATAAAACAGCTCACTATTCTTCCTCTTTCACAGTATCAGCAATTCGTTTCTGGAACTCTCTACCCAGCTCCCTCAGGAACTATCGATCGATATTGTAATTTAAAAGTTAATTGTTTAAACACGTGACCAGTATTCATGTTTAATTCTTCTTTGTGTGTATGTATATATATATAATATATATATACACTGTATATATACTGTATATATATGTAATTTTCCTCAGTGTTGTACAGTATAGTTATAATTTACATTTTAATTTGTTATTCTTGTAATTTGTAATATTGGTTCACTTACCGCTTGCATATTCATTGAATATAACTTCTAGCCTTATATTATTTTGTAATTATTATTTAGTATGTTTGCATTATTTTACTCAACTTGTGCTTGTATGACTATATACATTTTTATTAGTGTTCTTTAAATGTTAGCCCGTAAAATTGTATCAGCTTCTTTTGTTTCTGGCTAAGTGGAAGAGAAGGACTGATGGTCTTAGCTTCGCCAGAATAAATAAATATTATTATTATTACTTACTTACAAATGGCTTTTAAGGAACCCGAAGGTTCATTGCCGCCCTCACATGAGCCCGCCATCGGTCCCTATCCTGTGCAAGATTAATCCACTCACTATCATCATATCCCACCTCCCTCAAATCCATTCTAATATTATCTTCCTATCTACGTCTCGGCCTCCCCAAAAGTCTATTTCCCTCCGGTCTCCCCACTAACACTCTATATGCATTTCTAGATTCGCTCATACGTGCTACATGCCCTGCCCATCACAAACGTCTGGATTTGATGTTCCTAATTGTCAGGTGAAGAATAGATTCCGTGCAGTTCTGCGTTGTGTAACTTTCTCCATTCTCCTGTAACTTCATCCCTCTCAGCCCCAAATATTTTCCTAAGAAAAATATTATATTATTATTATTATTATTATTATTATTATTATTATTATTATTACTATTACAGTACACGAAATAAAAAACCTAAATATATGCAACTTTCTTTGAATAAACACTTTCAAATTGTCCTGAAACGTGATCCGGATATTTGGAGTATATATATATATATATATATATATATATATATATATATCATATATATATAGTTAATCACGCACAAGCAGACCTACATATCATTCAATATTATTTTTGCATTTCAATTAAACTTTCAACTGCCATTTATCTACTTGTTTTCCTAGTTCGCTTCCTGTGCTTACAGTTTCTTTACTTTATTGCACAATTACTGCTGTTCGAGTCTTGTTTTATAGAGTGACATAGACCAAATTATCACCGTCTTGGCTTTCACTTGAATTTTATTACTCGTACAGCACTGAGGTTCACAGGTGACTCTTTGTGCGTCTTCTATATACGTAGGCCTATAAAGATTTTTTCAAAGTTTGACAGGTAGCCTTTGAGAGGGATTCGTGAATCTGACGCTAACAGGCGGGTCATCCTGCCTAAAGCTCCATCCCCAGACGATACCGTCAACCCCCAAGCCCTCACAATCTATATCAGAACCCCGTACTAGCCCCAAGACTTCACCTCAACGTATTTTTAACGATTGCTGGTGGCAAATTAAATGAGGGGAAGTGGACTACTTCGTGTACAGTGATCGGAATATAGGCCTACCATCTAATCGCTGTAGTCCGGTCTGCCAGTGTGTTGGAATGAAATGGAAAAGAATGAAATTTACGGGAGGGGACACTATGGCCCAGCATTGCGACCTATTACGTTCTATTGCGCTAATCCTCAAGCTAGGCGCATTCCCAAACCCACACCGGCTGACTACACTAAGGTTCTCTGTGTACCCAGGTTTCGAGCAGGCAATCCATCTCGTCCCTAGGCCAGATTCCTCCGTGCGTCGCCAGCCGGCGATCGGGGAATGCTATGAAATGATACGAAATGAATAAATGGTGACGAAATGATGTAGATGTCTAATATGGAGAAAAACGGGAGAACCTCGAGAAAAACCCCAACTACGACCTTGTGTCACTATGGATTTTTCAATAAAAAATTCCAAACCTCACCGGGACTCGAATTCAGACCGCCTGGGTGACAGGCTGGAGGTCTGATCTCTCAGCCACCGCAGGGTTCTGCACGTGTGTTGGCAGGCTACGGTATATTCTGAATATATTGACATGCATGGTTACTCAACGAATGTATCCGTAAGACTAAACTCCATACCTGAGCTAAGATGTAGTGGGTAATATGGCATATGAAGATGGTTCAAAGGCAGCCCACTAGGTCAGCTGTTTGCGAGCCACAAACAAGCATACACAACTTCGATGCCTAATACCGGATCTCATCTAATGCGGCTTCCGACCCATCAGTTACTCGATACATAGGCCGCCTCCTGCAAGAATGTCGTAAGCCCCAGGCAGTTGGCATTTCTACATGTGCATCTGTTACGTATTTCATCGGCCTAACCGGAAATCGGTTAGAATTACAATTATTCACCAATTTCACGCAATCACCCAACTGTCATCGACAATATGAGAGAACAAGGGCTAATAAGAATGTTGTGAAACAGAGCGTAAACTCATCATCTGCTGGTTTAAAATCATGTGATAGTTAAGACAGACGGTCAATTACATTCAACTAGCTACAAGCATGTCAAAAACTATATATATATATATATATATATATATAATTTATTTCAAGAAATAGTCTGAATTACATATAATCGCAATAATAAAATTAATAATATTATTAATAATAGGCCTAATAATAATAATAATAATAATAATAATAATAATAACAATAACAATAGTAGTAATAATAGTCACGACCTTAATTCCCATTGGATTCGTACTTAGAAAGTACTAGACATTAAAAGTGAATATAAGATATTTTCTTCATTGCTGTATTAACTGCGCGATTAGACTTATCTGGTTTCGATGGAAATGTTGATGGGGAGACGTATCTGAGTTGGTTATGGAATTACCTAATATCCGCCTTAAGTTGAGAAAAGCCTAAAATAAATATTACGAACAAGACAATCGGCTGACAAGCAAACGTTCTGATGGGGGGTAGATAAAAAAGTTATTTTTTTTTCTTCCACCATGTTAATAATGTCAAAAGAAGTGCTTATACAAATTTTGGCCACTCGACTGCAATTACGAGGCCGTCCAGAAAGTGATTTTCCCTGGGGCCGTTTATAGAAAAAAAAAGCACAATTGCATGGAAATATTTATTGAAACAGATACAGCAATTGTTGCGCTATTTCTAAACATAATTATCCCCCACTGGAATTGAGACATTTGTCATAGCATGGGATCAATTTTTGTGTCGTAGAAGTCAGCCTCCTCAGATCGGAACCAGCGTTTGACTGCGCCTGCACCTCTCTCTGTCGATCCCATGATGAGAAATGTCTCAATTCCGATGGAAAATATGTTGAAAAATAACTCAACAATTGCTGTGTCTGTTCCAATAAATGTATCCAATGAAATTTTTTTTTTCTGTTAACGGATCCTGGCGAACTTATTTTTTTACGGCCTTCGTAATTGCGGTCGAGTGGCCAAAATTTGTATAAGCACTTCTTTTAACATTATTAACATGGTGGAAGAAAAAATTAACTTTTTTATCTGCCGTATCAGAACGTTTGCTTGTGAGTCGAGATTCGAACCCCTTCCAAGGACAGTTTTGGGACACCAGTCCGTTTCGCTACCACGCCGGAGCCTTTATAATTTCAAGATACATCTTTTGCAGCATGTAACTATTTTTTGTTATATTTTGTGTAATAAGAAAACGAAAAGAAAATGAGATAAGAGAGCAATCCATAGGCCTAGGCTGTGTGTGATGGAAGTAGCTGAGGAAGGAGTTAGCTGAGGAAGGAGTTAAGTTCAGTAAATTAGATTTTCCCTCTTAACTTTATTAATGTTTCTATCCCCTTATAACATATGATGCAGGAGGTGAAGACTGATTTCGTGATTCATTACTCTTAGTTGTCAGGAAATGTGGTCTGTTTATCTCAGTCGATAAGGAACAGCATGAGATGACGTGAAGGGAATCGTAAAACTTTTGAATGTGAGATGATTTCCCTGCAACGAAACGAGAGAATAGCCGGAAGAAGGAGGGTAAATCTTTCAAAGCCAATGTGTTTATTTAAAATAGAAATTAAACTGAGGTAAGCAATATTTCTTCCACCATAGCGGAGTTATCATTTTTATCTGCCCTCATCATGTGTACAGACTTATCATAGTGACAGTACAACCGTGTCTGGTGAAATCATTTCATTATGCTTGTTATTGTTACTACACTACTGATTAATTTTCTATATGCATAAATAATATATATTATTACTGGACAAATTCTACGCGTATTATACTTTATATACGTAGCTACTATACTATTAACCAACTACCGGAGTAGCCACTCGGCTAAGGCTCTTGTCTGCTGATCCGGAGTTGCGGTCGGGCGCGGGTTCGATTCCCACTTGGGTTTTTTCAGAGGTTTTCCCAACCGTAAAGCAAATATCAGGTAATCTATGGCGAATCCTCGGTCTCATCTCGTCAAATATCGACTTGCTATCACCAATCCCATCGACGCTAAATAACCTCGTAGTTGATACAGCGTCGTTAAAGAACCAAGTAAAAATAAAACATATATATTAACCCAATAACAAGACAAACTTTTAATATATTTTCTTTCATGAATATTAGCAAATGAAGAAATTGTGTAATAATAAAATGTAATCGGGAGTATCCAGAGAAAGTCTGTCTCAGTGTCGTCATTCATTCATTTATTCATTCATTCATAGTGTTCTGCCCAAGGGGAGGTCTTTCACTGCAAACCCAGCTTTCTCCAATTTTTCCTATTTTCTGCCTTCCTTTTCGTTTCCTCATATGATCCATATATCTTAATGTCGTCTATGATCTGATATCTTCTTCTACCCCGAACTCTTCTCCCTTTCACCATTCCTTCCAGTGCATCCTACAGTAGGCAGTTTCTTCTCAGACAGTGGCCCAACCAATTCCTTTTCCTTTTCTTGATTAGTTTCAGTATCATTCTTTCTTCACCCACTCTTTCCAACTTAGCTTCATTTCTTACTCTCTCTGTTCAATTCACACGTTCCATTCTTCTCCATATCCACATTATACAATATAAATTTCACTGGACTCGCCAGGATTTTAACTCTGGTCCCCGGGGTTGAAAGCTCACGTTTTAGCTGTTCGGCTTAAGGCGCATCACGATTACACAATAATTCAGTGAGCTGATGATTTCTCACGAAAGGGTCGTAATTCGTCCCCTGACAGACTCTATGGCATTTCTAAAGGTCAAAAAGAAGTGGGCAGGGATAGGTTTCTACTATCACTATATCATATCTTTATAAAATTTATAGTTTGAAACGGACGTTGAATAAACTAGAACTATTCTAACACTTTATAAGTAGTATAAATACTGTAAGCTTACCAAGTGTTCTTAACCTATGGGTGCGATACAAATATGAGCAGCCACGGGTTTCGGGATGGGTCGCCGTAACTTTCCGATAGAAAATAACATTAAAAATGTTAATTAAAGTACTCTTTATACGATTACAAATCTTTTCAGATCTACGTTTTTATGAACAATAATGAAAACAGGATGACTGTCTGTATATAGTAATAGTAATAATAATAATAATAATAATAATAATGTCTTAAAATATTTTAAAACACAATAAAGTAGTTAAAACAGTTGTATGAACACATTTCATGAAGGAGTTGTTCTTCTTTTATTAGAAAAGTTTCAAGGTTACTGTTTCCCCATCATCAGTAATTTACAGTGACACCGGAAGAATCGTTCTCCAGTGCTTGCCATGTTTGTTCGTGAGTTCATTCTCGAGTAGGGTGCTAAAATCCTTAGCATGGTTTACTTCGGAAAGTAGTAAAACATGGCACACAAAAGAACACTTTCTTTGAATGAGAGATCTCAAGGTAAAATTTATCGGACAAAATTAAATTATGAATTTTTTTTGTCCAATAGCAGTGCCCTTTACTTGTCGTTATTCGCTCCGACTCCATAAGTGGCTCATAGATGTCGCTAATACCAAGAATCGTACACAAATTAGTTTGTCAGAAACTAGGCCTGTACATCGCAGACGATGAATCCAGGCAAAACCCCTTCATTTCCTAGCCCACATGCTTGCCCAATACGAGCTATAAATTCAGAATAGAGCAGGATTTTAACTCGGGTTCCCTGGCTTGCCCAGCTTTCTAACTATGAACCACCATGACAGATAAATTCTGAGAGAAACATAATAGATTCATACAGGTGATTTAAGTGTATATGTGTTTGTCCCATTACAAACCTGTAACCCATCCATCCATGCATCCATCCGTTCGTCCATCCGTCCATCTATCCGTCCGTCCATCCATTCATCCGTCAATCCATGCAACCATCCGTCCATCAATCCATCCATCCATCCATCCATCCATCCGTCCATCCATGCATCCATCCGTCCGTCCGTCCATCCATCCGTTAGTCCGTCCATCCATCCGTCCGTCCATCCATCCATCCATCCGTCCGTCCATCCATCCGTTAGTCCGTCCATCCATCCGTCCGTCCATCCATCCATCCATCCATCCATACATACATCCATCCATTCATCCGTCCATACATGCATCCATCCATCCGTGCATCCATCCGTGCATCCATCCATCCATCCATCCATCCATCCATACATCCATCCATTCATCCGTCCATCCGTCCATACATGCATCCATCCATCCGTCCATCTATCCATCCATCCATTAATCCATCCATCCATCCATCCATCCGTCCATACATGCATCCATCCATCCATCCATCCATCCATCCATCCATCCATCCATCCATCCATCAATACCGAGAATCGGACATGAGTCCGCAGAATACATACATACATACATACATACATACATACATACATACATACATACATACACACATACATAGTACATACACACACATACATACATACATACATACATACATACATACATACATACATACATACATACATACATACATACATACATACATACATACAGTCCACAGCTGTGGAGTAACGGTTAGCGCGTCTGACCGCGAAACCAGGTAGCCCGGGTTCGATTCCCGGTCGGCACAAGTTACCTGGTTGAGGTTTTTCCGGGGTTTTCCCTCAACCCAATATGAGCAAATGCTGGGTAACTATCGGTGATGGACCCCGGACTCATTTCACCGGCATCATCACCTTCATTTCATTCAGACGCTAAATAACCTAAGATGTTGATAAAGCGTCGTAAAATAACCTAGCCTACTACATACATACATACATACATACATACATACATACATACATACATACATACATACATACATACATAGTGTTCTGCCAAATGGCTAGTCTTTCACTACAAATTCACCATTCTCCAATCTTTCCTTTTTTTTTTCCCAATGCTTCATAATTATTATAAATCCTCATATGAATGAAAACGATATGAGTAGAGGATCCAATCCTTTAAAGTAAATATGATACAGAAAGTAACAAAGACGTTGTTGATGATAATGATGCACAAAAGAAGAACCCAAAATTAATATGATGCAATGCTTTTAAATACACTACGAGTGTGGGCTATTATGAACAATTTCGCTGTAGCTTATTCAACCATTCGCGTCTGATAATTGCTGGCGTAGGACATCCACTTGAAGGGTAACCTGAATTTTTATGAGAGTTATTCCCCTGTTAGTCTCAGCGAGGTATCAAACGTTTCGAATGTGGGGCAGAAGGGTACCAAAAGTTGGGTCGGATCGTGAATATGAATGTTGGAGGGGCGCCGTGGATTTGCCTAAATACGTCACCGGGCCTTTCTCTCTCTGCTTCCCGGGTGAACGGCTGCCAATGCATAATGTGGCCTGGTTCCTCCCAGGTAAGCGACGTACAGATGGTGGCATGAGAATGGCAATGTGCTCAATACAGACTCGTGCCACGAAACAAACAAATGTGTGTAAATGCCTACTCGTCCTCTTAATTCCCGAGATCATTTTTTTTCTTTTCTTCGTCTATTTCCTTGTCTTTCTTCCACTATTTATCATCTTTTCCTACTGCACAAATTTGTCCCAACAAATAGAAGTTGGCTTTTACTCCATTGCTACTCAATTTTTCAAGAAAATAAAATTGAAGAAGATCAGAGAGTAAAAGAGAAAAGAGAGGAAAAGCGGCAAACAAGGAGAAGATGTAGGATGAGGGGATGGAGAAAGAAGCAGGAGGAAGAAGTAGGAGGAAGGAAAAAGGAAAAAAATTACAAGGTAATAACAATAAAATATCAGAAGGTTTTGCAGACGGAAGATACGTTGTGAAGCAGAAGAAGAAGAACAAGAAGAAGAAGAAGAAGAAGAAGAATGTGGAGAAAGAATTGATTGTTATGAAATAATGAGCAAATAAAGAAAAAGAAATATTAGATGATATTCACTTTGTTATTGGTGGTGATGATGAAAGTAATTGAAATCATGCTGTTGGTTATGGCTCGTGATGTTTTCAAGGACTGTTCTGAAAATGATGTTCAATATTAGATACGGAGTTGGAGATCGTGTTGTTGTCGATGGTAAGTGAAGATGATTGTCGTGATGGTGATAGTTGTGGCGTTATGATCGTGATATTGTTGCTGATATTTATGGAGATAATGGTGTTGATGTTGATAGTTGTGGAGATAATGACCATGATTAGGGAACGGATTTCTAGTTCCTTACCTATATTGTTTGCTGAGTCCTAGACGTATTGTATTTTATTAAGATATCTCTACGTTTCATGTATACATAGGATCCCCATATTAAAATTCTATAGGACTTAAAACGCATAAATGAACAATAAAGTCCTTTAAACGCCTAAATCTATGTTTGTATTTAAAAAGCGCCTGTTTAGTATTTTGAATATATTTAAAATAAAAATACCAGTACTAAAATTGCAAAAATACCCAAGAAACTACACAAATGCTATTTAAAATGTAAAGAAATTCTCTTACATACAAACACTCCTCTTACAAGTTCGCTCCATATTAGTGTTGGAAGGGGAGGGAAGAAGATTTAACCTATTTTCTGAAAATGAAGTTTGTTCGAAAAAGTTCATCCTAGCATAAAAGGGATGGTAAGTCGTTCAGATTAGACGAGAGCTTACAAATTAGTTTTCGCGTCAATGTAACCCCGTTATGCGAAATGAAACTGACCAATAAGCAATCAGTATCTTTCACTGATAGAATTTGAGTCTTCAGTTCAGTAGTATTCATTGTCAGCACCAGTTCTTTGTACATAAATTTCACCTAAAATCGAATATTTATTAAAATGAAAATAGATGATAGTTGTGGATATTATGATTGTGGTGTTATTAATGATAGTTGTGAAGATGATGATCGTGATGTTGATGATACTTATGGAGATGACGATCGTGATGTTGTTTATAATTTTAGAGATAATGGTCGTGATGTTGTCGATGACAGTTGTGAAGATGATGGTCGTGATGTCGATGATACTTATGGAGATGGCGATCGTGATGTTGTTTATAATTTTAGAGATAATGGTCATGATGTTGTCGATGATAGTTGCGGAGGTGATGATTATGATGTCGATGACATTTGCGGAGATGGTAGCCGTGATGTTGATGATAGTTGTGCAGCTGATGATCGTCATGTTGTTAATGATAGTTATGGAAACGATGATCGTGGTACTGTCGGTGATAGTTGCGGAGATGACACTTTGGGAGATGATCGTGATGCTGTTGATGATAGAAATGATCGCTATTTTTCGATGATAGTTGAGATGGTAATCATGCTGTTGCAGATGATACTTGTGGAAATGTTGGCCATGATGTTGGTGATTGTTGTGATGGTAATCGTGATTCGGTGATGGTTGTGATGTTGTGTATAGCCCGCTGAGTTCTGGCACCTATCCGAGTCTTGAATATGCATCTGCCACACCGTTGTCCTAACATCCGACAGAAGGGTTGCGTCTATATGCATATAACAGCTGTGGATGAACTACCCCACTGGCGTGTCTGTTTACCCGAACCAACCCTCAACGAAACTACGTGCGTATGTAACGAGACAAAAAAGAGATTTCCTTCTTCAGAGAATCGTCACCCATTAATTTCGCACCCTTTCTGTGAAATATGAAACCAATTGACAAGCTTTGGAGACTTGGAACTGGATGAATAGATGGTTCTTATCTCAACAGCTTATACTTCGGAAGACTTCGAGAATGTTTATGAAAATGATAATCATAAGCCGAAGAGAAATTCAGTCAATTGACTCACTAAATTTGTATCACCATTATTATCATCGTCATTGTTAACTAATGGAATGGGCTCTTTGTTCGTTCCATCCTCACATTTATGAGAAATTTGAACTATCACTAGATATTCTCTTGTTGTATGATCAGTATGACGTAAGGACATACTGTAGCTTAAGACAACACAGTACAAAAACCATGCAAAAGAGACACACTCTTGACTTGACTTGTGAGGGTTGGATCCATACACTTAGGCTCACATCTTCCCATAATGTTCTCTATACAGTTGGTTGCCATTCGTGAATCCGACGCTGACAATCGGACCATCCTTCCACAGCCCTGCAGGGCATGGTCCCATCTCAAGACGAGAAATTAGAACCCCAGGGTTCGGTGACACAATTCCTTATTACATTTATCATCATTTAAAATCTGTATTACACCCAAGACTTCATCTCAGCCTATTTTAACTACTGTAGATGATAGATGAAAAGAGGGGAGATGGAGAATGTTGATGGGATAGAAGAGGGAGGCGAAATATCTCGAGAAAGAAAAACTCTCTTCAACGTCTGTTTTTCCGTACCTCCGTACCTGCTAGCACTGAGCAAGAAACACAGTGAGTCTCTGTAAGAGGGAGGCAAATATCCAGCTTCTTGCTGGGATTAAATACCAGGTCTTTCAGACTTGTGATTAGAAACCACTGACAACATTATACAATTTTGTAGGTTCTAATGCCGTCTTAGTTTTCTCTCTTTTCGTAGTTTGGTCCGAGTTATTTCATTTGATACTAAGGAAACAAAACCGTAGTGGAACTGTTGCAACGTGTAGAAAAGACACGCTCTCACTAAGGAGGGAAAATTTTGAGTTGTAAAAGTGTAAAGTAATGTATAATCGTCGAATCTCGAAACAATCATTGAAAATATAACTTACATCACACACACAAAGTATAAAATTGTGTACCAAAGAATTCCGAATCGTGAACAATAAACAGCTCATGTTGTAGGCTACGTGTAAGTGATTATATACCACAGATGCATAGCGTATGCGCTTCTCAATCAAGTTGACTGTGGTTAAATTTCCGTCCTGCACGGATATTTATCTCCATTCCACTGGGCTAGGTATTTGTTCCTTGTCTTATGCTTGATTTGAGATATTTCCGGATGACCCTGCTTCGTGATATCCACAAGGTCAGGAAGGTCTGCAATGTAACAGACCTTGATCTAAGGAAAACTATAGACTACCGTCAACTACTTCGTAATAGAGTAAGCCATGCAACAAACAAAACAATAACGTAACTGTTTCAGAGAATGTTTAAAATTATAACAAATGTTCAAAATGAGAACCATTCACGGCCAAACAATGCCCCAGTCTATCACGAAAGCAGTCTGTACTGTATTTTACGATACTAATAATTGTTAATTTTTATCTTTGAAATGTCTCCACCCCTAAACCCCTATTTTTCAAGTTGGTCCAGTAGTATGTTTCATTGTGGGATTAGACCTATAATATTATGTCATAGGCTCCATCTGTGTTTCGTCATAAGTTGTTATGCAGTTGCATCGCATTATTCAGTATTCCTATAACGTGTACTCTGGTGTCACATTTTATGTACGAGGGGCGATCAATGAGTCATTTTCCCGTAGCTGTGAAAAATTGTTGTTATTAATTTACACACTTCCTTCAACTCCATTCAGGACCTACTTCTCCACGTAAGCATATTCGATATTGAGGAATTTGTTCCATCTGTGTACCAACTTATGAATTCCCTCTTCAAACAACATTATGGCTCTGTCTGTATAAAAAACGCTGCACCTCTGTTTTGACCTACTCATCTTTCTGGAAACAGTGACCTTCCAACTCCTTTTTCAGTGTTGGGAACAGATGGAAATTGCTAGGCGCCAAATCAGAGCTGTCAGGTGGATGTTCAAGGAACTTCCAGCGAAACCGTGCAACTTGGCATTGGGTTTGGTTTGCAGTTTGCGGTCGAGCGTTGTCGTCAAAGAGGAGAACACCTCGGATGAGGAATCCAGGAGGTTTGTGATGGATTGCAGATTTGAGATGTTGTAAGGCTGCACAGTAACGATCATCGTTGGTGTTTCTCGTGGTTCGAGAATGTCAACAAAAAGAAGTCCTTTGGAATCACAGATTACCGCTTTTCTCGCACGAAACATAACGGGTGATGAAAGTTGGGTGCATAATTACACTCCTGAAGTGAAAGTGACGTCCATGGAATGGAAACATTGCGCTTCGCCAGGAAGAAAAACGTTTAAGGTCACTCCCTCTGCAGTAAGTTATGTCGACTGTATTCTGTGATTCCAAAGGACCTCTTCTTGTTGATTTTCTCGAACCACGAGAAACAGTAAATGCTGACAGTTACTGTGCAAACTTGCAACGTCTCAAGTCTGCAATCAGTCACAAACACCTTGGACTCCTCCCACGAAGTGTCCTCCTCTTTGATGACAACGCTCGACCTGCAAATCAAACCCAACGCCAAATTGCACGGTTTCGCTGGGAATGCCTTGAACTTACAGCTCTGATTTGGCGCCTAGCGAATGCCATCTGTTCCGAACACTGAAAAAGAAAATGGAAGGTCGCTGTTTCCAGAAAGATGGGTAGGTCAAAACAGGGGTGCAGCGTTTTTTATACAGCCAGATGAGACAAAATATGCTTCAACATTGGAGGAGGAGGAGGAGTAGATCATGGGTGGAGTTAGAGGATGTGTAAAGTAGTTGACTGTAAAATAATAACAATAAATTTCACAGGTACAGGAAAATTACTTATTGAACGCCCCTCGTAATTTCTTTACAAAACTCCTATTGATGGTTGTGATTCGTTTTGAAAATTCCGTAAGATTAAATGTAAAGTTCATTACTGAATTGTATGTTTTGTTGTCAGCAAGATTTATCTCATACGGATTGTGTTTATGTATTTTTCCTAATGACTTAAGTAGTGGTTTAGCATCATGGTGAACATATAATCAAGGAGATTCATCAATTTTATATAGGTATCTGGTGTTGGTTCAGAATATTATTATTATTATTATTATTATTATCATTATTATTATTATTATTATTATTATTATTATTATGCTTTATTTATTCTTTTTATCTATTTATGTTAAACATTTTAATTTAATTACAGAGTATAAACATAGCGGTAATATGAAATTATTGAACAGTAAAACGCAATTAAAAAAACATAAACAGAAAAGGAGTGTTGCGAAAATGAATTACTTTCTCTTTATATGTAGGCCTATTATGAGTTTCGTAACAATTCAGTTCTTCATTAACTTACAAATGAGACTATGCAGAGCATTCGCTTAGATAAATGCAGTCGGCTTTTACTGTTATAGATCAAAATCAACTGCCAAGGAGATAGCTATTGAAAAGTTAGAGCATTAATATATAATATAATATAATATAATATAATATAATATAATATAATATAATATAATATAATATAATATAATATAATATAATATACAACTGACTTCCGCAGTTCAGTATAGTTCGTGGCAATACAGTATACATTAGAACAGCGAATCTTATGGTGAAATAATGCTGAAAAATTATGAAAATCCACTTTTTTGTTTTTATAATCGTAATTATACTTTGGACTGTTTTAAATGATCTAGCCATATAATCAAATGTGGCCAAACATATGGTGCGTGATTGAGTTGAGAGAAATGTTTTTTGTTTTTTATGAAGTTTTTAAACATTAAAATTTTAAGCATTTTATTGAATTAAAAATGCTCCTAGCACAACAGTTATTATCAATTTAGTATAAAACTTGTTACAGAGGTTAATTAAATGTTGACAAATAAAATTTAATTTGCATTTGTATGAAATATTAATACTAAGTTCCTTCCGGGCATATTCATGTTGCACTTATATTAAAATATGCTGTAATGGTATATTCATGAAATTTAAAAGCTTATTGTCTCTCTATTTAGATTTAACTCAAAAGCTAATTAATTTTTATTCCCATGACTATTTTCAAGCTTTTGAGAAAGTATGAACTAACAATTTTGAAAACTTTGACAGAAGGAGCATTTGTAGTGATGTCAATATAAAATATATTTGAAAAATATAATTTGAAAACTCTGCCTTAATAGCATAAAATTTTGTACAGATGATAGTATTGTAAGCCTGTTTATGTAGTTTAAATTTCAAAAATTTTGGATGAAAATCGTGGACGTTTTAAAAATCGTATGTGTCCTCTTAATGTATTAGGCCTATACTTCGTTACGAAGACATTTTCACAAAATGTGTCATGCTATATTTCCAGCAATCGATAGTTTCCGCACCTATTAAAGATAAGCCAATAATTCACATCTTTAATGTTATATATATGCCTAAATCGTGAGATTTTAATGCCGAAAGCTACCACTAAGAGATGGATTGAACTGTTCTTTTTAAGAAACAGTTTCGTCTGTAACTCTTTCATGAACAAAGCTGTTCCAAAATAACAGTTTCAAAGAAACAGTTTCATAAGAATATGTTTACAACATCAGTGCCAACTGTTCCAAGTGTTTCAACTGTTTCAACTTCTCACCTGCTTCAGGAACATTTTTCCTTGTCCTTGAATCGTCTTCAAATCAGCTGTTCAGTGCATTATGACGACCAAAGTCATTTTTCGTAGATTACTGTTAAGAACACAGTAAATAACTATAATTCAAAATGAATCGATTTTAGTAAAAATAATGCATATAACCCTAGGAGAGTTTAATAACAATAACAATGATATTATCCGATGATATTTTTCGCGATATATTAATAATTAACACTGTTAGGACACCATAAACATATTCTCCATCAATGGACAGCTAGTAATTAATATAAGATTTATTAGGGAATTTGATTCGTACAATTAAATTGCGTGACCCTACATAGGCTACTGTTGCACGAAGGCCGTGTGGAACATGAATAATATTATATCTACTTTCGATTGGAGGTCAATGATAGTGCTGCACGTGGCCTTTGCAGACAGCAAAGAAGAGGAAAACTGTTTAGAAATTGAACTGTTTATCTCTTGGAACCATGTGGAACGTTGAAATGATCACTGGAGCAGTGTAATACTCTTTGGAACAGTTGGAATAGGTTATATCACGAAACTGTTTCGTATCGAAACAGTTTCAATTGTGAAACAGTTTCAAAAAAACTGTTGCAGCTCTTTTTATCCATCTCTACTAAGAGGACTGTTATTTTTCCATGTCACTGTTTCCAGACGTACACTCGTTGGAGTAATTAATTTCTCTCGGGAGATAATTTCTCGTTCAATACGAAATTCAACGTTTCATTTGGTGATTATATTCTACGTGATACAAAAGAATGACCAAGATATAATTGGTTATATGATTTTACAGCCATTATATGTTCTTGATTTAAAATAAGGATTCATTAACATTTTGCTAAAAAGTATTAGCCAGTATGTGGCGTGCATCATTCCCGGAAAAATTGCAATTCGCAAATGCTCATAAACCGTTCGTACAATAGGCCTAAGGTTAGGATGAATGTCAATTCTGCAATGCTTGGGAAAAGTGGCATAAGTCAGTTTCCAAAAGAAAATTATTAATTTATTGACAACTTACGGAACATCTGCTCGCTTGGGAAAAGAGACATAAGTATTTCTCCCATTAGAATAATTCATACGGGCTATTCCATCTCAAATCGACCGAAATATAGAGAAAATTGACCTTGCAATTTTTAAATAAAATGAAACTTTTTCTGTCCGTAGACAACTGTGATATAATGTTTTGTGCAAAGTTTGAGGCATCAGAACTTAATACTGTTTAAATTAATAATATTTAAATTTATCGTATTTTCATCAAATTAGCAACTTTAAACTGTTGTGGCTCCGAAACTCTTTCACCCAATGATCAAAATCATGGTTTATTTTGATGCTGAGAAATTAAAGTTTATATTGACATGTAAATAGTTTTTCTTACTTTTTATGGAAATGGAGAAATTTAGATTTTTCTTCATTAAGACGCCTTTGGCCACGAAAAAATATTTTTAAAATATATGGTTAGATTCCGCATTGAAAGTACAAATAAACACATATTTTTTACTGGTGGTACGTTGATAAGAAAGTATTGAAAATATCAAATAAAGAAAATGAATAGTACGCGCGTGAACTAACCAGCTGACTGTGAGATGGGAGGTAGTCGAGACAAGCAAGGCCAGGAGACAAACGCATGATGTGTCGTCTAGCAGTCATGGCTGGGCTAGCTTTATCACAAGTTTTCATAAACACAGGAGTAAAATGACGCCCAATGCTCGCTTATCTTCAGCTCTCAGCCAGTGCGTGCGGTCTTGGTGCGGTACTGCGCAGTTCAAGTCTAGGCGTGTGAAAATAATTTATTTAATACCCTCGAAACTTATTGCCAAGCCACTAAGCAAACAATGCCGAATCCCTCTTAATAATGCAAAGTTTTTTCTCAATATTTTTTTACATTTTTACAAATGGCCAAAAAGCCTAGAAGCAAGTAAAATCAGATTATCTGTCTCTCTGTGTACAATAAAAAATAAGGATTACTTCTTAACATAACCTACCAAATGTCAGCTTCAAAATAAGCTCTCGTTCAATGTTCTGCAGCAAATGGTTCCAGAGCTCTGAGCGCTGAAAGAGGCTTGTTTTTATAAAATACGCTAAATTTGTCGCTCAATAATACGAAAACCGTTTGACTTTCGATAGTATATTTATGAAAATGCACTCCCCTCAGCACCTTGTATAAGTAGGGGAAAAATTTGAGTATAAAAAAATGCGAGGTTTTTTACTGATCGATTTCATATGGAATAGCCCATACAGAAGAAAATCAAATCGATATAAATCAGTGTGAAGACAGTTTTTTCCTTCTCCTGTTAAATTAACATTTTTGACTTGTGTCACTTTTCCCGAGCACTACAGAATTGTTAGTACATAATTCACACATGCTGAAGATACATGATGACATAGATCCAGTGACGATGTTGAGTGTGATTGAGTACATAATGTTGAAAGGTACTTGTGCAGATATGAACATAATTATACTCGTGGGTTTTAGTTCGATCTTAGTTTTAAGATACAAATTAGAATATTTCAAATGTTATTTTAAGTGATCGTTTCATTTAATTTAGTATATTCCCTGTTGTTGTTGTTGTTATTATTATTATTATTATTATTATTATTATTATTATTATTAGTATTATCATTAATTGTATTTTTAATTAACAAGTTTATTATTGTCATTATTGAGTGTAATTAGTTACCACTGCCACCGGGTATATACCCATTGCAGTGTGAATACATACATACATACATACATACATACATACATACATACATACATACATACATACATACATACATACATAAGCCACCATGAAATTCTTGTTCATCGCGCTTGACAGCAGCCGCGATCGTGTGTGGAGCTTCCTGCAGTGCGAGGCACTATACATAGTCTATCTGTTTGCATTTCATATCACACTGCGGCGATATTACCTAGGATATGAGCGCGGCTGTAACTGTGAGCAGGTTGGCCCAGGTCAGGCCCGCCGCAAGTTTAGTTGTTACAACCGCGCAACATGCAAGACTTGCTATATCCAGATCTTTATTGTACGCACGATCTCTCCATTAACGTTCCATGAAGGTCGGCCAGAATGAGAAAGGGGGTGGGACTCATAATAATATCGCAGCCATAGCTCTCCCAAGAGAGTTTCTCAGCCATTGTTTGTAACAAGAGTGCCCTGACGTAGTTGTCTGGGATTGCTGAAGGTCATTGTCTCCTAATTGTTATGAGAATACCTATTTTCACTTAAGCGAATATAAGAGGTCAACGAAACACATTATCGCGTGGTTGGTATTTTTATGACTTCATCGCAGATTAGAACCAGGATCACAGATTTACTGTCTTTTAAACGGGGAGTCACAATGATTTGCGTGTCTTAACGTCTTTTTGTACAATTACAGCAGAAATTAAAGCATAAAGCCTGACTTTTTCTTCTTCTGATTCTCTCTCTTCATCACGAACTTTCTAAATAACGTCTTCATATTGCAATAAAAATGAGCCATTCCATCTTTTCCTACGGCGCATAGCGTGCAATAACGCAAATCTAGCTAGACAAAATTAATGTTTTCTCTACTTTCCAACAGATTTTTATCAAACTTTGTACAGACCTTATAAATAGCACATATTTTTTGTGTACTAACTCTGACTACGTTTGTGTACGAGGAACTACCCCTTTATATGGGTGTACAAACTATATTTACGGTTCCATAAGAGGAAGTACCCCTTAAAGGGGGTGCATTTACGCAAAATTAACTTCTCTCCTACACAACAGATTTTTATGAAACTTTGTAGAGGAGTTACAGGTAGCATATATTTTTGTGTACAAATTCTGATTACAGCTATGCTACCTGTAGGTCTAATTGTTGTACAAAGTTTCTTAAAAATAGATTATATAGGAGAGAAGTTATTAATTTTGTCTAAATGCACCACTATAAAGGGACAGTTCGTCTTATAAAACATAATCAGACTTTGTAGACAAAAAATATATTCTGCCTGTAATGTCTGTATAAATTTCATAAAAATCTGTTAGATAGGAGAGAAGTTACTAATTTTGTTTAAATGCACCCGCTATAAAGGGGTAGTTTTTCTTGTGCAAACGTAATCAGAGTTTGTATACAAAACATGTGTGCCACCTGTAAGGCATGTATGAAGTTTCATAACAATCCATTACAATGCAGAGAAGTAATTAATTCTGTCCAGCTAGTGATTTGCATTCTGGTTCACTATGCGTTTGTTAAGGTTAGATAAAAATGTGTCCAATGTATTTTTAACCTGATGTTCGATGTCATGTGAATAATTTTGCAGGCCTAAAACACTCACAAGTGATTAAAAACTTCCTCATTCCATTATTCTTTTCTGCTGTTTAGCGAAACCTGGAACAGTTACCGTATGTCCCACCACTGAAAAGAATTAATTACAGATAAATGCGCAAGAACGCGCAAAATTTAAGGCAGGGATTCAACACTCTAAATGATACTGTATTAAATGGTAAAATAATTGTTGTAACCGAACGTGGCAGATTTTACTGAAGTTTACATTATATTGGAAAATTTTAAAATAATATTTTTTTCTTCAATTGCAATGTTTAAACCCCTCTGTAAAAAGAAAAATATTTTACAAACTTGTAATTGAAGTTACATTAGTAAGAACGTACCTATCTGAACAGATTCCATGTCTCACAACATTATAAATCACTAACAATTGGCTATTTTTCATCAGCATAATGAGCCTCTCTCTCTACGACTGAACCGGAGCTAGAAGTGTTAGGAAGAACTAATTGTTTATACCCTTTTAAATATAGCTTGCCGCTGATAAAACAGTAAAAGCTATTGCCCACAACATTCTTAAAATGTTGAAGAACATGAATTCTTATTCACCTATGCCTAACTAAACAAGTCGAAATTTGATTTTTGTCCACCTAGACTGGGAAAATTACACATTGTGCGTCGTAGAGTCCTAATGATTTTCCGTCCTTCAGACCTACTGTATCATTATTGCTATTTTTTGTAATCATATCCTTTCCTTAGCGTCGCGGTTAAGGCGTTTGCTATAAAGCGGATAATCATGGACTCGATTCCCATTAATATGAATTTTCTCCAATGTTAAAATCCATCCGGCCGCACTGTAGCCGTGGAGTTCACTCAGAATCTAACGTAAATTGGCGTAGCTCAGTCGGCTAAGGCACTTGCCTGCCAATTCGGAATTGCGCTCAGGCGTGGGTTCGATTCCCGCCTTGGACCGATTACTGGTTGGGTTTTTTCTGACGTTTTTCCCTATCGCAAGGCGATTGTCGGGTAATCTATGACAAATTCTTGGCCTCATCTCGCTATCACCAATCCCATCGACGCTAAATACCGGTAATCTGGTAGTTGATACAGAGTCGTTAAATAACAAAGCAAAAAAACCTAAATGGTATTATAATATGTCAAACACTATTTTTAGATAGCCATGTAGCCCAGGAGTTCCCAACCGGTATGTCGCGCAGCTCCATGGAATGTGTCGCGAAATTTTAGAATTTAAAAATAAATTTTATGCGATCCAGACAGTCTCTTTACAACGCATTTTTTTTATTTGCAATGAAGTCTTTGATATGATACATTTTATTTTGAAACAGACTTTACCAATTAAACGTGAACACCTGCAACAATGCTGAGTGCAGTTTTTCAACCATAAGGCCACGTATAGAGAAATTCTGTGCAACTCACCGAGCGCAGACTTCACATTAATTTAAATAGACGAGTTTTCAAAAACGATAATATTTTTTTAACGGACATTCACATAGAAATGTTGGGATTTTTTACATATACCTTTGTTTTTATCTGATGCCACTCAAGTTTCTGTTTGTTCTTTTACAATTTTTGATTGCGTGTTAACATCGACCTATCTACAACACTGGATGTCCGAAACTTCATATAAGTTGTTACCAGTGCTTTTTTTTCTGGCAGAATGCGCTGGAACGGCGTTCCAGCACCTTTTTGTTGCATTTTTCATCATGGAACCGAAATATGTGTGTTTTAGATATAATTTTTCTTTGAATTCCGCTTAGATCTTGAAAATTTTAGCTGGACGAAAAGGAGGTTAAAAGCGACGAAATTCCCGTGCAGTGAACAGTGATTATCTCCCCGTCCGCTATAAAATATTCTACTCAGAGTTCCACAACTTTTCTACAGAAGAAAAACACTAGTTTTATTATTAATAAAAACAAATAAGTGTGTGGCGATATCGTGGGCGTTCAGTGAAGTGTATCGTCATTCAAGAAAGGATGTAGCCTATCGTTTGTTAGATCTTAATAAATCATAATAAATTAATTAATTTTAGGAAGAGACTAGTGAAGTGCTTTGTGTGAAGTGAGGCATTGTATAGAGCAGAAACATGGACATTACGACGAAGTTAGGAGAAGTGACTAGAAGCATTTGAAATGTGGATGTGAAGAAAGATGGAGCGTGTGAAATGGACAAACAGAATAGGAAATGAAGCTGTGATGGAAAGAGTGAGTGAAGAAAGAATGATGCTGAAACTTACCAGGAAGAGAAAGAGGAATTGGTTGGATCAATGGTTGAGAAGAAACTGCCTACTGAAGGATACATTGGAAGGAATGGTGAACGGGAGAAGATTTCGGTGCAGAAGAATGATGATGACATTAAGATATAGTCTAGCGGAGACTAAAAGGAAGTCAGAAAATAGGAACCATTGGAGAAAGCTGGGTTTGCAGTGAAAAACCTATCATTTGCAGAACACTACTCGTATGTATTATATGTTAGCTGACAAACTTAATCTTGTTAAACAAAATAATTCGGTTAAGGAAGTCAGCTATAGGCCTAACGGCTGGGGGGACCATCATGCTAATCACACAATAATTTCGTTCTGGTTGGATGATCGTTCACCTTTGCTGAAGCATGTGATTACGTATGATTTCTGTAGTTTGAGAGTTAGTTAAATAGAAAACGACATTTATCTTCTTATAAGTGAAAATATTAATATTATCTTCCTAAACGAAAAATATTAATCTTATTTAACAAGATTCTTAAATTTCATACGTTATGTTGTCGGTAGGCCATACAATGAAGCAATAGTAGAATTAAAATGACAATGGAAACAATTTTCCAGAAAAGCTTTCCCCAAAGCCATTTTTTCTAATTTGCTTCACGTAAGGTAGATTATATACTGATTCCCCTTGTTGACGTGTCTTCATACGAAGTGTATTTGAGTTTTAAAATATATTAAAATAAAACCACGTCAGTCTTTCCACTGCCGACTCCTCTTAGTGATCTGGCTTGTTTATTTACATATAAAAACGATCCGGGCTTAGAACGACGTCTCAAGGAAGCAAATAAAATTACATTTCGTTCACAGTTGTGGCGTATTCAATATTTCACGCCCCAATCTGCAGCTATCATGTGAGCTGGACTGCAGTCTCATTTGTTGCAGAGCCCTCTCTCGTCAGCCCATGGGAGTCTTATACTATGTAGTCAGGGGGGAAAGAGCTGCCCGTGGACGGAAATGAACGGCAAAATATCGAGGGAAATGCATACGGAATAAGGGTGGAGAATTCGGTGGTGACGGGACAGGGTGAGGGGTTAACACTGGAAATAGCTATGGACGTAAGAAACAAGGAGGATCGTTTAAGGTGAGCTGTTTCTGTGGCCTCGTTTTCGAAACTCAATCGAATATCGTCACATAATAGATGCAGACTTCGTACAGATGCTCAGCATAAGTTAACAATAGAAATTATTTCTTCAAGTCTTCAAGTGAAGAACTACGGCGCGGGGCATCATTTTTAAGGTGGTTACTTAACGACGCTGTATTAACTACTAGATTATTTAGCATCTATGGAATTAATGATAGCGGATGGTATTTGGCGAGATGAAGCCTTAGATTACCTGACATTCGCCTTTCAATTAGGGGAAACCTCAGAAAAATCCATCCAGGTAGTCAGCCGAAGCGGGAACCGAACCCACGTCCAAACGCAGCCCCAAATCTGCAGACAAACGCTCTACCGTCTTTGCTACACCGCCGGTGGCTGAGCGGGGCATCATAAATACATAATAAAATATGATAAGAATAAAAGTAGACATCTAGAAAACATGGAATGTCGTAGACTTCGAATTGAAAAACAGCACTGGAATATTAGCCAGGAAGAAGAAGAACAAGTTTGGGAAGATCAAGTTGACGATGGGTTATGATTATAATCAAAATTATGACTGTGACATAATGTTTTATAGGCTACTTCTAAGAACTATAAGCCTACTAGCAGAACTTAAAAAGTAACAATAAAGTACGGGAAGTGTGTAGACAAAATAAATTTGAAGTGAAGATGAAGCGAGTCGAGAAGGCTTTCCTTGGTGATGATGGTAGTTGTGGTGGTAGTGTCTTCGATATACTTATTTCACAGAGAAAAACATAAAGATATTACGCTATTTTTTTATTTTAGTTGGTTATTTAACGACGCTGTGTCAACTACAAGGTTATTTAGTGTCGATGAGATTGGTGGTTTGGTGGTAGCGAGATGAGGCCGAGGATTCGCCATAGATTACCTGGCATTCACTTTACGTTTGGGGAAAACACCTGAGCGAAACTTCAGACCGGTAGGCGATCGCCTTAACCGACTAAGCCAAGCCGCTGGCTTATTAGGCTATATGAAGTACACACTGCCACTTCATTCTGTGTCTTGTTTTAGATCACAAAGAGAAACTTCGGTTTTATTTAGCTTGGCACACGTAAACTGACCTTTAATCCATGTAACACAGCATCAGAAGTAATGCATCATATTGAATATAAGACTGGTCTTTCAGAAATCGTACACTGACCACTGTAATGCAAGCCACACAAAGGACAAGAACTTGCCTCGTGTAACACAATGAGGCAGATTATCCACTTTCAATATACACGTAGATGAGACTTGCAACAATATCAGCTTTCAACTAGCGATTATTCTATTTCATACGAAATGTTTGGAACAGGTTTTCACACGCGTCGCACTTGAGAGCTATTTTGTTGTGTACTTAATTGTTTTGGTCCATTTACATCCCTTGTTGCGGCTAAAGCGAAGGGAAAACTAAGTCATTGTGGAGACCGAACTGACCATACAGGTTTCCGAAGATTCGTTCAAAGCTGTCTGACCTCTGGTCCAGTCAGAATCCAGTCAGGTCTTTACATAAAGAGATAAAGTGAGGCAGTAACTAGATCAAACTGGAATATAGCGCGTGCCAGCTGACCTTTGGTCCAGAGAATGTTAGGGATGGTGAACTGGAGCACAATTGAAACCAGATTATCGTTTATGAGTAAGTGGAAGTCTGTTAAATGCTAACACCGCATCATGTTGTTGAATTAAGATTCAAAAGGTGAATAACAAATTGTTGTGATATAGTTGAGAGGGGAAGAGTCAAGTGCAGATGCGATTGCGCATGGGATAATGTTTCAAAGGGGAGTAAAAATAGAGCAGTTTATAATTGTAATAGGTATAAAATATGAACTTCGAATACAAACAGGACTTCACTGACAAGGACCAGTTCTGATCTTGTGAAGAGTGTCACTTGAAGCATTTTCATTTTAGTTAATAATTTTTAAACAAATATTTTCACTTATTCTCCACTAGAGAATTTTATGTATCAATTCTGGTGGAATTTTTTTCGATCTTTTATTAGTTTCGGAGAAACGGATAAAAATAGATTTCAGACAACATTAGAGGTCTGCATTGGATGTATGGTGGTATTACTTTAATACTTTTTTGCTTTTTTCTATAACGGAGATGTGAGGGCTGTACGCCTAATGATAAGAATAATAATAATCCGAGGCACGACAACCCATGAAGGACCATGACCGACCAGCGCCTTACGTTCACATGCCGAAGCAAGGTGGATGATCATCCAACCAGAATGGAGGTATCGTGTGGTTAGCACGACGATTCTCCCAGCCGTTATAGCTGGCTTTCGTAACCTAATTTCGCTGTCATAGCTCCTCAAGTGCATCACGATGCTGGGTGAGTACTGGTCCCATACAATAGACAAATTTCATGAGAAAATTTCTTCCTAAAATACATGGTTCTTTTAGTGATGATTGTTAATAATATAATTAGGATTATGAATCCTACAATATCTTTGATTGAATAAATCGATTAATATTTATATCCCCATCCATATAATCGTCACTATATAAAATAACTAAAGAAGAAATAAAAAACATAAATATCAAGGATATTAAATCAAATAAAAATGTTATAACAACAGATCCTTCATGAGGACTCGAACCAGCGCTCATTCCGTGACGCGAGTCCTAGGCAGGATGCCTTAGATTACGATGCCATGATGCGGGACAATGGAAATATAGCCGGCTGCTAACGAAGTCGCTCCAAATCGGAGTGGTAAGAAAGGAACGATAACTGAAGTCGCTCCCGCGCGTAAGTTATTTACTTTCTTGAGGCGTCCTACACCGTTTATGAACTCGCTCCAATCCCCTTCCCCTCGAAGGTCGTGGACTACTTATTACAAAATGACACAGATGAAAACAATACTTTCTCTCCAGAAATGTGGGCACAGTTCTCAGAAAGCTCCGTCCGTACCACAAATAAGTGCGAAGCGTTCCATGCTAAGTTCAATGGACTATTCTACAAGCCGCACCCATATATTTTTCAATTAACTGAAGTTTTAAAGAACATTCAAAGTGACACACACCTTCTAATAAGATAAAAAACGAAAAAAAAAAAAAAACAGAATAATAAAACCCACGAAAAAGAGACGTTCAGCTTGCATGAAATTATGGAATATAAAACACATTCAATAACAAGATACAACTTTGTTAGAAGCGTTGCTTTTAAACTTTTACCTTTTTAGATTATACCATACTTTTTTACGAAGTGACTCTGCACCAAGAATGTTTCTGTATCAAACACTTTTATAGACTGCATAAAATGGGAAGGAAAATGTTTATACGGAGCGAGTCTGCATAAAATGAGAAGAAAAATATTTATACTGGACGGGAGCGAGCCCATGTGATCATTGGGGATGAGCTCATGTATAAAAGGGGTACTTAGGACTGACTTCACGAAACCCCGTATAGCCTAATGCAAATTAACTGAATTGCTGCGGAACTCATAAGATAGGGAGAGAAAATCCAGAAAGGGATAGCTGCCCTATAACAAGAGGTGCCGTTTGGTTACAGCCACATAATTAATTAATTTGTTTATGCACAAAAATAAAACAATATTTCTATGTAGGGCCTAGTTAAGTTTGCTTTTTTTTTGTTTTTTAGCAGCCATCCCTTTAACTGAATTATACATCATGATTAAAAAAGTATGGTGAAAAACATAAAATCTGTTGCGAGAGTTACGACAATGGGAAGCAATCAACTGCTCCTACTTATGAAAGCGACCGGTCTCAACTCTGTGTGTTTACTTTAGCCCGTTCACATCGCCATTAATAGAGGCGTAGTGTAGTGCTACATAAGATGGCAACAACAAAGGTAGAAAAAGCTTATTGTGTGTTTTAATTCACACAAACGGGAGCCATTGTGACAGTCCAACGAAACTTTAGGATGTTCGACAGCACCTGAATAACATCCTACCACAACGTTGGATTGGGCATGCAGCAAACAATTTACCAATGTTTGTATGGCCTTCGCGATCGCCGGACGTAACACTCAGCGACTTATTTTTTTATGGAGTAGATTAAAGACTTCTTGTATGTTCCCCCTTGCTAATTGACCTGAATGGCGTGAGATGAAGAATCGAAGCAGCAGTGGAGTCAATAACAGAGGACATGCTTGCACGAGTCTGGACAGAACTAAAGTACCGTCTCGACATCTGTCGTGTCACCAACGGAGGTCACATTGAACATTTGTAGTGCAGGTAAAAAAACTTGGAGGGTTAATTTGTTGTTTCGAGTCAATAAGTTGTTCCTAGGTTGTTCACTTTTGAATAAATCAGTAGGTGTCATGAATTCGGTAAAGAAAACGAACTCTGTTGTCGTTGTGTCCTGTGTTCAGGATGTGTTCACTCAGCAGTCCTGCTGAAACTCCTAAATATTTAATTTATGGTTTTTGCCAATCCACATGAAAGAAAATTTAGTGTTATGTTTCCCTAATGTTTATATTTTGTCGTTAAATATTGATTATATATCTATTAATACTTATTCCAATTATATTTGTATCTACGTACAACTACACCAACTGCTGCTCGCCATTCCTCACTTGGTATGGTAATGACACGCATTACAACTTTTCCATATTCCATCAATAGAAAATAATGTTCCTTAAAAATACATTTTTCAACTTGTAAATATTATTAGCAGGGCTCGGAAGTTGAGGAAAAATACTTTTTCTTTTTAAGCTTCCGAAGACGAGGCCCAACATAATACATGTTCATTTTGGGTCATTGTAGGCCAGAAAATGATGGGTTTAATTTGTCCTTTTTTTTCTGTTTCGGGGTTTTTTTGACTTATTGGTCATTTTTTAGCCTTTTTTAGTCTTAATGGCTTTTTTTTGCAACTTCAGCTTCATTCAAATTCCTTTTTCAAATTATGTTAATCTAAAAAAATTATAATGTCTCAAAGAAGAAGCATTTTATTCATATTGTTTTTTCGCACTGTATGTTGCATACCACCAGAATTTTTTATTTTTGAAACATTATATTCATTAAATACGTAATTGAAACTCAAATTATTAATTAATTTGGATTACATTTTTACGTCCCTTTTCCAATCTTTAGGTCCTTTTTATGATATCTTTAGGTCTTTTTAAAGGTATTTTTTAGGCAATTTATAGGTTTCCAACTTCCGAGCCATAATTATAAGAATATAATTGTTTTATTATCTCCTAAAGTCAGTGTTACATTCAGACACTAAATATCCTATGATGTTGATACAGCGTCGTAAAGTAACCTACTTAAAAACCTTAAAATTATCTTGGAATTTATTTATAACAATAGGAATTTATATTCGTGTAATTACCTCACTCTCACCTACATTGGAAAAGGATTAGACTAGTGGCAAGAGAGCTACATAAAAACACATTTTTATGCAAATATTAACTTAATTGAGTTTTTTTGTATATTTAATCATCTTTCTGAAATTACATTCAAAATTAGTTCCTTTGAAGTAATTTTTTGTGGTGTGACATCACTTAATTGTACATTTATTTAATTTTATTTCTCAGGTCTCGGATGTGGTGGATTAAAATAGCTATTTCTGCATTTTCATAATCTGATACACTAAGGAATCAAGTCCTGACAAGTAGCTTTTTATAATATTGAACTTATTACTCCAATGATAGGATGATGAATATCATAGCTGAATATTTAGAGAGACAAGAAAACATAACCAATTTTGACTCGAATGCTCTCCTTCAAGGAAAGAATTTTTTTACTTGCAGGAAATCTACAAAATGGATCTTCCTACTTTGTGTTTTCCTCCCAAAGGAAGCCAAGTTAAAAATTTTATTTCCTTTAAAAGTTCATCGCCCTTAGTAGGGATAAATCCACAAACTTTTAAAATAATATCCAGCATGTCAATCACATGAACACAGGGAGCGACGGTTTGTAGATATATGCATATTGGTATTTTATTTGTGCACAGACATTTGTATGTCTATAGAAATCTGCAATGAATTATATTTAATTTGCAATGTCATTGGAGAGGTGAACAATCGGGCAGCTACTAATGCCAAGATATCGCTTTCCACAAAATCCCCCAAGAGATTATGAGGGTGTGCAATATTTGTGATGCTATCTGAATAGACAATATTTCCCCTTTTATCCTACACATCTGTGATGAATACACAATATTGTTAACAACCATATAACTAGCTTTTTATGGCTATTTTCCTGATTCCCTTCCTTTTTTCTGCAGTTTTTTACCCCAAAAAGTCGTCCCTTCCTCCGATGTGCGTTCCACCTTCCCCGCCCTTGCAATCACCCTCTCTCCATTGCTGAAATAGCTAGTTACAGTTTCGCACGATATGGTTAGGTAGATGCGTTTCGCATAAGCGTGCGTGTGCTGACATAAAAAAGGATTTTGGGGTAAAAATCCTGGATTGTTGAATGGAATAGCAGACATTTAAGGAAGGGTGTGTAGTGAACGGTGAATTTAGCGAATAAATGTCGGTTGAAAAATGAAATGAAAGGTAGCTTTGTTAGGGTGTAAGGAATTCCTAAACTTGAAAAAACTCTCTTTTTCTGATAATACAAACTGTAAACAGGTTCTGTATTGAAATGTTCATCTAGTTCGACACCTGTTTTCCATGCAGTACTTCTACTGTGTTAGCCCATCGAGGATTGAGGATTGTTTACTTTTCCCTTTGTCATATAGGCTACCGATACTTGATTGATTCTGATCCAATGTGAGATACAAGAACCAAGTTTTAACTGTCATCTAATTAACAAATATCAGACAGTTTTTTTTTTCTTTGTTGATAACTCTATAGCATCTATTAGTGCTTTATGGTTGTGCTAACAGATGGAGTTAGTTGTCAACAATGTGACGCTGAAACGTGTGTTTAGGTTACTGCCCAGAGACAGTCCTGATATAATTATTGTGTTTTATATTTTTGATGATTGGCTATTTAATATTAACCCGGCACACTCACAATCATATAAATTTCCAGACTCTAGACACCCAGGTAATTTTTCTTCGTCAAGAAAAATTCATCGAGAGCCGTGCCCGGTAATCGAACCCGGGACCTAGAGATCTGGAAGCCTGGAAGCCAGCATGCTGACCAACAGACCACGGAGGCAGTCAGACAGTATTTTAATTTAATTTTTAGACAGTCGTTTCATAATGACGACTTTTGGATTCTTATTTTAGTATCAAAAAGTCATTCATTTCCACATCCATAAATTAGCGTGCTTAAAAGTAAATTTTCATGCCTAAAAGTACTTTTAAGAATACTACTTAGAAATACTGAAATCATAAATTTCAACTATTTATTTATTTATTAGTTATTTATTTACTTATTTATTTATGTATTTATTTATTTACTTACTTATGTATTTATTTATTTATTTATTTATTTATTTTTTATTCCTAACAATCAGAAGAATAATGATCATAACCTACTACATATCCGAAGGCCGTGAAATCTATCTCTTTTCATACGAATGTAATACTCGTTTGTCTTTAACATCAGAAGTTCGTCATTGCGAGACAAAAATTTAACAATTTTACTCTCTTTAAAATATAAATACATTATGGATTCTCAAGCGACTGTCTAAAAGATCTTGTATGAAACACGTGCGAAACTAGCGTTTTAAGCATTCGCCATGTTGTCCACCTCCCCTTCGGGTCGGTGAGCAATCTTCACTTCTCGTGCTTAAAACGCTATCATTTTGCAGCTTGTTGCATAAATAGCTACTTAGGCCTATTACCCTAACAAAGGCGGAATGCTAAAGCTTCCACTTTACGAGACAATCGACACTGAGTAATAATAGGAATGTCGGTCCAACGTATGGGCTGCACTTTTTCCCGAGGAAATAAGATAGTCGTTTCTGTTAGATGTCTGAACTCCAAAGCTGTTGGTGCTGTCGGGAGGTATAGATCAATGGGAAAAATCTACAACTCAATCAGGATTCGATTCCGCGACCTTCCGGTTTACAGCGTAACGCCTTAACTGCGATTTAACCCTGTATTTACCGCGCGTCCCCTTGTGTTTCATATGTAGGCCCTAGGTAACAAAGTATGAAGACATTGTAGTACGCCTGTTGGTGCCTCGAAAATTGTCTACACGATACTGTGATTCTCTTCAGGTATAGGCTATTTTAGTATTTTTAATTATACAGATTAACAATCAGTATGAATTTTCTTCCAAAGATCAGCATCAAAAGTGACATATCTAATTACTTAGGAAGGCACGGAATGGGGCCTGCTCTTCCAATCCTTGAAAACGGTTAGTCTACTTAGGTCATGACGTCTCTGGCGTAGGCCTAATGGGACAGTGCTCCATTTTGTTGGAAATGGTATATATGAGGTATTCGAGGAATTAGGCCTACATAAATTCTCAGCATGTTCAAGTAAGTCATTTCTGTTATTGTGTTATCCTCAAAAAAAAAAAAAAAAAAAAAAAAAAAGGATGAGAGATTCTGACCGAGACGGTTTTTACTTCTCAAAATCCTACAGTTATGTCAGTTCACATTGCCAAAAACATGGAAGATGATTTCTTCGGAGAAGACAACATGATTGGCAAGTTACTGTAATTGTCATCTATACGAAGCAACATTTCTTGAAGAAACGCTGTTTAAGTTTGATTTTCTGTAGGCCTAATAACAATCTTAGCAGTGAAAATAATAGATAGCTATTATGAAAACAATACACAATATAAAAATTTGACAGCTTAGGAAACTTCTTCATCAATAACCTCAAAGTTTAAGCCTATATTCTCCTGTTCTGTTTCCAGGATTCAATTGGTCTCTCCAGCGTTTCCTTGGTCGTCCAGATGTTCTCTTTCCATTCTGTCTGTACTGTCATACTCTTAACTGAACTCCTTCACTACTCATCCTATTTAGGCTACATGGTCCAACTAGTTTCGTCAGTATTTATCAATTGTTACAGTTATGCACTCTATTTGTAATTTCTATCTGAAGTCTTCATTTCAAATGTGGTTTAGTATTGTATATTCCGTCAAATTTCTGAACAGTCGCACCTCAGCAGCCTCCAATCTTTTCTTCTCTCTAGTTAGAGTTCATGTTTCAGTACCGTTTAACATTAACTGAATTGCCACTGTTTTATAACATTTTAAAAATCTTTCGGTTTCAGCTTTCTTTAACAATGTGCGTTTTACAATTGGCTACCAATTAATTTGTGGTATTTACAGATTTTATTTTCAACATCTCTGAAAAAAATGTGAAATAAATGGCAGCCTAAATAATTAAAGCCATTAAATTGCTCATAAATGATATTCTCAATTACAATTTTTGCTCGAACTGAACTTTTCTGTTTAAAATAGAATATATATTTTAAAGAGATTTTAAAATTTTAATATTGTATAATAGTGTTTAGTAAAATATGGCTCTCTGTATATCATCTTCTGTACTGGCCATTACTACCTGATCATCTGCGAATAATAGTGTGTTCAAGAGGGTATTATTTATTGTAAATTTTTTAAGGTTATCTGTCATTTAATAATGGCATCTTCTATATAGGGCATAAGCCTACTGTAAATTAAAAAAAAAAAAGGATGATAATGGGCACCTTCGTCTTACTTGTTTATTGATTTCTTTGTATTATTTCAGGAGTTCTGTTAAAACCTATTTTAATCTTTGCGCTTACTTACAAATGGCTTTTAAGGAACCCGCAGGTTCACTGCCGTCCTCACATAAGCCCGCCATCGGTCCCTATCCTGTGTAAGATTAATCCAGCCTCCATCATCATATCCCACCACCCTCAAATCCATTTTAATACTATCTTCCCATGTACGTCTCGGCCTCCCCCAAAGATCTTTTTCCCTCCGGTCTCCCAACTAACACTCTATATGCATTTCTGGATTCGCCCATACGTGCTACATGCCCTGCCCATCTCAAACGTCTGGATTTAATGTTCCTAATTATGTCTGGTGAGTCCACACCTGTGGAGTAACGGTTAGTGCGTCTGGCCGCGAAACCAGGTGGCCCGGGTTCGATTCTCGGTCGGGACAAGTTACGTGGTTGAGGTTTTTCCGGGGTTTTCTCTCAACCCAATATGAGTAAATGCTGGGTAACCTTCAGTGCTGGACCCCGGAGTCATTTCAACGGCATTATCACCTTCATCTCATTCAAACGCTAAACAACCTAAGATATTGATAAAGCGTCGTAAAATAACCTACTAAAATAAAAAAATGTCAGGTGAAGAATACAATGCGTGCAGTTCTGCGTTGTGTAACTTTCTCCATTCTCCTGTAACTTCATCTCTCTTAGCCCAAATATTTTCATAAGAACCTTATTCTCAAACACCTACATCCTTTGCACTATTATTATTAAATGATCAGGTTAGGAAACTTAAATAATTAAAAAGTTTATTCGAGAGTAAATATTTTACGAGTATAGTCATTTTTATCGGTATTAATTCTGCTGGACACGTATTAACAACTATGACACTCTTTCAATTTTAGTTTATTTGAACATTCGTATAACATACTTTTTTAATAACTGTTGAAGAATATGATACTCTCAGAAGCATTCTTGTGAAAGAAACTGTCATTTACGATCGATATGAGGAACTTGTTAAGGCTTTGTTGCTGGCAAATTTGACTCGCTTCTCAATCTCTCAAGTTTGTGTGGGTCTTGTCAAGGGACTTGGCCGTGTGCGAGGGAGAGATGTACTCCCGAGTAAGCTACAGAGTCTGCAGACGAGAGGAAGGATAAAAGACCTGGAGATTGATTAGGGCCATTGGCGGAGCCTCTTCATTATAGTCGTTCCACCTCCTCCATCCATCCAGGTTAGCCATTATTCAGGGGCTACTGAGCCGCTCCCTGTCCCATGCATCCCTTTCTTACAAGAGAGAATCCCTTCCTCTCCGCTCGGACTTACACAATCAGATCCAGGAGCTCGCATCACTTCTACTGCAGAATACCAACGCGATGTACAGACTGTAGCACTGGTGGTCTGAGAGATTCCGGCACTCTTTTCTCTACTCGTATTTAATGTAGATTGCATTAAAACTGCACAAGAAATTTGGTACGGCAAAATATGGAGTCACGTAGAAATAACATTGCAGGCGAAGTCTAAGTACTCAGAGAGAACCTTACTCACAATCGTCTTTGTTCACGACGTATTTCCACAATCTAGTATATACAGTCACGAAGCTCAATACGTAGGAAATATGCATCCATAGATAGTTGCTAACCACTAGGATCGCTACTATCGCCTCATTACAGGCACTATGAAACAGTACCGGCACAGTCTATTGTTCCTAGTACCCTCAACAACTCAAGCTTCGTGACTGTATATACTAGACTAGACTGTGGTATTTCTTAGAATCTCTCAAGAAACGAACCCCATTCCACTTTGGCAAGGAACAGCCCTAAAACAGAGGAAGGATAGAGGATGAGATGAAGAGAGAAGATACTTTTCACTATTGCATTGCAACAGTGCCTTTCATATAGGTCTACAATTATTATTTTAACTATTTTCATAGAATGTAAAAATCAAAAGACAGTAGGTCTCTAGTAAATTGCTATACAAAATTATTCACGAATATTAGATCAAGTGGACCATTTCAGTGATGAAGTATGTTTCCATTTTGTATTTTGGCTTTGAACCGATAAACTGTAGGCATAATAGTAGTGATTGGCGCCGCGTCTGGAGCTCAAATGCTCAGGTGACCCGGTTTCGATCCCCAGTCTAGTCATGTCGGAATGTGTGGTGGGTAAAGCAAACGTTGTAGGGATACTCTGTAGCTTCACCAACACTCTTCACTTCCCCTCATTTCATCTATCATCTCCAATAGTTAAAAATAGGCTGAGGTAAAGTCTTAGAGTTAGTACGAGTTTCCGATTCTGATATAGGAGAGTTGGGACTTCGGGTCCTGAGGCTTATCAGGCATTCGTTTGCTAATGGAGATGTCTTTATCAGGATTGAAGTAGAATGATCAATCTGTCAGCATCGGATTCACGAATGCTACCCGGGCCGCCTGTCGACCTTGGACTATACAAAATAACTTATCTAGAGCCTACAATGGGCCAATATAAGTCAAGTACAAGAATCCTGTCCTTGACAAGCCAATCCAAGCCAGTAGTGGTAAGCTTAAATAAGTTGAGATCATCAATATCCCTGGTAGCTGTGCATAGACATTATTCTTCACAAAGCCCCAAACAAAGAAATCGGGTGGCGTCAGGTCTGGAGAATTTGGACGCCATGTGATTGGCCACTGTGGTGATCCATACTGTTGGAACGCCATATCCATGTTGTTTTCATGTTGCAGCTGTGGTGTGGAAAGCGAATGTGATCTCTTTCTGGATATCTACAACGCGCAATGCCTGAAAAAGTTGCATGTGATTGGTGTGAAAGAGGTAAGGTTTCAAGTAACGTTGTCAAGTTGTGTATGGCATAGTTATCTCTGCTGGCAGTCGTCTCAGTCTCTTCCCAGGGCTTGCTTTCATACCTGCGCTGACTGCAGCTACGGTTTCGAGAACACGCCTATGGCCACCAGTGTACGGCATGTTAATAGATCCACTTTCTTAATACATTCTGTATGACAACCTTATCAACTTGTAATTCGGAGCTCTTCGAACATCAGCCTCGTGGTTAAAACGACATGTACTGATATTACAGGTTGATCCGTTTGGGTGTGGATAAAATAAAAACACCGTAAAACATTTACTACTCAACTTTATTTGTTGAAACTTTGTGCATTCAACGCTGAAAGATGGAAAATTCCTCAGAACTCAACATGACCCCCGTTGCGCACCCTGCACAACTCATAACGGTGATGCAATTCAGCTCATGTCCGTTATAATATAAAGGGGGTGATTTGTTGAAAAGCTTGAGTAATTTTTACTCTCAGATCATCAATGTTCATGGGATTCTGTAAATAGATAATGTCTTTAACAAAACCCTACACGAAGAAGTCAAGAGGGGTTAGATCTGGGGAGTTTGGGGACCAAGCCAAGATGTAGTTGCTTCTCGTACTGGGTTTCGCCTGCGACCTCCTGCACGTTTTTAACACAGAACCTGTTTCTACAATAATGTTCGATACCATAACATTATGGAATCGTATTTAGGTACATTACACACACCATACTCTCGTCGAAATTCCCTTTGAACTCTTTTAACACTCTCGAATTTAGCATACCAAAGAACACATTGTCCCCGCTGTTGATTTTTAGTACATTTTAATCATCTACGACTTTCATTTGTCCTTTCAGATTATGCATTGTTGATTGTCATATATGGAAACTTCCATCTTTTGAACATAATGTAACCAGCAAGAAATTTTTCCTACTATCTTAATAGCGTTATAATAATAAATTAATATTATCCACACCCAAACGGATCAGACTATATAATTTCAAATTTTACAAACCACAAATCATATTTCGCTAGTTGCCTTGCAGTAAACGACGTTTTGTTTAATATTCAGTCTTGCTAAGTGACGATCTGACCGGCGAATAGGGATTATAAAAAATGGACACTTCGCGTCGGTACCTTTGATGTAGCCGGACTGATTTCAATGACCTTCAAGCCAGCTAAAGCGTGAGATTCTGCTTTCTCCCTAGAGTTGGCGCTGACATCACAGCAGCTAGCAGTCGACACAGCGGAAATATAACACATACAATTAATTCATCTAGGTACATTATGTACTCAAATAAAATAAATTGGATCCATAAAATAATAAATCCGTCATTAACTGTAATGTCTAGACTCTAGAGTTCCTTTATAATGAGAGTTGAGACGTTGACCCCAACAACAATTAAAATATGTAATGATTTGATAGCGCTGAAAATGGAAAAAACAAAACTCTTACGATAAGTAAAACCATATACCTATATTATATTATATACAAATATTAAACGAATTCGATACTTAATTTTATAATGTATTATATTATTTTATAATATAATTTATTATATCTGAAATATAAAATATTATTATTACAACTAGTTTGTCACTGAGAAATAAGGAAAAGCTGTTAACTTGAATTTATTTGAAGCAAAGCGTTACTGGATTATGCAATAACGTAGGCGATGTTTGGATCCTGTGTTTCAACTCTATTCTCAATTATTATCTTAGCGTATGCTCGATTACACTAAACTCTAGCGCTTGAAAGTGGAACTAAACGCCGGCGCACAGAGAAACAAAACACAGGAAAATTCGCTCAGTGTCCATTCTTTATAATCCCTATTCGTTGATCTGACTTGTTTTGTTTGTGAAAACAATGATACAAAGCTTCCGAGTTTTAACGTCATGTTATTGGAACTGTAATATTCTTTTTTTGGCCGATCGTGTTTTTAACATTACCGATGTTGTTGGCAGGGCTTGTAAGTTAAACTTAGCCTACAACAAACGTGCGGTAAGTAAATAACAAATGAATAACATCTATCGACAAATACGAATAATAACAAATGAATGGCTCCTCTCGACAAATAACAAACGGCGATCACACATAAATGTTAGCGTCCAAAAACAAACTACAGTATTTACTTAAATTTAATAATAATTTAATTTTTATTAAGATCGGCCAAAAAATAGTATGCAATGCATTTGTTAAGTGCATAACAGAGTCTCAGAAATAGAGAATACTCGACTTCGTCTCATCTTCACAAACTTTTCCTCGATGCTGTTATGCCCTTACCATGCTTATATCGCAATAAACTATTGTACCACTCTTGATATAATTTTATAGCGATTTTATTCCATGTCTTCCCAAACAACTCAGTCTATGTAGGCTATTCCACATAGACTATTTGATAATATATTAGAACAGTATTCAGTGCTGATATTTCTCAATAGATTTCTGGTGATGTGGTACTATTTATAATATACTGTCATTATCGCTAATATAGTGGTTACCATTTTAGCCGTTGTGTACGAGGTTCACGGGTTCAAATCCGACTGAGCGATGGAGTTTAAGGACGATAAATGTTTAACATTGCTCCTTGTGGAGGCAAATAAAACTATAAGATTCGTTTCATTAATTTATGAGTGGACATGTAAATAACGAGAAATTATGTTCCACATATAAGGCTCCAGAAAAAACTTGTCGGTCATTTCTCGCCTACATTAAATTTCATAGTTGAATAACCTCTGGAGATGAAAACGACATAAATAAAATAATATACTACTACTACTACTACTACTACTACTACTACTACTACTACTACTACTACTACTATTACCACCACTACTATTCTTAGTCCACACCTGTGGAGTAACGGTTAGCGTGTCTGGCCGCGAAACCACATGGCCCGGTTTCGAATCCCGGTCGGGGCAAGTTACCTCGTTGAGGGTTTTTTCCGGAGTTTTCTGTCAACCATTATGAGCAAATGCTGGGTAACTATCGGTACTGGACCCACTTATTTCACCGGCATTATCACCTTCACTTCATTCAGACGCTAAATAACCTGAGATGTTGATACAGCGTCGTAAAATAACCCACTAAAACTACTATTCCTATCTCTACCACCACCATTACTCCTACCTCTACCACAACCATCACCACTACTCCTACCTCTACCACAACCACTAACACAACCATCACTACTTCTACCTCTACCACCAACACCACCACCACTACTCCTATCTCTACCACCACCATTACTCCTACCTCTACCACAACCATCACCACTACTCCTACCTTTACCACAACCACTAACACACCACCACTACTCCTCCTGTACCACAACCATCACCACTACTCCTATCTCTACCACAACCACCAATACACCACCACTACTCATACCTCTACCACAACCATCACCACTACTCCTACCTCTACCACAAACACTACTACTCCTACCTCTACCATCACCACCACTACTACTCCTACCTCTACCTCTACCACCACTACTACCACTAGTCATAATTTACCTACTCCTGCCTTTCAATGCTAAGAAACTACACAGTTATTTATTCTTCTCACACGTGTGTAACTCTACGTACGTCCTATCTGGTGTGCAGCATCGATCGTCTTCTGCTTTAAACGATGAGAGGTATTCTGCGGTACCTGGATATCATCTCCATTTTTAGACTTCAGAATATGGCAATAGCTAGAGCCTACTGGATGAAGGGGAATAAGAAAGCGAGAGATAGATAGAGAGAGACAGAGGATTTTTTAAAAAAGCTTCTTTTCGTATCAGCAGATTTGACAGTTTTCGTTGCTGAGACAGCAGTAGGCCAGTTGCAGAGGGATGGAAGTGGTGGTCCGACGGGGCCATCTCCTTATCAGGGCCTAGCCAGCAGTAGTAGTCAAGAACACCGCAGCTTCCTTCCCCGACGACAATCCGTCCCCCACCCCTTCACCAAGATCTCCGGTCCGGCTTTCCCTACGTATCAAGTCTGAGCTGGCTTGGATAGGGAAGTCACCCTCACCAAATAAAGAACAACATGGAAATTTTGTGTTGCTTGTGGCTGAAGTGAAAATTCCATGAATATTTTAAATCAGTGATTTAGGGATATTTCAAAGAGTGACCTATTTTAGATCTTCTCATCTTCGGTTTCTGAAATTCTAAAAGATAACACGTCAGAATTCAATGTTGTTAAAATGTGCTTATATCTGTGAAAAATTCACAATTTTACTTAGTAAGTTCTACCTATTTCGCAACAATTCAGTTCTTTACTATAGATTATGTTTTTAGTGTGTTTCTTTGGAACTATCTATCATTCAGGAAACGTACATCTGGATAAACGGATGAAAGATTTAAAAAAATATACATACAGTATAACTCGGAAAATATTATACACAGTTCACTTTTGTGTCTTCGCAAAGCTTTATCCTTATCCCTCTCAAGAACATCCTCTAGCTGGTGACCTTGAAACAGTAAACAATATCAACGTCGTAGCAGAAGGTTGCATGCGTGCTGTGGCTAGCCGAACTAAAGTTTAATACGTGTCCATCGTTATTTTAGAACGCGCAGATGAGTGTAGCGTACGTATTGTTTAATAAATGGATATTGTCTTATAATGACTTCCGCTTAAAGTTAGCTTTGGCTACTGGAGTAGCTCAGTGGGCAAGGAACTAGTCTCCTAATCCAAAACTCCACTGAGCTGTGGGTTCGAATCCCGCTAGGGCTGACTACCTGGTTGGGTTTCTCAGACGTTTTCCACAACCGTAAGGAGAATGCCAGTTAATTTGTAGTGACTCATCGATCCTATCTTGCCAAAATACCATACCGCTATACCACATTTCACTGATTAAAGGTATAAAGTATATACATACTACAGTGAAGCCTCGTTTTAACGATCGATGTCACATGTGTAGACTGTTGATCAAGGAGGTTAAATAACCGAAACCATTTTGAGAATTCAAGATAGAAAATCATTTTTGTAAGAGAAGAAAGTATAAATAAATATCTAGTTTACAGTAAATATCTTCTGTCTTTTTTTTATTTAAATAACTTTTCGTTCTGCAAATGAATTTTTCAAAGTTACAGTTATTCAGATCAACATTTAAAGGACAAAATTAAAATTATTTCAATAATTTACAATCATAATACATTGCTCTCTTAAATTGTTTGAGCATATTAGGAATTCAATCAATGGCTTTCCCAGTACACGCTATGAAAAGTTTCATGTAAAATAATTTTTATCTCGAAAAGGAAGAAACAAGGAGCAAATATGTATCAAACTTTATTTTTGAAATGTCTCAAAGAATAAGAGCCTGAAATTAATGACATTACTTGCGTACATCTTATATATATATATATATATATATATATATATATATATATATATATATATAAATCTACTTTTACAAATTGATAAAACAACCTATACAGTAAAAATAAACTATAATTGAAAAAAATTTAATCAACAACATATACAAAAACAATTAATTAATTTTAACATAAAAATAAAATAAGTAAAAAAAAAAATAATTTATATTATATATATCGGATTATACCGAATTGCACGATAAAATTATTCAGTGTAAATGAAATTCTTAACTTAAAGATTTAATCCGATATATATTAAATATATATATATATATATATATATATATATATAGATTAAATCTTTAGAGTTAAGAATTTCATATATATATAGTGCTATGAAGTGAACATTAAGTGAAAGTTATAATATAATATAATTTTATTAAAACAATATGTACAGTACATTCACCTGCTCGTCCAAAGCTGGCAGCCTAGTAGGCTAATGGTCTTCAAGCTGAAGAGCGATGTATGAAATAAGCTGATCTTTTTATAAATACAGACCTTTAATGGTCTTTCTTTCCAACGATACTGTATCAAGTGTGCTGTTTTTTTCTGTCTGTGAGGCTAAAAACTCCGAAAAACCTCACCCAGGTAACTCGTCCGAAGCGGAAAATCGAACCCCGGCCCGCTGGGTTCGGGAGCGATGACGCTACCACGAGACCACAGCGGTGGACAACTGTGCTGTTACTTAACGTCGATGGAATTATTGCTGATATTGACATGGTATTCTGGCAAAATGAATCCAAGGGTGAGCCTTGAAATGATTTGATATTCGCCTTGTGGCTGGGGAAAACTTCGGAAGAAAGCTCTTCAAGTAATCAGTCTGAAAGGAATTTGAAGCTAAACCCGAACGTAGCTTCGGAGAAAGAGTCCCGCCCGCTATCCTAGACTACGTCAATGGCTCGGATGACCTTGAATGACTTTTAAATTACTTGTGGCTAGGAATAAATGGATATCCTGGTGCTTGTGTCTTGGTTTACAAAAAAGTAAAATTCGTACAGAAAGATAAAATATTTAACTTATATTTTGCTTTATTTCCGTAATGGCCATGAATGTGTTAATTTTGTTAGTAAAACTTGTAGATAGCTTTAGTGTTATATTTATTATAAGATAATTTTGAGCTAGTTTTTATTCTGCAGGTAATTAATTTTTTTGAGGCACTGTACTAACAGAAAGTCTTGAGCGTCAGTTTTCCACATTTATTTTCGCAAGGCATGCTCTTTCTTTTTTTCCTACAAGCATTAACCATCATTGGTCAATTAACTATCATACTTATTATAGGGCTACTAGTGCACGGTAAACAACCTTCCATGGTGCATCAAGGGCAACACACGGCGACAAAGAGACTATAGGTAGCACTTCCCTCTTCAGCAGCAATATAAAAAATGACAGGGTATCTGAAGAAATCCTATAATTGTGTATAACGTCTATACAGGAATTAGGGTATCATAATAGAATTAGGATAAATAAATACATTTTCTGTACGATTTAACAGTGCCCAATGAAAGGAATGAATTAACCAGTTAACAAGAGTAAATCCCCCATAATAATAATAATAATAATAATAATAATAATAATAATAATAATAATAATAATAATAATAATTTAGTAAAGCAGGATTTACTATTAAGGGGATAAATAAATCACCATTTTCAGCCACAAACAATCAAACAATTTAGCAGATAATGCTGCATATCAAGTGTTTCACAATTATATATAGCCTACAAATTGCACGGGTAACTAGAGGACAATAGAACAAGGCAAACATGCTTAATAAACATGAATTCGGAAACTAGCTCTGCCCGAAATTTATGAAGTTTTACCTAACTAGCCTATATCTCGTCTGTACAGTTGCTCTGGGGCAACATAACAGCCGACATGGATAAAGAAAGAATATTGCTGAAACTGATCAGAAAGATGAAAATAAATATGCTGGGTCACTGGTTGAGAAGAAACTGCCTTCCAAATGATGCACTGGAAGAAATGGTGACGGGAGAAGAGTTCGGAGCAGAAGAAGACATCGGATGATAGATGACATTAAGATATATGGATCATATGAGGAGACAAAGAGGAAGACAGAAAATAGGAAAGACCGAAGAATGTTGGGTTTGCAGTGAAAGACCTGCCCTTGGGCAGAACACTATGAATGAATGAATACACTGGAGAGGACAGCATTATAACATGTGTTCAAATATGGCTACCGTTCATAAGACAGACATCAGCACGTTTCCTCATCAACAATCGTACACGTTCGAATATCCCTGGTATGTCGCTATTAATGTCTTAACAACCATAGAAAATGACTTTCCGGAGTTTGTTAACATTATCATCGGGGTTGGAATACACAAAACGTCCCAAAGCAAAAATTCAGAGGATTCAAGAGGGGGACCTGGGAAGCCATGGTGTTGGTAAGCCATGGCCGATACACCTGTTGTGGAAGCATGTGTGTAAGAATTCACGGACGTTCAAATGAAAGTGAACAACAAAATATTTCAATTGACTTGAATAATAAGGTTTATTATGGTAGCAGTTCCTTTTTAAATGATTAACTTGAAGCTGACAATTATTGTTCAAAGCAGAGATGACAATGACGATGAAAACGAATATGTAGCCTATGTAAGGAAATTAAAATGTTCTACATTTCAGACTCTATTAATGGTTTAATTTTGTAGAATGTTTGGGTATATATGCTTTAGTTTCTTACACAATTTAAAAATAGCTAATACACGGTTTTTATATGTAAATTAAAGGTTTTTAAATTTTACAGGATAAATAGAAAAATATACGGATATGAATAGTATTAATAACATGGACGTCTGTAGTTTTCTTCAGTTCATTTGATTATATTTATGAGGTAGAAATATACACCTAATATATTTATTCGTAAAGGAAATTTGAGCTCATTTTTTAGGTATATGGAAGAGTCTATAGAGATAAAATAATTTAGTCCAAGGCCTGGATATTAATTGTTCATGATGTGGTGAAAAAAATTTGAGAGTGATCTAAATTTGAAAGGATCTGCTTTAGAATCGATCTTTATTCAAGTAGTAACTGCTTGAAAGTATTTGAGAGTTGTTTTGTTGTTGAAAGGGAGCCGTACATTGTTCTCACTCTAAGATGCGTTTTAAGATTGCTTTTGTGCGTATTCTTATAGGGGTGTAAGAACTGAATCGGAGAGGTCTGTATTTGGAAGATGTAATTTCGCGGCTACGTGATCGTGGGCGCCTGTGTGTCAAACACCAAAATAGTCAGAGAAGAACTTGTACGCGGACCAACATATTCATGACGCTGTCTGTACCGACAAAGAAGCATCGCAAAGCCGTCCAATTTACTGTGGATCAGTTGGGGGGAACTTCTAGTCCTCTAGAGGGATGGGACAGGCCTTGGAACAGAAGGGGGTGGTTGAAGCGAGGGGGCTAGTGGAAGAGATGGTGAGAGAAGTTAAGTTTTTTATATATATTCAAAGGCAAATTTCAAGTTGACCAAAAAATTGGATGTGCTTCGAAGTGGGTTCTTCTACCCCTCTTCTTGTGTTACATAAAGGAGGTCACGGAGAGATGATTCCCGTCGATAAGATAAGAGGGAAGAGCTCATTCATAGAGGTGCAAGCAGTTCGAGTGGGCCACGAGGTGTGGCCAGCCGCTGCTTTGACAATCAAATCGGCCAAGACTGATCTAGTTACAGTCTGGACAAAACAAAGGAAGGTGTAAAGAACCCACTCCAAGTTTTGTAGTCGAGGGCCAGGAGTAGATTCCGATCTCCTCATTCTGTTCCTGTTCGAAAGACATCTGGTGCGGCACCAACATCAACTGCGGGCGATTTAGTAAATCCAAGGTTAAGAAATTATACCTAATCTGTGCCTCTTATCGCATGTCGCTTTCAGGATGCGGATTCGAGTTCGATGCCTGGTGAGGGAAGCAGGGCTATAATTCCATTCTGGATAGAGTAAATGCATATTTATGCTGTCCTTTTTTCTAAGTTTTTTAAACAACTGCTCATATGATTATCTGTGAAAAATAAATATTGATTTATAATTCAAACAAAATTGGAACCTACAAAAGGGACAAATCTTTAAATATTAGGCTGTGGACATAAGTACAGAAAGAAAGAATGAACGAATGAATGAATGAACGAACGAATGAATGAATGAATGAATGAACGAACGAACAAACGGACGAACGGACGAACGGACGAACGGACGAACGAACGAATGATTTAACCGCCTGTGTCCCATAAGTGGTAGCCCGTTCAGAATCTCATGCGGTGAGCTATTCCACATGAGCTATGATATCTCATAGTCTTTCGCCACACTTGAGTGTTTTAATTTGTGTACACACATTTAGCACTGGCACTATTTGTCTCGCACTTAGGCCTATTCTTGCTTGTAGGCTTCTCCATTCGGCTTCGTGCTGCATTAGAGCAGTGGTATTCAACCTTTTTTCTCCCCGTATCGCTAGAGACACTTCTCCACTCAAGCTTGTACCCTCGAAGATGTCATGCATATTTCAAATTATACATAACTGTATCCAAACTAAATTAAACTCAAGAATTTATCAATTTATTGGATCACCCAGTTTTAAAATATAAAAGAGAGTATCACGTTATAATTAAAGGACCAATGTTACAGATATCGTAAAATATCAAAATTATCTTACGTTATTAGCTCAAGTGGTTCTGATCTTTTAATGAGATGCCTGAGGTTATTTTCTGCACACCAGCGCCTCGTTTCTTGACCGGATCTTCGTGAATGCGAATGTCAGAGGTGAATTTGGATTTAATCGATTTTGTGTTTCGTTTTGATCGGTGTCAGTGCAGAGAAACCTCGCTCACAAAACAAGTAGAGAAGAATAGCAGAAACCTCGCTCACAAAACAAGTAGAGAAGAATAGCAGAAGTTGTGAAATGGCAATGTCACATTCCATAATACTCGTATGCTCTTTGCAAGCGTAACATCAAAAGACACAAATTGACAAGTTTCAGAATTTTAATGTCAGTGAACTATCAACGGACATTTATAGCAGACTTCTTTCAAATTTAAGGGACGTTCAGAGGAATTGATGATGTTGTGGAAACGGATTTGTAATCCAGTCTTGTTTTATCTTCTTTCTCAGTTTCTGGAAAATATTTAAAAAACTGTATCCTGAGATTTTCTAGGTGGCATTTGATTATTTCCAAAAATCCATCAGCAACACTAACTTCATTTTGTTCACTGTGCTCAGATTTGAAAAAACCGCAATTTCCTTTTCTTAACACAGTCAATCCAAAATAAAACTTTCATGAAATATATGCTTATTTTAAATTTTATATGCCCCCTAAGAATTCTTCGCATATCCCCGGTTGAACTAGACCAATGTACTCAGCAAGTTTTCTAAAGGAGTCTGTCCACCTCGTTCTCGGTCTGCCTTTTTTATCTTTTGCCGATGTGGGGGTCCCACATCCTAGAGATTTGCTCCCAACTGTAATTTGGCAGCCTTGCTACATGATCCCCTCCATTACTGTTTGCACGTTGAGCCACGTTAGCATAGCAACCAATGGACCGCTGCTTATGGCACGTTATACAATATGATATATACGAACTGTATATTATATTATGATGTAGTGATATATGTGATGTGTTATATGATGTGATGTGATGTGATATGATATATGATATTGTTGTGTCGCGTTGCTTCGACACCAAATTGTTGTGATGTCATACTTATGCGCGACAACTTAAGTCGGATGGCTTGCAGAACGGAGGGTTACTGCATTCGACTCCCACTAAATAGCATACTCAAACTTATCAGAATTTCTGACACCACAATTATAACATAATGAAAAAGAAAGGATTGTACTTTATTTACAACTTTCTTAAATTTCACTTGTTTAGTTAATTTCACTCATCTGTACTAATAATAAATCTGTAGCCGAAATTTTTCTGGTAATTTTCGATTTTCCAAAAATAATTGGTCCTAACATATATAATTAACCACCCTGAAATCGAAAATCTTTTTTTTTGACATTTTTGTTTGTATGTCTGGACGTTTGTTACCTTTTTACACGATAATGGCTGAACCGATTTATATGAAAATTGGAATATAAATTAAGTTCGTTGTAACTTAGATTTTAGGCTATATGGCATTCAAAATACTTTATTTAAAAGGGAGATTATAAGGGGGCTGAATTAAATAAATCAAAATATCTCGCTTATTATTGGTTTTTGTAAAAAATGTTATATAACAAACGTTTCTTTAAAAATGATTTCCGATAAGTTTTATTCTTTACAAAATTTTGATAGGACTAATATTTAATGAGATAAATGAGTTTTCAAATTAAAATAACGCCATCTAAGACAGTGCAATGATATAAGAACAAATGACTTTGTCTATAAGAGACCTTGGACAACAACAATCGAAAAAGGGGCCTTGGACAACAACAATCGAAAGCTATTAAACATAGCCTACAGAGAATGTTTCTGTGTCTGTATGAAGTAATATCACAGTCTAGTATATACAGTCGCGAAGCTCAATACGTAGTAAATATGCAAACTTTAGATCGTTGCTCACCACTAGGTTCGCTAATATCGCCTCATTACAGGCAATGCAAAATAGTACCCTCACAGTCTATTGTTTCTAGCACCCTCAAAACTCAAGCTTCGTGACTGTATATAGTAGACTGTGGTAATATCGGAACCTAAATTAACCGATTTGTATAATTAATTATTATTTCACCATTGGAAAGTGTAGTTTCTCTAGATGGACATAATGGTTTAATGTTATTACAGTAACTTGAGTAAATCGAGGACAGGTAAGATTAAAATAGATTCTTATGCACAGAAAATTTGATAGGCTATTTTGTACATTCGTTTTCTGTATTTCTTAAAATAATATTTATGTACACACTCATTGTAATCTCAGAGAATTAACGAACAACGAGAGTGTATTGATTTAGTATGCAGTAATAGTAAGTTAGCTTAGCAACCCATTATTTTATAATTCAAATTTTAACTATGCTCAATTGAATCGTTTTAAAATAGATAAAATATATATGCAATAAATGCAATGCAAAAAAAATTGGGTAATGAGCCAAGCAGATTATGTTGCGCTGTTGTAAACGTTGTTCCTTCTGAGATTCAAGAGCTCACACAACAAATTAAAAACTTACTTATCGAAGTACATCCGTTATCAACGCACTTTCTATATAATATCTATACTAATAATAAATCTGTAGCCGAAATTTTTCTGGTAATTTTCGATTTTCCAAAAATAATTGGTCCTAACATATATAATTAACCACCCTGAAACCGAAAATCGCTTTTTTGAAATTTTTGTTTGTATGTCTGTCTGTCTGTCTGTATGTATGTTTGTTACCTTTTCACGCGATAATGGCTGAACGGATTTCGATGAAAATTGGAATATAAATTAAGTTCGTTGTAACTTAGATTTTAGGCTATATGGCATTCAAAATACGTTATTTAAAAGTGGGGTTATAAGGGGGCCTGAATTAAATAAATCGAAATATCTCGCTTATTATTGATTTTATGAAAAATGTTACATAACCAAAAGTTTCTTTAAAAATAATTTGCGATAAGTTTTATTCCTTGAAATATTTTGATAGGACTGATATTTAATGAGATAAATGAGTTTTAAAATTAAGATAACTGCCATCCGTGTAATGAATTAAAACACAAATGACTTCGTCTATAAGGGGCCTTGGACAGCAACAATCGAAAGCTATGAAAGACAGCCTACAGAGAATGTTTCTGTGTTTATATGAAGTAATATCGGAAGCTAAATTAACCGATTTGTATAATTAATTATTATTTCACCATTGGAAAGGGTAGTTTCTCTAGATAGATATAATGCTATAATGTTATTACAGTAACTTCTGATATAATATAATATAATATAATATAATATAATATAATATAATATAATATAATATAATATAATATAATATAATATAATATAATATAATATAATATAATATAATATAATATAATATAATACAATATGTAATGTAATGTAATATTATATAATATAATTTAAGTTATTTGAAGGGTTCAGAACCATAGTGGACCAAGCGCCATTTACTGAATACGTAGAAAACAAGGGTTAAAATTAAGTTATTACCATAATTCAAAGGAAACCTATAACAAGTAAAATAAAATATACACATTAAATCTAAATGATGTCAATTTTCATTAAACTATGGTTGCATGTAATAAAAATTAAGAAACAAGTTAAAGGAATTGTCATTGCACCAAATGAGTGTCTCTGGACCAAAATGATCGCATTTTAATTATTTGGATGCAATTTAAATTAAGTAACATATTAAACGATTTATCCTTCTATCAAACACGAATGTTCCCTGGATCAAATGTTCTATTTTAATTATGTAATTACTTTATATTTATTTCTAACGGGTGCAGCGGAGCTCACGGGTACGGCTAGTAATATAATATAATATAATATAATATAATATAATATAATATAATATAATATAATATAATATAATATAATATAATATAATATAATATAATATAATATAATATAATATAATATAATATAATATAATATAATATAATATAATATAATATAATATAATATCTATACTAATAACTAGCCGTACCCGTGCGCTCCGATGCACCCGTTAAAAATAAATATAAAGTAATTACATAATTAAAATAGGACATTTGATCCAGGGAACATTCATGTTTGATAGAAGGATAAATCGTTTAATATGTTACTTAATTGAAATTGTATTTAAATAATTAAAATGCCATCATTTTGGTCCAGAGAGCACTCATTTGGTGCAATGACAAATCCTTTAACATGTTTCTTATTTGTTATTACATGCAACCATAGTTTAATGAAGATTAACATATCATTTAGTTTTAATGTGTAAACTTTATATTACTTGCTATATGTTTCCATTGAATTATGGTAATAACTTAATTTTAACCATTGTTTTCTACGTCTTCAGTAAATGACGCTGAACCCTTCAAATAACTTAAATAGTGATCCAGCTTAAACAGTGATATGTTATTATATTTTTCTTTCTTTCGAAAATGTAAGAATTCACGATCTCCTATGTACTATTGCCATGGAATGAATAAATGTGCTTTTTCTTCCTACTCAAAAATTTTATATTTTGCACATAGGAATTACAGCAGAAATAACAACGCTACAATCTGAGGCGGAGGTGAAAATGTATTGTATTGTTATTTTAAAAGTCTTGTATATCCTTAAATATCAGTCCTATCAAAATTTTGCATAGAATAAAACTTATCGAAAATCATTTTTGAAGAAACTTTTATTATGTAACATATTTCACAAAAATGAATAATAAGCGAGATATTTCGATTTATTTCATTCAGGCCCCCTTATAACCCCCCTTTTAAATAACGTATTTTGCATGTCATATAGCCTAAAATCTAAGTTGCAACGAACGTAATTTATATTCCAATTTTCATCGAAATCCGTTCAGCCGTTATTGCGTGAAAAGGTAACAAACATCCAGACAGACAGACATACAAACAAAAATGTCAAAAAATCGATTTTCGGTTTGAGGATGGTTAATTATACATGTTAACATCAATTATTTTAGGAAAATCGAAAATTACCAGAAAAATTTTGGCTACAGATTTATTATTAGTGTAGATAAATCTGTAACCGAAATTTTTCTGGTAATTTTCGATTTTCCAAAAATAATTGGTCCTAACATATATAATTAACCGCAATGAAACCGAAAATCGCTTTTTTGAAATTTTTGTTTGTTTGTCTGTCTGTCTGTCTGGATGTTTGTTACCTTTTCAGGCGATAATGGCTGAACCGATTTATATGAAAATTGGAATATAAATTAAGTTCGTTCTAACTTAGAATTTAGGCTATATGGCATTCAAAATATTTTATTTAAAAGAGTGGTTATAAGGGGGTTTGAATTAAATCAATCGAAATATCTCGCTTATTATTGATTTTATGAAAAATGTTACATAACCAAAAGTTTCTTTAAAAATAATTTCCGATAAGTTTTATTGTATGCAAAATTTTGATAGGACTGATATTTAATGAGATAAATGAGTTTCAAAATAACAACAACAACGCCATCTAAGGCGGTGTAATGAAATAAAAAACAAATTACTTTGTTAATAAGGGGCTTTGGACAACAACAATTGAAAGCTATGAAACATAGCCTACAGAGAATGTTTCTGTGTTTGTATGAAGTAATATCGGAAGCTAAATTAACCGATTTGTATAATTAATTATTAATTCATCATTGGAAAGTATAATTTCTCTAGATGGACATAATGCTATAATGTTATTACAGTAACTACTGAGTGAATCGAGGACAGGTAAGATTAAAATAGATTCTTATGCACAGAAAACTTGATAGGCTATTCTGTACATTCGTTTCCTGTATTCCCTAAACTAATTTTTATGACCAAATGAGTGGTCTCTGGATCAAAATGATCGCATTTTAATTTCTTTAATTCAATTTAAATTATGTAACATAATAAACGATTTATCCTTATATCAAACACGGATGTTCCCTGGATCAATTGTCCTATTTTAATTATGTAATTACTTTATATTTATTTCTAACGGGTGCAGCGGAGCGCACGGGTACAGCTAGTAATAAATATGTAACCGAAATTTTTCTGATAATTTTCGCTTTTCCAAAAATAATTGGTGTTAACATGTATAATTATTCATCCTGAGACCGCAAATCGCTTTTTTTTTATTTTTGTTTGTATGTCTGTCTGTCTGGATGTTTGTTACCTTTTCACGCGATAATGGCTGAACGGATTTCGATGAAAATTGAAATATAAATTAAGTTCGTAGTAATTTATATTTTAGGCTATATGACATTCAAAATACTTCATTTAACGGGGCCTGAATTAAATAAATCGAAATATCTCGCTTGCTATTGCTTTTTTGTGAAAAATGTTACATAATAAAAGTTTCTTTAAAAATGATTTTCGATAAGTTTTATTCTATGCAAAATTTTGATAGGACTGATATTTAAGGATATACAAGACTTTTAAAATAACAATACAATACATTTTCACCGCCGCCTCAGATTGTAGCGTTGTTATTTCTGCTGTAATTCCTATGTGCAAAATATAAAATTTTTGAGTAGGAAGAAAAAGCACATTTATTCATTCCATGGCAATGGTACATAGGAGATCGTGAATTCTTACATTTTCGAAAGAAAGAAAAATATAATAACATATCACTGTTTAAGCTGTATCACTATTTAAGTTATTTGAAGGGTTCAGCGCCATTAACTGAAGACGTAGAAAACAATGGTTAAAATTAAGTTATTACCATAATTCAATGGAAATATATAGCAAGTAATATAAAGTTTACACATTAAAACTAAATGATATGTTAATCTTCATTAAACTATGGTTGCATGTAATAACAAATAAGAAACATGTTAAAGGATTTGTCATTGCACCAAATGAGTGCTCTCTGGACCAAAATGATGGCATTTTAATTATTTAAATACAATTTCAATTAAGTAACATATTAAACGATTTATCCTTCTAACAAACACAATGTTCCCTGGATCAAACGTCCTATTTTAATTATGTAATTACTTTATATTTATTTCTAACAGGTGCAGCGGAGCACACGGGTACGGCTAGTTATACATAATTTAGCTAATATCACTTGTTTTACGTATTATGCTAGTTTTAATCAGGATATATGGGAAATCGTCGACCTGGGTAGCGCAGTCGGTATAGCGCTGGCCTTCTGTGCTCGAGGTTGCGGGTTCGATCCCGCCCAGATTGATAGCATTTAAGCGTGCTTAAATGCGACAGATTCATGTCTGTAGATTTACTGGCATGTAAAGTAAGTCCTTCGGGACAAAATTCCGGCACATCGGCAACGCTGATATATCCTCGGCAGTTGCGAGCGTCGTTACAAACAAAACTATACCCGATTTATTGAATTTACTAACATGATTAATTACTTACAAAAAGTATCTATTTTCTTCGTTCTTGTGTACGACACCTGATACCATGATTTCTTTCGAACTTTTTTGAAATATCTTCTGCAATCCATGTCAGGTCTTAGATGGTAAATAGACAACAGCAATCGAATAATAGAAGATATGATTCCCACAAACTCGAAGCAACGGGTTTGATATGATATGATATGATTGATATGATATGATATGATATGATATGATATGATATGATATGATATATGATACGATAAGATACGATATGATACGATATGATATGATATGGTATGGTATGGTATGATATATGATAGGGTATAATATGATATGATATGATATGATATGATATGATATGATATGATATGATATGATATGATATGATATGATATGATATGATATGATATGATATGATATGATATGATAAGGATAGGATAGGACAGTGTTTCATAGTGATTATCAGTGCAAGTTAATTTCAACATTTACCATTTTATTGGATATTTTATAATATTTAACCACGATGATCCACTTTAAGAGAAGACCACTCTAACAACATGTCATCGAAGTGATCACGTGAACCATTGTTAACATATGTATTTTATCTATTTTATCCTTAAGTTGTGTTTTTATGTAGTTTATTAACAGCATCAATGATGTTCATGAATGTTTCAATTCCACAGTTAAGCAGACCTATTTAAATGTAACAGGCATTCGCATTTGAAAATGGTACACACGTACTGAAAACGTTAATGCTATAAATGTAATACTAGATAAGCACAGACTGTTTAATTTATTCAATATACTTTAGATTATAACTTGCTTATCGGAAACTTCATACATAATAAATTAACTTTATTAATGTCATTAGTTGAGATGGCATAGAGAAAAGCTGTGAACAGTTCTAGATACTGAATAATTTATAACATATTGTACATGCATGAATATGTGTATTATATTTACGGAAAATTAAAAAAATCCGCCACTGACAGAAAATATTCATACCTTTCTATCTTCTATCTTTCTATCTTCTTATTCAGTTTCGTGTGTAAAATTGTAGTGTACTTTGTAAATTTGTAGTGTTTTTATAACGCAGTCTTTACTCCTGGTTGAGTGTTAGAGAAGGCCGTATGGCCTTAACTCTGCCAGGTTAAATAAATCATTATTATTATTATTATTATTATTATTATTATTACTATTATTATTATTATTATTATTATTCCCTCTATGACCACCCCACTCTGGTGCTTTAAGTGTTGTGTTCTAGTGAATTGGAGATCTGTTATATTTTGGCCACCGCTGTTTTATGTAATGCGGTAATAAGGAGATAATCTAAAGCAGGATTTGATAGATTTTTGCTCTGGTCGTAGTGACAGAAACTTCATGCGTTCAATTTCTTCAATTTCAGTCTTCACTACAATAGATGTGTTAATGCACTCGAGTGGAGTGGCACTTCAGCACCTATTTGTCGATAATTTTTACGAGTCTCTCTAATCCATTTTGGAGACATCTCTGTCTACTTGGTTTCGAACGTCGACAATACAATCCGCAGTCGTCCACTTCACTCGCTGAGTACTGTCTTCTCTTCTGTACTCGTATTCACGTGAGACTGGGTAGAATAATAATTATACGCGAGTGCTACTAATCCGCAAATGATATAACGGAACTAATTTGAATAATCCTTATTGGTTCACTGATAGCACATACTCAGAACTACTGACTTGTAGCTACACATATAAAAATTACCTCTAATTTTGCATAGCTCTAGAATTATGACGTTAAAATTAATGTACAGTTGAACTTGGTTATAGATTAGCGGCCACGGTTGGAATGGAATGGAATTTACAGGAGAGGGGCACTATGGTCCGTCACTGCCACCTGTTAAGATCTATTGCGCTAATCCTCAAGCTAGGCGCATTCCCAAACCCACACCGGCTGACTACACCAAGGTTCGCTGCGTATCCAGGTTTCGAGCAGGCAACCTTTCTCGTCCCTAGGCCAGGTAGGGGCTCGTGACAGGAACAGTTTGGCTGTATCTCATGAGCGGACCTCTCATGCGTGCCAGCGTGATCCTTACCTGGATATACTTTCCAGACCAAATCAAAAAGTTCCCTTCGTGCTGCGGTTACACAGCTTGCATATAGGAAGGTTAGGTTAGGTTAGTTTAGGCTTTTATTAACCAAGTCCGCGCATTCAGTCCTGCGTCGTGACGTCGTAGTCTAAGGCGTCGTGCCTAGGACTCGCGTTACGGAATGCTCACTGTTTCGAGTCCTCAAGGGGGAAAAATTCTCTCATGAAATTTGGGTCAGAGGGACCGGTGCCCACCTAGCGTCGTAATGTACTTGGAGAGCTACGATAGGTAGCGAAAGCCGGTTGCGAAAGCCAGCTATAACGGCTGGGAGGATCATCGTGTTAACCACACGATACCTCCATTCTGGTTGGATGATCGTCCATCTCTGCTTCGACATGTGAACGTGAGGCCAGCAGCTGGCTGGTCGATCTAGGCCGTTCAAGGGCTGTGACGTCACGGATTATTATTAAGTCCGCGCATGCCCAGACAGCCAAGATGATCCTGTCGCGAGCCGCACGTCCTAGGTCAGCCCTCTCCGTGCGTCGCGAGCCGACGATCGGGGAATGCTATGGAATGATGACGAAATGCTGACGAAATGATGTAGATGCCTAATATGGGAAAACGGGAGAACCCCGAGAAAACCCAAACTGCCACCTTGACCACCACAAGTGCCATTATGAATTTTTCAATGAAAAATCCCATACCTGACGGGACTCGAATCCGGGCTGCCTGTGTGACAGGCCGGAGGTCTGACCACTCAGCCACCGACCACGGTTAGTGCGACATCTCATCATTAAGTAAGTAGACAAAAACGGATATGTTTAAAAACTTAAGATAAGTTAATTATAGCCTGTAATAAGATCAGCGAAAGCGTAACATTGTTAATTACAGGCTGATGTTCGATAAAGCTACATATCGTGAACTCAGGTATAAACCTTCGGACAATATCGATCGCAACACTTCAGTTCTGCGGCCCCATCCGTAGTCTATATAACATATGAGCACTGGGATGGGGAGTTAAATGGAACAACCTTTCTTTAGGGTACGTGGAGAAGGGTTAGTATTCTACATACGTAAGAGAGAACCCTTTTTTACCTTAAACAACCCTCCCATTTCTCCACCCATGATGACAGTACAGTCAAACAACCATGAGATAGTTTAGCACCTCCGCAGACTGCTGTTTCCTATCCTAAAGGATGGGTTTACGTATTGATATCAAGAGTCTGCTTCGAGGCCAACAAAAAATAACAAAAATAAATAAAGGACTGGGACCCTACCAGGGGTCTCAAATACAAGACTTTATCCTTATTTTCTGGAACTAAGTTAGTAACTGTTTATTTATTTATAATGTTCCAGGAAGCAACTGAAAATCATTAATAACAAGGTTGGATTCAATTGTACTCGTAAATGGTTGAAATTTCTAGAACACGTAATTCAGGCTACTTGGATAGTTTATAAGTGTATAACGAGCGGGTCTCGTGTTCTGAGGCTTCATTCTGGCGTGATTTCAAGTGTTTGAGCTGAATATCTGGTTGGGTTTCTTCCCTAGGTCCTCTCCAACTGTAACACCTATTGCTAACCCTCATACTAAAACACCATTTTGCTATCAACAATAATTATTCTGGCTTTAGATAATGGCGTAATCGATCATTATTATGGGAGACTGAAATAGGATTTCGAGCAAAGTTTTATTTATCTTTTATTTTTGAAATTTACTATTTGGTTTTTCCTCTTGAAAATGGTATATCACATATGACTACATTAAAACTTGTATCCATTTTAATTTTTAAAGTTTCTAAGGAAGGGTGTAAGTGTTTCAATTTTAACCCTCATTTTCCAAAAATTTACGGGCTTTGGGTGGAAAAATATGTGTTTTTTATTTTTTCAATTTATTCTTTGATTTTTCCTCTTTAAAATGAACAATGACTTTCAAAATGGTGCTAAGTCAAAAAAGCAACTTTATCTTTTATTTTCCAAATTCACTATTTGGGTTTTCCTCTTGAAAATGATATATCACATATGACTATATTAAACTTGTATCCATTTTAATGTTTCAAGTTTCTGAGGAAGGGTGTAAGTGTTTTAATTTTTTATCCTCATTTTCCAAAAATTTACGGGCTTTGGGTGGAAAATAATGCATTTTTTATTTTTTCAATTATTCTTTGATTTTTCCTCTTTAAAATGAATAATGACTTTCCATATGGTGCTAAGTCAAAAAATCAACTTTTTCAGAAAACGTGATTTTTTATAAATGGAAATATCTTGAAAGTAATGATAGAAGACTTTGGAAGATAAAATATTATGGAAAGTGAGTTTTATTGATAGAATTTAATTTTTGGAAATTCATATTGTGCTAGGTAACAATGCTGTTAAACATTTTAATATGTTCCAAAATGTGCTAAGTCACTAAACGTATGTATGTTTATTTGAACATTTTTCATTTGACCTCTACATGTAAAACTGAAAGTAAACAATGTCTTAATAATAATCATTGTAATATCACATCACAAACATGTTTGTAGCTGATACTATATAATAGTGTCAAATAACAGAATCTATAATAACTTCTTACCAATGTTTACTTTGAAAACATGTTGTTTAGTAATTATGTGTTTATTTTAAAATTTTGCATTACATGTAAAACTGAAAGTAGGCAATATCTTAATAATAATCATTTTAATATCACATCATACTGATTTAGCACAGTTTGGAACATTCAAACTACTGACTTAGCACACTCCAAAAAAACTGTGAGATTATAGTGGAAATAACATGGAACATAATATCGTTTGGAAACTTTCAAGTGTATTCCTGTATAAGCTTAGATGTATGGGAAATAACAACGTTAATCTATAAAATAAAAAAAATCGTTTAAAAATGACTTAGCACCGTTTGGAAAACCACTCTTCAAATAGTATACACTTAAGATTATAAGCTTACTAGAACTATAGCCATGTTATTTTTTAGTTTTTCCGAGGAGGGACGCAGTATATGTACACAGGTTCTATTTCAACTCTCATTTTCCCGAAGTTTAATTTTTTCACATCACAGGAACCTTTTCTCGGCTTATATTTAATATAGAAATCTGAAAATTTCAGGAATTGTTTATTTGGGTGTTGTGCATGTACTGAAACAATATTTTTTTATTGATTCTGGTTCACGTTAACACTTTGTTTAAAAAACTTAAAATTGTAAAACGACACGTCAAAAGTGTTAAAATTTAAAAAAAAAGGTTATGTACCTTAGACAGACGGTCCGTTTCGACGCCGGTGCTGCGTCATCTTCAGTGTTTTACGAATTACTGTTAACATTTTTTAAATGTACATATTAAATTTTGGAAATGTTACAAGTGTAATGTACTGAAAATTGTTGAAAAAATATACGAATGAAAAAAATAATTTATCATTGAGGAAATAAATTAAAAAAAAACTACAGTTTCAGCTTAAAGTAAAATTACGTAGGTCTATACATGAGCTGTAAAAGAATCATCTATCTAACTTCAACAGTTTTCGAGACAAAGTTCCTTTTGAAAACATAATTTAACAATGTTAAGATGGAAATTCCATATCCGTATTAAATAACCGATTAGAAGACGTCATTCATGGTACATACCAGACACTTCACTACCAAAAAATTACCATACTCTGTACAATATGTTTAAGAGTGTCAACACTGCTTTTGAAGTTTGAGGCATGGGGACTCCTTCCGCCGAACTAACATTGAAGTCCAAATTCGAAATAAGTTAATATGCAGTAATTAAGGAATCATCTAATGAGTTTCTTTCTTATTTATCGCTATCCGAAATTTCGCCATTTCTCACAAAGTGTTATGTCTACATCAGAAGTAGGTAGTTTGAAGCCCTAGACAATAAGAGGGACAAATGTCCATAAGTACGCCTACTCTCAAAATAACTTTTCATTTGCCAATAAGTTCACGAGCGCGATTAAATTTATAAAAAAGAAATAGAAAACTTCACGTGATATTAAATAAGAGTATTTTTCGGATAGTATAATAATTAATATAATTAAGTTAATAGCACATACTATTTACTCAGGGCCTACGTCGTATCATATTATTTTTGCACTCATAAAGAAAGGATGAAAATATTTATTTACAATTACGACTAAACCATTAGTAGGCCTATTAACTACTCTAACTACAACGAAATAATGGAAATATTCATTTTATTATAAACACAATGAAATTTAAAAAGAATAAAATTTAATTAAATGTGCAATAAATTATTCAATGACATTTCGTAAGAGTAAATTTATTGGGTTTAAAATTGATGTTAATTGATTATTTCTGAGTTTAATGATAATTAGGTTATGGTGTTTCTCATTGATTTGTTGGAACAGTTACGAATCATCAGCGAAAAAAAAGTAACAATATAAAATAGATAATAATGCAGTGGTAGATGGTTCTGATCTGTCGAAATTCAACTCATTCTTATACTCCATTGGTGAACTGGTTCATGGGCGAAATAGTCAAAGGAATCTCTGCCTCCAACCTATGCCCGCCTTCCAGTTCTCTCTGCCTTCAAAAGTCGCTCAAAGGAATTACTCTTACAGAGTTTGCGTATATTTTCTCGTGCAATAAAGTATCTTCCCTACCGTCATGGGCTATCTAGTAGACCTATATGTGCATCGAGTATAAGAACGTTATTATTCCTTTACATGACTCTCTCAATCAAAAATGTGAATTCTGGATAACATCATCCCAATCTTACTGCACTTACCCCTTCACTCCCACCACAATCCACATCCTCCACACCTACATTACAACTACCATCATGTTTAGTTTAATGTAGCCCATGCTGGTAATGAAATATTCTAAATAAAATCTTCAACATTATGATGGTGAGGAAATTAAGTTCACACAATTTATTTTATGATAAATTGCTTCTTTACTTGGTTATTTAACGACGCTGTATAACTACTAGTCCACACCTGTGGAGTAACGATTAGCGCATCTGGCCTCGAAACTAGGTGGCCCGGGTTCGAATTCCGGACGGGGCAAATTACCTGGTTGAGATTTTCCCGGCGTTTTTCCTCAGCCCAACATGACTAACTTTCGGTGTTGGACCCCGTTCTCATTTCACCAGCATTGTCACCTTCATCTCATTCAGACGCTAAATAACCTGAGATGTTGATACAGAGTCATAAAATAACCCACTAAAAATGTACCAATTACCAGATTATTCAGTGTTGATGGAATAGGTGATAACGAGATGGTATTTGGAGAGATGAGGCCGAGGATTTGCCATATATTACCTGGCATTCACCTTACGGTTGGGGAAAACCTCAAAAAAAAAAACAACTAAGTAATGAGCCCAAGCGGGAATCAAACATACGCCAGAGTGCAACTCCGAACCGGCAGGAAAGCGCCTTAGCCCACTGAGCTATGCCGGTAGCGGTATATTACGTCCAAAGTAAGTAATAATATTTAGACCTACATTAGGTAAGGGATATATTCACAATTATGGTTATATCCGAGAAACCAGTCATGAACGTATCCATATTGGAATTAATATAAATTATCTGTATAAACCTATATAATACTACAAAAATTGGATATGACTATAACTTATAACATAGTCAAGATTACTTGAAATGGATGCACAAATACATAGAAATCACGAAAAGAACGAATGAAAGAATGAAGAAAACGGAATTTGAGCTCTCTTAGTTATAGCTGCAGGTAATGAACTATTATCTATTAAGTTTGATTTATATTCAAGATTTATAGGTTCTATAGGATTTATACCGTATATTTCTACTTATGGTATAAGTAATATACCTTTATTTCTGATCTTCAATATGTTTTTTGATAGTATTGTTGCTATTACTATAATAATTGTTGATACTAATATATTGAAATATGGAAGAATAAATGTCTGAATAAATAACTAAATTAAAGAATAGACTGCGGTATAATCGTAGTAGAACGGGCTAGAGCGCCGCTCTGTTACTTTCTTCTGCAACCTGGGAGCGCCCTGCTTCTTTATTTCTACTTTTTAAAATAATAATTGCCTTGCTTCTTATTCAACTTTGTATCTTATAAGTATAGATTAGTAGTATGTATAATAACAGCGGCATTACTAAAAGTAGTAGCAATAATAATAATAATAATAATAATAATAATAATAATCTTTTAACGATCCGTCCTGGTGCTATTTTTTTTTACGATTACATACAAACACACAAATGAATAGCTACATACATAAGTGGATAAATGGGAAGAAGAAGAAGAAGAAGAAGAAGAAGAAGAAAAGAAGAAGACATTCAAAATGAGAACGATGACAGAATATCTTTAAATGTTAGGTATCAATTGGTCCGACTGTACCAAACGCGACGTAGGTTTGAGACCCCTGGCCCGTATCGTCCCATCCCATTTTTTCATCTCCTTCCATTTCTATTCTAAATAAAAGAGAGAAAAAGTCCTATGTCATGATGCATCTTTCATCCTAATTTGATTCCACAAAAGAAGGGTTGAAGCAAAGGGGAAGGTGATAGGGGGATGAGGAGGAGAACATTATAAAAGGAGGCCATGTAGGAATAGGACCTTCCTTTTGCTTTTTTTAAATAATGACAACCAATTTTTTGCTCAAGGTCATTGAAGAAATTCAATGGAAGGGGAGTAAAGGGGTAGGTGCTGGGAGTTATATGGAGATGGGATGGGAATATGGTCAGGTATATGAAATTCAAAGATTGAATTGTGAGAACGACGCGAATAAAAAATAAGGAAAGAAATGCATACATTAGAAAGACACAGTGTCCTTATTTGAAATGATCGCCCCCAGGTGCCCGTGTGATTCATATTGTAATGAGTCAGCGTGGCTTATACCCCCGTACATACCCCTTTCCTCCCAACCCTTCCTACTTTTAGAGGACCACTTCCTGTTCCGGGCTCAGGTAGATGTTGGTAGGCACAAAGGGGTTAAGCTACATTAAAGAAGTGGTACAGTTTACAGCCAGACATTGCCCACGGAGGAAGGTGTTCGTCGTCTTGAAGATACTGGATCACGCACGCATCTCGTCACGATCTGAAACTCGCAAGTGTTGTGTGTGTGTTGTGTTTAGTGAGTGTCCATTTAAAAGATGAAGCTAGTAAGTTTATGGTGTTATCAAGTGATACAATTATTATATGACGTGTAAGTGATAATATCCGTGATTACGATCTCTGAAATTTCAACTGTTTATCAAGGTAAAATTGTGTCGTATCAAGTACTTGAAATTCCTGCATTAATTAATTAAAATAAAAAAAATGTCATTCATAGTTCTATAAGACGTGTCTTACTACAATTTTCAATTGTTGCATGCGTGGGATCTGCTTTCGATCCTGAACAGACTATTTATCGTCAAGCTTCAGATTTTCAGTTTTTTTAATTTTTACAATGTTTAACAGTAGCCTATACGCGTATTTCTTCGTTCATATACATAATAATTTAAGATCGAACAAAATTTTAAACATGTCAATTTTTTAAGTAATTTAAGTAGTCTTATTATTTCTTCCGCAAAATTGATACTAGGCCCACTCTTCATAGCTTACAGCTCTCGAAACGACTCAATTTATTGTATGCCCAATATCTGGATTTTTTTTCTCAATTTGACAGTGGATGATGGAACTGTTTTGATATGCGATCGCATAACGCTGGGTTCTTATTTAAAGAAAACACGAAACGCTGGCAAAAATAAACCTCCATCTCTTAGGCGGGACTTTAATAGGCTATATTATGATCGTGATTTTCACTCTGCATTAAAATTGCTCTTTAACCATTGTGTACATCACGAACAACTATTCATTCACACAGTTCTGAAAGTCATAATTATTTTTATGTCACTAACAATAAATAATTTAATAGAAGCTAAAATTGAAGTTCAGACTAATGTTATAGGCCTATATTAAATTTAGATAATAACCGATGTATAAAATTATTTTATTTTATTTTATTTTATTTTATTTTATTTTATTTATTTATGCACATTAAAAATATACATTAAAAATTATTATGTACATAAAACAGAAATTTAAATTAAAGAATTTACGCCCGTATGAGCAAACGCTCGTGGTCTGAAGTTCAAAACTGCACTGTAGATAAGCAGAAAGAAGAAGAAGACAAACAAATTAATATAAGCAATAGAGTAGCACAGATTACAAAAATAAGAGCCTATAATATGATAAGGAACAATCACAATTGCAAATGTCTATAACCAATATTCACAATTAGGCCTATAATAATATAGAACTAATATTTAGTAATTATTTCTAACCCTAGTTAAGTTCCTTTAATAATTTCTTTAACTTTCAGTTTAAAATCATCATACTTATATTAGCTAAAACAAGGTACTGAGAAATTAATTTGTTGTAAAGTTTTAAGCCATTTTAAAGCCATGTTTCATACCAGCAGCCGTTGAACTTTTGGATTCTGTAAAATGAAATAATATGTTTCTTCCCGTTATCAATTCTTTAATCATAGATTGTGTATGTAGTTCGAAATATTAATTAATCCTTAAGATATCTTGGAACATGGGTTTTGACCTGAATCAGGGTTACTATGTCAGGGGAAACTTCAAAGTTATGAGAACTTATTGTCTTGGAAATCCCACATCTTGTATTGCATAGTTGTAGCTATGTGCGAAAAGAACAGAAAAAAAACTACTATTAATATTAATAAGGACAGTAATAATAATTGCAAAGTACGCACTTGACATAAAACAATAAATGCAAAAATTAGTTGAGAATACAAATTTTGTGTAGGAAGTCCCTTGCTTTTTTCGGAAACAGAAATCATACTAATAAGCTCCATTAGGCAGCTGAGCCAATTGGAACTGACATGCAGTCTAAAAGTCATTCCAAAACAGGCATTCTGAATATGTCACGTGCCAAAACGTGTTTCTATTAAGACTAAGCTCTTGAAACAATTCAAGTATTTACATTATGTTGATTATGTTTATACAATAATTATCAATTTAACAGTTTTTCAGAACTGAGAAAATAAACTTCATTGTTATTAGCCTACTATTATTGCTATTATTATTGCATAAACACCATCGCCATCATCATAATCATCATCATCGTCATCACCATCATCACTCCGAAATAATATTTCATTTTTCTCGGTACACTAAATACCGATATGTAAAGGGAAAGTATTGTGATTCTACAAAAGTTGGTTTCGAGATTTTTGCAGAAATGGGCCTACATGTTTTTAGCATCCCTTGAAACCGAGAAAATGGTTTGGGTCGGCCTATGTCTGTTCTTACAACGATTTCTCTCTTAGGCTATTGTATAATTTTTGTTCATGTTAAGTGGACGGAGTTACGCAATAATAGACCAACCGACAATTTGAAAAAAATAAGATATTTGCACAAATCTGTTGAAGGCAGGCTAATTTAACTCTGAAAAAATCAAGAATGCGATATCTGAATTTTTCTGCTATTTATAAGCAAAAATTCGTTTATTGCATAACATTCATTTATTTACTTTGTTTTCAAATATTAATTCAACTGCTGGTCTCTTATTAAAAATCGGTTCGCCTTTTTGGTATTATTGCTGCTATTTCTTTGTAATGGTATGAATGTTTGTAATACTTCTTGCATAAAATGTTTTATAAAAGAAAAATAGATTTATTTCAATGGCCAATATCTCGGAACAGGTTTTTGGCGCTTGGTCTCTTATTGCGTAACTCCGTCAAAATATCTACGAGCCAATTTACCTGAAATAATATAGTACTAGGCCCATATGAACTATAATTTTAGTCAGGGGCTTTATTTTAAATAAAAACACACAATGACAATTTTACTTCAGATCGAAAAATGACGACTTCGTTATTGATTCTTTTATATTATACGTGAAATAAAATGCCGAATGAGACTATAAAATTATAAATTGATTACTATATATCAAGAATTATTTATGTCTTAGTATACATTCCGATACCAGACATTGGAACTATTTTCTTATGTGATATCTGTGATGTTGACGTATATTGTGTTACGTAATTAGTTATTCATTGCTGTGTTATAGGATAGAAGTATGTTGGTTTAGTAGGCAGTGGACTTGAATTTTTACATTTTTGATGTTGGTATAAGTAATTTTTTATTTTGGCGTGAGTGGATTGTAGAATTTCATTTGATTGCTGTTCTGTTCCAAAATGGTTTATTCGATGGCGGCTGTGAGTAACGGGTCTGACGTCCGATTTGCGTTTCGTTATGGGTTAGATGGGTTAAATGAGGGATAGCTAAGTGACATGAGACTGAGGTATAATATGTGACAAGGTTAGTGAGATAGTTGAGGGGATATTTAAGTGATGTGAGGTGTAAAAAGGTTTGAACAACGAGTTATGGTTTGAATGATTTAAATACGTTTTCCCTCCCGTGTGTAATGTGGGGAGATATTGCAGTTGCATCTTATTTTGTTCATACAAAAGGTAATTTCTTAGTATCGATGATTGAATATATGACGTCATGTATTATTTCCAAGCCGAGGCATGTGGCAAGTTTTGAGGGGATAATTTAAGTTACATGAAGCCAAGGAATTGTATAGTGTCGGAGATATCGAAGTTTGTGTATAGTATAAGTAGGCCTATATTATTTTATTTTACTGAAATTTATAATGAGTTTGCTGTACGATACCACTATCTATAAAGTTATTGATTATCAGTATCATTACATTTCCTTTCAATATCCCAACCAAGAGCGGCCGGGTAGCTCAGTTGATAGATCAGCTTGCTACGGACTAGAAGGTCCGGGGTTCGATCCCAGGTGGTGACAGGATATTTTCTCGTTGCCAAACTTTCAGCCTTCTATAAAATTGAGTACCGGGTCTTTCCCGGGAGTAAAAGGCGGTCAGAGCGTGGTGCCGACCACACCATCTCATTCTAGTGCCGAGGTCATGGAAAGCATGGGGCTCTACCTCCAAGCCCCCCAAGTGCCTTCATGGCATGTTACGGGGATACCTTTACCTTTTATCTTTATCCCAACCAAGAACCCGGTTTCCAACCGGTTTCCGGTTTTTTATTGATGATGTTGCGTAATGCGATTTTATACGCTAGTATCGTAATGTATATTATTTCCAATTACGTCTCCTTTTCATTGTGAACGCAGAAAAAGTTTTATCTCTTCTGACTAGAAGCAGGTAATGTTTGGCCACTTATTGTTGAGGGGAAACCGGTCTTCCTGTAAACCCATTTGTTACGCGGGGTGAAACACTGAAGCAAAGTGTTAAACGTTTACGATCACAGACAAGAATAAATATGCTTAGTCTGATTGTAAGATAGACTAATAAGCATTTTAAATATCGGTTTACGTAAATATGAAAATAATATATGTAGTCTATAATTACAGTGCATACAATTTATTTTTCCACGCTCGCGGAAGTAGTATGGAAGCGGCAGTGCACAACGCAGCTGCCCACATGCGGCCCTCCTTGAGCTTTTGATTATGAGTCAAAAACACGCGAGATAAACCGTAGAATGGGCTGCTTTTTACAATTTATATTTGTAAAAGTTCTAAAAAAGATGCTTCGACTCTACCTTTTCAGAGACGATGTTGAAAATGTTCACCCATTTCCAAAAATTGATTCTGCTGTGCGGATCCTCGGACTCTAAGGCGTGCACTTCTGTAAATCTGTATGGATGAAATTTTAGTAATTTTATAGCATATGTGCTGATGTACGGCTGACCCTCGCGTGTTGTGCTAACTTCTGAGAGTTTCGCGGAGATTGTTCTATTTTTATTTTATTGGGTTATTTTACGACGCTGTATCAACATCTAGGTTATTTAGCGTCTGAATGATATGAAGGTGATAATGCCGGTGAAATGAGTCCGGAGTCCAGCACCGAAAGTTACAAAGCATTTGCTCGTATTGGGTTGAGGGAAAACCCCGGAAAAAACCTCAACCAGGTAACTTGCCCAACCGGGATTCGAACCCGGGCCACCTGATTTCACAGCCAGACGCGCTGACCGTTACTCCACAGGTGTGGACGCGATTGTTCTAATCGAGCAAATATTTCATAAAACTTTTCTCCTGTTAAAACATGATGCCTTCGTCTTCTTTTCTTGTTCATTACTGATCCGTAGTTTTTAATAATTTATCTACTGTTTTATGAACTGTAGTCCTTTTAGGTGGATCCACACCATGTAAAAGTCCTCAAAATTATATACGATACGGATTAGTTTTTTTTTCTTTAAATTTACAGCGGATGAAAATTTTTTGATCCGTATTAAATCTCTGAACCATGAACGAAGCAGCAAACACAAACAGACAATTTGACTATAATTATGTGTGTGTGTTCCGCCTTTGCTTATCATACAATTAAAATGGTGAAACTAATAAATCATATTTTCATTAACGTTTTCGGTACCTATGTACCATCTTCAGATGTATATATATACACATGCACCTAGAGGCTTGGTTATCAATTAGCATTATATATATACATCTGAAGATGGTACATAGGTACCGAAAACGTTAATGAAAATATGATTTATTAGTTTCACCATTTTAATTGTATGATAAACAAAGGCGGAACACACACACATAATTATAGCCAAATTGTGATAGCTTATCGGTATACCTTCAACAAACAGACAAATTAAACTCAACACTGCCCATAATAACAGATGCATTGCCCTGAAACTCGCTTCAATAATGCACACCATAACAGACAACAGTCTTGTCAGCCGATTATGCGTGTCCTTGAATGGCAGAGTGCGCAGGTACTCTCTGCCCATTCAGGTCCCGTACACTAATGTTGAAAGATAAAATGTATGGACTGCATTTGTAATAAATTAATTACATATAGCCTATATTATGTCTACTATACCTACTTAAAACATTTGGTGTATCAATGTAGTACAATGTCTTACTTTTGAGATTAAAGAATTGCTTTTCGTGTGGAATACAGAAAATGAACGTTCTTCTTTCTTATTTGGATGCACATAAATGAATTCACCTAAGCATGTCTTTTGAATAATTTTTCAGGAAGGGCATAATATTTTAAACATGATAAAGAACTCTATTATTACGAAACCCGTAAAAGTGTATAATAATAAAATATGTGTCATTCTCATAACAATAACTTTATTTGATTTTTATAATCTCTCCTCTTCTCATAGGAACTTGGAAGTTCATCTTCCGAGATCTTTTGGGCCAATGTTAGCCCTTTGTCCTGTGCAGATGCTCTGAGACTTTGCAACCAATTAACATTATCGTGCTATAGTCTTTTTCGTTTATTGTATCATTAATATGTAACTTATTTGGAATTGTGGGACAAATGGTTTTGTCATGTTCTGCATATGCATAAACGTTTTTAACCCTTAAATTCGCAAAGTATCCTATAGGATACAACAGGTTAATAGGCTATATGCTATAATTTTAATAGTACAGCAGAAAAAAAATGGTAGGAAAATTAAAATTTCACAATATTGTACAACATATAAAATATGGACATTGTGATAATTGTTTTCTTTACAGTCCGATACGGTTTAATAAACTAGTGTGAGAAATTAAGTTTTGCCAATTTAAGGGTTAATGACTTTTAGTTTCTGTAAATTTAGTTTCGTGATGAAAAACAGCGAAAGTTTGACCTTAGTTAATTTGAGTATTCTTGTAGTTTTACCAAATACCTTACTAGGCCTATAATAATACCGGACAGCTAGCAGTTTTATGTGGGAACGAAAGCTGGTGCTGCTACCTAGGCGGTCGGTGTGGTGATACTCGCGAAACAAGCTGTAGTCAACTGCAATGTATATTGTTGCTGGGCTAGTTAATAGTTTTATGAATTAGTACTAGTGTTAAATGGCAGGGTGTATATGTGCTATTTATAATTGTTACAATTACAGCATTACAAATTGCTCCAAATCGTACTTTCGATTTCCGAGGGATCATAAAACGTGAGTCAGCAACATCTTTAGTACTGTAGGCTTAATTCCTTCGTTTTTGTGTTGATAGAAAAATACAAATTAGCTTTTTTATTTAGACGTAATAAATTAATAGAAGTTAACATGTATTCGAAATTTTAAGGTTTTATCAAATTAAGTTTTATTGTTATCCACATGGCTTTACTAATTACAAGCATCAGATTACTATCAATTTTATCTTTGCAGTTGTCAGCAATGGGTATATAAAGCATTATTGTAAATTCATTCTTAATGTCAGAATTTATATTGTCTCACTAAACCAAAGAAAAATATGTAACAATTAATTACAGAAAGTAATATGAAGTATGCAATATTTCTCATAATATGCAGCTTTGATATACGATAATAATGTTACATTAAATATTATTCAACACTTCTTAAGTGTTTAATATATAATTCCGCATTAGTAACTCACGTTTTAAACAATAGTCCGAATCCCGCTATGTTAATATTTGTATATGTGGACGTAATTCCATCCCGCTCCGCTAGATGTCATGTCCGCGATATTTCGCACTCACGCCAATGCTGCTAGTATACAGCTATCCAGTATTATTATAGTAAGGTATTTATAAATTTTGTAATTTCGATCATGCTATGCTTTGTAGACCTACGTACAATGTTTTGGCCACTCACAATTTACTTCACCGAAACCCAAATAGTCACTTTATTTTGAATTAGGTAATAATAATAATAATGATAATAATAACAATATTAATAATTTGTCATATTTGTTTACATTCTATTTATTGTGCATTTATAGGTTGTATTTAAATGTAGGCCTACGCTAATGCAAAGTGTGGCTAAATATAATATATTTCTTTTTAATTTTAAATTATGTACGTACAGTACGTCTATAGCATTTCATCTAGGCTATGTTAAAAGTAATTGCTTGAAGTATAATCTTTTCTTCTGTGGCTTAGCCTGCCTTTATTTTACAGCAACAGCGATAATTTGCTGTAAAGCGCAAATACCTGAAGACATTCTTGCCTCATTCCCTAATTCGTGACTCCATATCTAAAGTGTCCACTATGGTGGCTGAGTAATCAGACCTTCGGCCTGTTACGCAGGTGGTTCAATTCCTGGTCAGGCCCGGGATGAAAAATCTATAGTAACATTGCGGGAACAAGGTCGTAGTTGGGGTTTTTCTCGGGGTTCTCCCATTTCCTCATGTTGGGCATCTACATCATTCCGTCAACATTCCTCCATTTCGTCATCATTCCATAGCATTCCCCGAATGCCGGCTGGCGACACAGGGAGGGAGGGGGCTGGCTTAGGGACGAGTTGAGTGGCTTACTTGGAACATGGGTACGCAGCGAACATTAGTGTAGTTAGCTAGTGTTCATTTAGGAATGCGCTTATGTTGAGGGTTAGCACAATAGATCGTAAAAGGTTTCAGTGCTGGGTCATAGTGCCCTCCTCCCAAAAATTCCATTCCATTCATATCTAAAGTAGGCCTATTTTTGTTTATTTTTACGCTCCACAAATTACGTGATGAATCAATGTAGATTACAAAAACCGTATGTCTTTCCAAATTGGATTTGCCTGCAGAAATGGAAATGTATGACCGCGCTGATTGTGATAGCGTAAACAATTTTTTAATTGTTATGAAATATAACTATAAATATGAACCTATTTAATATATGTTTTATGCTAAAAATTAAGTTGATATAGACCTAATCCTTTTTAATGTGCACGTTTTAAAGGCGAAGTAGTTTAATGGTACAGCTTTTACAGTCGGATATGCGCTTGAGGGCATAGAGGTGAAACTCAATGCTTCATGACCCCGACATTAGAATGAGGTGGTGTGCTTAGTATCACGCTCCGACCGTATTTTACCCACGGCAAAGATCAGGTAGCCTATTCAATTTGACAGGAAACTGAATTGTGCGAGAATCAGCCTGTTGTTTAATTCAAGGAAACAGAAAACATTAAAAAGTCAAGAAAAGAAAGAAAGAAAGAATTGGACAAATAAAATTGAAAAATCAGACACAGAAGTAAATAAAGTGTCGTTTCTTACTAGACTATAACATAGGATTCGTATTTAGATTATATTGAGAAGATAACGAGATATCATTATTGTCCTATTCTTTGATGAACATTTCACTATTATCATCGATTCTATTAAGTAGGTCTAATAATCTTATTGATCACTTTATTTTAAATTACCTTTCGCATTTCTTATGAGTAAACCCTATAAGTCATAAATTTCTTCGAACGATGTGTAAACCAATTAGAACACACGTTTTAGTTTTTAATAGGTCATTTACGACGCTTTATCAACATCTTAGGTTATTTAGCGTCTGAATGAGATGAAGGTGACAGGCTAATGCCGGTGAAATGAGTCCAGGGTCCAGCACCGCAAGTTACCCAGCATTTGCTCATATTGGGTTGAGGGAAAAATCCCGGAAAATACCTCAGCCAGGTAACATTCCCCGACCGGGAATCGAACGCGGATCACCTGGTTTCGCGGCCATACGCGCTAACCGTATGTGTGTGGACAACACACTTTTCTTTTAGTCATGAACAGCTGAAAATACTTTATTGGTTTAAGTCGGAAAAATAACTTACTATGATATGGAAATGAACAGTGGATACTTCAATTGTTTACAAACAAAATACATAATATAACTTACGTAATATTATGAACACAACTAAACAAAAGCTTACAAATTTCTGCTTTTATTTTGCTCTAATGTGTCTGTAATAAGCTGTAAATATTTGTTGTGGGTAGCTTTAAGTTATTCCGCATTTACAAATATTCTTTCATACAGATGTGTAGAATTCATGGTATCTTTAAAATATATAATTAGCATTTGAACAACATCAAATAAATTCTTATTTAAGAAGTATGCATTTTTAACTTCAGAGGGAATTGTTTTGTACGAAAACACTTTATTTTTGTCTTTATAATTTACATTGGAGCCTTTCGTGAGAAAGAGGTCTTCGATAATCTTTATTGGGGTACATAAACTGCAGTTGAACAACTTTTAGCAGTACATGAAAAAAGAAGACCATCTATGACCCTACAATTCAATACTTTAGGGATTATTATCATATATAAGGACAGATTGAAGTATTTGAACTATTGTTCGGAGCAAATAGAACAATTCCAAAATTCTCAGTTGAATGTTTCAAGTCTTTTTGAATTCCTTTAACATTTTTGACAATTATTGCTATAGGCTTAATGAAATATTCTGTTCAGGTTTTGCGTAATCACCTATACACCAAAATTTCTTTATATTCTATCTGATTACTAATAATTATTAAATAAACGTACTTCCCCAAGGGTATCTTCCATTTGAAAATAATAATCATAAATACCGATAACACAAATGTTTTATTTATTGTTATTTGTTTAGTATGCTGTGTTTTTTGGCAATCCTTACTGAAGGGCAGCTACCCTTGTGGGATTTATATATATATATATATATATATATATATATATATATATATATCCTAAGTCATATTAAATATTAACACACTAGACTTAATTAGCCTATGAACAGTTTATACTTGAGTTCAATATATGAAAGAATTAATTTTATATGATTTAGCAACTAACTTATACTAATTTGAACAGTTTGTGAGCTCTAGAGTAAAAGATGTTTAAACTAAAGTGAGCATGCAAAATAATGAGTTCATGATCAACATTCTTAATTACTTGACAGTCTAAAAAACATATAGTAATTTATTTTTGAACACAAATAGCATGCACGAAATATACGCCTATACATATAGTCTATATAGGCCTATGCATAAACGTATGTCTTGTTTCTTTTTCTTCTTGAACTTTCGCCTGTGAACTTACGAAGCCTTAACCATTAATTCTAAATTAAGAATTGTTTCCAACACTTCAGACGATTATCATTCCGTTTTCCTGTCATTTTGTAATGCAGTACTAATTTCTGTATTATAAGTGTACAGCATAGCTTCGATTTTTTTATTTCTCATTTTTGTCGCTTAGATTTTTATATCAGTCGTAACTCATAGTTTTACTGCTAAGAAATGGTGTTAAAACTTTCATCCGAACTGTTTTCAAATACCGTTTCTTGCCTTTCTCACTTTGTCTTTCCTCCAGAACCTAAATATTAAATTTTTAAAATTTAAATTTGGATTAGCGTAGCTTATGTTCATTAAAATTTCTTTTATTGAGACCGCCCCACTTCGATGTCAAGGTTCGGGTCGGGGAAATTTTGTGTGAAATTATGGCCAAAACCATAAGACACGTGTCTCGATCTTTTCCATATAGGTCTGGGTTCAAGAGAAAAAAATCGAAAAATTTCGAGTCAAATGACTGTAGCGTAACAGCAAGAAACCGTGTGCCGGCGTGGCTCAGGGGTAGCGCGTTGGACACGAGTGTTGGCAGCGCATGACGTTCGGGTTCGAATTTCTTTTCGTCATTTTCTTATGTTTTTATTTTATTACACAAATTCGTAGCTTCCTAAGGTTGATATTTTTCAGTGCTTGCGAAAATTAATGATTTGAGGAATAAATTTCCTTCTTATTGCTTCGTATTACATTGCATTGACACAAAGTAGCTATTTCTTCAAATAATTCACATTACTATATATCAGATATCAGTGATTAATTTTAAATATAGCGCACTGGATACAAAGTGCCAATACAATATGTTTACGATTAATCATTTATGTGTAGTAATTTGAATCATCTGAAGGAATACTTTGTGTCAATCCTAATACGACGCAATATAAGATGGAAATTTATTCTTCAAACCATTAGTTTACGCACGCATTGCAAAATGATGTAGGCCTAACCTTAAGAAGCTACGAATATGTCTATTAAAATAAAAATATAAAAAATGACGAAAAGAAAATCGAGCCCGAACTCAATGCACTGCCTATACTAAAGTCCAACGCGCTACCACCTGAGCCACGCCGCCACATCATCTTTTGTTGCAGAAATGAATAGTTACGCTACAGTAGTTTGACTCGTAATTTTCCATTTCTCTCCTCTTGAACCCAAGCCTACATGGAAAAAAGTAGAGACATGTGTCTTATGGATTTGATCATACTTTTATTCAAAACTTTCCGGATCCGACTCTTGTCATCAAAGTGGGACGGTCTCCTTGTTAGTTGCAATCTGAAACAGAAGTTAATTCTGCTTTCCAACTTGGATATTGATTATATTTATAGAAATAAATAAATGCTAATTTTGTAATTGAATTTCATGTCTATTTTCAAAATTTCTTGAAAATGAAAATATATTTGTGAAAGTTGCAATCTGAAAGACTCTTTCTTGCCACTTTACATCCTGTGAAAAGAGAACCAAGTGAGTTTCATAGAAATTCAACATGGTATCGAACGGAACTTCATTTTTAAATCATATAACAAAGACTTTAATAAAGATGTTAAGTTTATGTTACTACAAAATTTAAATTGGGAGACTGAAACCTGGTGACTAGTAAATTCATGAATTTCGCAGAAGTCATGATTCACTTCTGCTTGCGAACAGTAAAGTTCACCCCGCCTGTCCGTGACGTGCTGGTCGCATATGGGCCCCGAGAAATATTGCATTTTAAATTAGTTCTGTTGCGACCAGCACCAGCCTTGTTTTGGGGTTGTGATTTGTGTTTTGTGTAGGGGAAACAGAGAAACTACATGGGGTGTAGTGGTCATTACTCGTCTTTATAAGCTCATTGTGTGCACCCTCTTCTCTAACTAGCCAGCAACATCGCTAGAAAACCGCCTTTATGGCCCCATATCTGTATAGATATATCATTTCTCTGATAATGATAGTGTTGAAAAGAACGAATCCATTATAGTAATAGTCCATTTGTTTTGGTGAAATGTTACTTGCAATGGTTTATCATGTTTGATTAAAGTTTCCCGAACTTCCTTGTTGCTCTCCGATTACAGTTATTACACAGTGCTTTCATTTTAAAACTTCCCAGTCTAAATAAATGTTTATTTCAATTAAGTGTAATTTAAACAAAATATACATCAATTTGAATATTGATGGGTAAGTTTAAAGCTAGTGTCAATTGCATTTTAGGTTCAACTCCCTAAAATCTCCAACCCCCCCTTTCAAATTTCAAATGGCATCCCTATTTTATGAACTTAAATTTGAAACAATATTCAATTATTTATACATCTCAATCATTTGCTTCGCATCTTTTATTTTCTGTCGTCGCTCGGCAACCTGGATTGCTAATAAAGATTGATAGTTACTATACCTATAGTCTAACAGTTAATATTAGTCACTATTGTTAAAATTAATAGGAAGAAAAGGACATGCATTTTTCAGTATGAGATGTGAACCTCTGATTAGCTACATGACGTAAGTGACAAATTCAGTTACATCTTTCGATTTAAAACTTATAACATGAATTATTTTTTTCTAGACATTAATTAGAATTCATTTCGATTTGTGGTTGTATCAGTTCAAAAATATTTTTAATTTCGTAAGGCAACATTTCTAGCTGTCCTTTGAAAATTATCCATGGTGTTAGTGGCAGTTGTCTCATAAGTTCATAACTCATTTTCCTTCTACATCTAGGCTACAATATTAGATATATTCACTAATTTCGTGAACTTCCTGTAAATTCATCGCAGCATTTACATCCTGTTTTAAATATTTCATTTAACAGAACATTCTTTTTTATATCTCTTGTAATCACTCTCTTCAAGTTTTCCAACTATCTACAGGAATTATGACACATTTTGAGCCTGCATCTCAATTTAGAAATGAATAAATTCTCCATACATTCCTAATAACACTTAATTAGATCAATTTTATTCGTAACTACAAAAACAACATTATTATTTTAAGAAACAAATTAAAAAGTAATATCTTACACAAGCATACATTTTCAGTCCTTAGAAGACTAAATTAGCGTTTGAATGCAATGAAAATAAAACAAATTTCATGACGTCAAAATCCACTACTTTCAATGAAATGGTATTTCAATTGCATGTAAACATCGCTTTTATATCGGTTACAGCTAACTAAAAATTATTGCCTTTTGAGTAAATATATTTAAGTTATGTAAGAGGCTTGCACTAAAATAATTATGACGGCATCAGGTAGACAGAGGAGAACAGAAGGACGGCATACAGGAAAGAGTGCAGTGAATCCAGCTGGAAGAACAAATATGGGTCAGCAATTACAATAGGGATCGAAAGATGAAGAAGATACTACGATAAAAAGTCAAGATTCTGCAAGAACTGGAAGGGATGAAGTAACATTAGCGACACCGAATAGAGGTATGTCAGTGGGAAGAATCAAGGGACAGAGAAGTTATAACTTGAGAGGTTGGTGCACGAGTGACAAGACATAGGAAAGAGATAAAGTGAAAATGGTGATAGTGACAGAAAAGACGGTAAGGCAAGGGAATAATAGTGAAAAAGGATAAGATACAAGTAATAACCAGAGAGAGGTAATAAATAAGTAGTGTTACAAATATAATAAAGAAAGTGGGAATGGAAAGTAATGAAACTGTAGAAACTACTTCGTCTGAAAATGTACAGATTAGATTAATGGGAATAAGTGGTCAGTGAACGTTAGTGATTCAAGTGAATAAATAAGTTGACAACTATGGAAGAGTTCAACAATGTTGGGAACAATTAATAAGGAATTGAGAGAAGTGATTGTTTAGTTAAATGAGGTTAGTAGGAATAAGATAGATAACTAGGAAAAGGAAGGGTAAATAGAAAAGAAGGGAGGCAAGCAGAGGTGAGAGACGTGATAGAAAAGTAATCAGGGTAATTTATAGCCTATGTAATATAATGTAATGCAATATAATGTTTAAAAAAGCGTAAGCAGAATATTATGTATCCAAGGGAGTGATGGCACTGTATGCAGAAATGTGAAGGGCCATCACGACCGATGTAAGCTGGTGGAATAAATATATCAAATATCAAAATATCTCTAACAAAATAACGAGTTCTCTCCTGGACGCCAGATGAGAGGATATTATAATTTAGTTTTGAACGTAAGCTGTAGCACCAAATATTTTTTTTAAGTGGTAAATGGCTTAAAATACACCTTGCAATAAAAACAATGGGCCTAACGGACTACAGAACTGAGAGACATTTAAATAACCAAGGATACCATTAGAGTAAAAAATAACGATTCTTCTTCCGTTCTTGATAGAAGCAGGGGACGGTTCACGCTATTGTATTGTTTCCATTGTTTTGTGGAATGGCGACGAAGGATGGCGCATACGTCAGCGTCGTGGCTACGGAGCGGGGAGCTTGAGGGGTGGGTGGGCTGGACATCAATTAATCATGTTCCGGGTATAGCTTAAGGGGTTGGGGGAGGGTGAAAACATGGTTGTGAGGGAGAGAGGGGTGGTAAGGCCAGTCCCCCTCAATCTCTGCATGCCGTTCCGACGTCCAATCGAAAATGTCAATAAAATTCACAAGGGTGGACTTCTGTGGGGGTTGAGGAAGAAGGTGGATAGAGTGAGCGTCGGTGGAAGCCATGTTGGAAATCGAGCACTGCCGGCTAGAGAGTTGCAAATGAGAAACCTCTAAAAAGGGTGGTTTGCTGTATAGGCGAGGGGGTGGCGGGGTCTCAGAGGTTTGAAATGGTAACCCTGATGGACTTCATTAGTTATTTTCTCCCTCCTCATTTTCACCGTCAAGGGATATAGTGGGGAAGGAGCGGAATTCAGGAATCGAGAAGTCTTTGTAAGAGTAGGGGTAATTTCTTGTGGTTTTCTTAGCTGTAATAATTCTCACCCTCATTGCCCCCGTTGATTATATATAGTCTTTCGAATTACATTTCGAAACCTTTCTGCGTTTAATTGGAACTGCTGTAACAAAGATCAGAAGAGAAGGAAAAATCATTATGGAGTTCCAAACAAGTAACTAATAGTCCAGAATCGACCTGAAACTTTCCGATTCACTCCAATAACAGGAAGCCACTTAAGGCGGCGAAGTTACAAAATAAATAAAAGTGGCGTGAAATTCGCTTCTGTTCGAATCAGTCTGACACAATTAATATCACTGCTCACCGCCATTTACTTACATCGTTGTGGTTGCTACAAACTGAATTCAAAATATATGAAATCAACTTAGACGTGTCAAGTAGTAGTTCACGGACCATTAGTGCTTCATATCTGATTTTAATTCGTTGCTTAAATGAATGAAAGAATGAACAAGCGAAAGTGTCCCGTGAAAGGCAGAGGCCTCCTAATAGGGGTGGCCCTGAAAGCTTACTCGGTGGACCATTCCGAGTAAATGTTTATACCTAACTAATGTTTGCTTAACCTAATTACATACATACCTATGCAGTAACATGAGCTGCTGTCAGGAAGTCAAAAGGAGGATAGCAATGGAAAAAAAGAAGCTTTTCATAGAAAAAGAAGCATCTTCTGCAGATCTCTGAAAAAAAAAAGAACTAAGGAAGAGACTAGTGCATTGTATGGGGCAGAAACATGGACCTTACGACGAAGTGAAGAGAAGCGAATAGTAGCATTTGAAATGTGGATATGGAGAAGAATGGAACGTGCGAAGTGGACAGAGAGAATAAGAAATGAAACTGTGTTGGAAAGAGTGGGTGAAGAAAGAATGATACGAAAACTGATCAGGAAGAGGAAGAGGAATTGGTTGGGTCACTCGCTGAGAAGAAACTGCCTACTGAAGGATGTACTGGAAGGAATGGTGAACAGGAGAAGAGTTCGGAGTAAAAGAAGATATCAGATGAGACGACATTAAGATATATGAGAAAACGAAGAGGAAGACAGAAAATAGGAAAGACTGGAGAAAGCTGGGTTTATAGTGAAAGACCTGGCCTTGGGCAGAACACTAAATGAAATTAAAATGAATACATACATACAGTACATATAATACATATAGCCTATTTAATACCTGCATCACATACTACATAATGTATACATTTAATACCTGCATACATACATACTGTACATACATACATACATACATACATACATACATACATACATACATACATACATACATACATACACACATACACACATACATACACACATACATACATAGACCTACTGTATATTTAAGGCGCACACACAACACTGGCACATTACTAACTCGGCATTACTGTTTAGTTACGGAGGCGGGCCTCGCACGTCGCATACGTCTATTCAGAAAAAGCAAAGCTTTACTCTAAACGGGGTTCGAATTCTGCTACTTTCACTGCAGCGTCAAAGCTTCCCGTTAACCTCTGCATGCATCACACTTGGCAGTATTTTTCTTGTAACTTGCTAAAATTGATGAATTCGTTAAGTTTTGCGTGTAATTTTTATATCGATTTAAAATACGGTTACTGCATTAGGAAGACTGGGTTTACTGCTTGTAACAAGTTTATATTTAAGAGTGCAATGCTTACGAAAACTGCATAAATAAACTGTGAAAACAATGTTATTTGGTGGCACTTTGTCTTTCCTGTTAGCTTTATATTTCTGGACATATGATCTTTCAACAATTTAAGTTCTCCGTTTAAACTTCTTGGAGATATAAGAATGACAGACAGATAGGCTAGTATAGTCTATCTCTATTTCTGGACTACAAGGGAGTGATTAGGAGCACGATCTTAAACTACTTAGAAAAAAATTATAGAGTGAAAGTGATATAGATCTAACTGTGCATATTGAAGGGGACAATAGAATGCATTAAAATAAATAAAAAAAACCTATTAGTTATATACGTTTTATATTTAAGTGCGTGCTTAATTAGGAAATAAGGCTGACAGTCGGTATAGTTTGGCAACAGCGCAGAACCGGTTCACATTCGAATACACACACCACCTCTGAATAGCAGCATTACGTCCATTAGTCACTGCAGTAGATTTTCCAGACTTATTAATGGTAGGAAATAATTATACATGTTAATTTTTTAATTTACCAAGAAACCGTCCTTTTTATTGAAAAACTGCAAAGGGATAAATGATTTCTTATCAATTTTCTAATAATGAGAGTAAAAATTAGAATTGTACGGATGTACAGTACTTATCGAGTGAATCAGTGTTAATATTTAGGGAAAACTATTTTATTCTGAAAAGTTATTCATTTGGAATTAATATGATATCAGAATTCTTTGTTGTACTCTGTCATAAGCTGTTAAAGTCTGCAAAGTTATATTGTACTTCCATTCTGTACAATTTATATAGGCCTAAACTTCATGCTTACTCTAATATTTTTTACTATATCTTCTTTTGTTGATTTACACATGTTTTATGTTAACTATAAAATTAGCCACCGGCGTAGCTCAGCCAGCTGAGGCGCTTGCCTTCTGATTTGGATTTACGCTTGGGCGCGGGTTCGATTTCCGCTTGAGCTGATTAACTGCTTGGATTTTTTCCGAGGTTTTCCCCAACTGCAAAACATGTCAGGTAATCTATGGCGAATCCTCGGCCTCATCTCTCCAAATACCATCTCACTATCACCAATCTCATCGACGCTAAACAACCTAGTAGTTGGTAGAGCGTCATTAAATAACCAATTAAAAAAAAAAACTAAAATTGCAGAGCAGTTGCTTTTACAGTATAAATTGATTAATTTTTGTGTAATAGGCCTGTATGTTACATCTAACACTTATATTTTTTACTTTATTTTAGTAGGTTATTTTACGGGGCTTCATCAACATCTAAGGTTATTTAGCGTCTGAATGAGATGAAGATGATAATGCCGGTGAAAATGAGTCCGGGGTCCAGCACAGAAAACTACCCAGCATTTACTCACATTGGGTTGAGGGAAAACCCCGGAAAAACCTCAACCAGGTAACTTGCCCGACCGGGAATCGAACCCGAGCCACCTGGTTTCGCGGCCAGACGCGCTAACCGTTACTCCACAGGTGTGGACACTAACACTTATATCTATTGTGGTTAATTTTGTAATTATTTTGCTTCTATAAAATAATATAGAAGTAGGTAGTTATATTCGAATATTATTTGACTGAAAAATACATTTTTGATAGATTTTTTGCTTCTCATGAATTCTTTTGGAAGGCGAAACTCGGTAAGGATGCTGGCTGTGAATTAGAAGACACGAGTCTTTGGAAACAGAAATAAGAGGTTTCCACTTTGCTCCAATTCTTAGAATGCCCCTGAATTCATTCAGCCTTCTATATAAAGAGTAGATTACATTTATTTCCCTCGGGAAGCAGGCTAGGTACGATCGCAACTTGCTGCTGACCATTCACCTTCTCGTGTCTTGGTTACAGGAAAGTCTTGGAGCTATATATATCCTTTCCACGCATAATCCTTTGGCTGTGGAAACTGCAGGCTGTAGGCTATAAACTCTGAAAACAGCTTTGTTTTACAGTCATTTTTATATTTTCCGTAAACATGTATTTTTTGTCTTTTAACAATTGCATGCCATCGGCGTAGCTATAGCAGCAGCACGTATGGTAGCCGATCTAAATCTGCGCTCGGGAGTGGGTTCGATTCCCGTTTCTTTGGGTGACTACCTCGTTGATTTTTCCGTGAGATTTTCCTCAAATGTAGACGAATGTTAGAAAATTCAGTGCCGAATTCTCAGCCTCACCTTGTTATCAGTTTCATCGACGCTAAATGAAGGGATCAGAGCCATAATGGGCCAAGAGCCATTTATTGAAAACGGGGAAAGCAAGGGTTAAAGTTAAGTGAATACCATAGTTTAATGAAGATTGACATATCATTTAGTTTGAATGTGTATACTTTACATTACTTGCTATATGCTTCCATTGAATTATGGTAATAACTTCATTTTAACCCTCGTTTTCTACGGTTTTAGTAAATGGCGCTTGGCCCACTATGGTTCTGAACCCTTCAAATAACCTATGGCCGATTTCGTCAACAAACGTTAAAAATTCACTAACACGTTATTTGTTGACACATACTAAAATTTTAACAATTGTGTTAACATTCTTTCATTTCTTTCGTACATTTTGGTTCCACCAGAATGATATGAACCAACATTTTGATAACTCTTGCAAAAATTTGGAATAGTATGAATCGGGAATGCCGTGTCAGAACCAACGCTTTCCTGAACGGATAGTCAACCACTTCACAAAGATAAAACCTGTAGGCCTACAATATTACGATTCCCTTAGTAACTGTTATTGAATGAACTGTGAAACTGATGGTGTGAAAATAAATAAATTATCCAGTTTTACTAATAGATAGAGAAATCTTTGTTGGCGGAATTTATAACCAAATATAAAGATAGTTTGGAATGCAGTACAACAGTAGATGTGAAAATAATGGCAAGGTTGACGAGTGAGGAGTGGTGTAAGTATTACTAATCAATTCAATCACCGTTTAGAGATTACTACAAGAACTAAACAATGTAACATTTTGCGATCGTTCTTTAATTGATGGAAACGTTACATATTTTCGTCTCATTCTTACTGCAGCATTAGAAACTAACGTAATTAATACGTGTAACATGGGGCGAGAAAGAGAGAGGCGTAGGCTATTTCCTTTGTGTTAAATGTTATGTTTTACAGTATTTAACGACGCTCCCAACCGCCGAGGTTCTAACAGCGTCGCCGGTGTATCGGAATTTTGTCCTGCAGGAGTTCTTTTACATGCCAGTAAATCTACTGACATGAGCCTGTCGCATTTAAGCACACTTAAATGCCATCGACCTGGCCAGGGATCAAACCCGCAGCCTCGGGCATAGAAGGCCAACGCTATACCAACTGCGTCAACCAGGCCGACTTCCGTTGTGTATTCTAACCTTTCGCGAATTTCGTCTGCCATCTATCTGAGAAGTGTTTTTGAGAGTCTATAAGCTTACTTCGTAAAAATTCGTCTTGGTGTAGTTTTCGAAATCGTTATCATTTACACGTATCTCCCGTCGATATACGATACATTTAATCGGTCTAATACAAAAATTCTACATCTACAACCTAATTTACACCAGCTATAGTTCAGATTTTAATCCCGCGCCGTGGCGTCGTGGTCTAAGGCATGCTGCCTAGAATTCGCGTTACGGAATGCGCGCTGATTCGAGTCCTTATGGGGGAAGAACTTTTCTCATGAAATTTCGGCCAGTGTAGGGGACCGGTGCCCATACAGCATCGTGATGTACTTGGGGAGCTATGATAGATAGTAAAAATCTGGTTTCGCAAACCAGCTATAACGGCTGGGAGGATCATCCTGCTAACCACACGATACCTCCATTCTGGTTGGATGATCGTCCATCTCTGCTCTGGCATGTGGACATGATGCCAGTAGCCGGCTGGTCGGTTTTGGCCCTTCGTGTGCTGTAGCGCCATGGATTTTTTTATAGTTCAGATTTGAACGATTTTATTAAGGTTTTAACACAGGAAATTTTGATGTTAACAAACAGTTTAACAAATTATTAAATTTAACATCTGTTCATGAAACAGTTTTTGTGTTAAATTTATTGTTAAATCATTATAATATCTGTTGGTGTAATCGGTCCCTAATAGTAGATATAGCGTCATTAAATAACCGATAAAGAAAACAATTTTCTCAATATTACATTTTAGTTTTTGAGACGCGCCGTTAGCCGAACGACTAGATCGTCGGCTTTCCATGCTGATAAACAGGGTTTGAATCCCGGTGGGTCTTGCTGGAGTTTGTGGCGGATAAAGACAGTGCTTGGTGGTAGGTTTTCGATGGGTTCTTCCTTTTCTACTATCGGCATTTCACCATTGCATCATTATTCATTACAATCTTCAATGGTGTTAGTTCGTTTCTTATGGTGCACCAAGGGCAACGTAGATGAAGATGCTTAGTTGGAACTGTTATATCTGGCTATCTCAACTAGACGTGGGGCCATCCGAAACACCCCTTTATGCAAATGAGTAGCAGACTTCAGAAGTCAAATGGAAAACTCGAACAAACACACAAATCATTTATATAATTTAAACACAAGCAGTTTTGGAAAGGTGTATTATTTAATAATTGTTGAACCATTAGCGTGGTCTGGGGGTAGTAAGCGGGACTTGTGTGCTCCGAGGCGTGGGTTCGAATTCCGCTTGGAGTGATTAGGCCTATCTGGTTTGGTTCTTTTTAACGTTCTTCCTTACTGCAAATAAAATCTCAGGTAATCTCATGGCGAATTCTCGGATTCATATCGAAAAATGCAGTAACCAATTCTATATAGCCTATAACCGTACAAAACGTTGTTAAACTAAAGATTAAATATATTATGGTTTGCGACATAATGTGTTAATTATCTGTATCAATATTTCTCAATCATTTTGACGATAAGGACCTCCTTTTCGTCACGTTACTTTAGTGCTGCTCCCTAGTCTAAGGCGTAGAATAGAATGTAGAATGTAGGAATGTGAAATTCGATGTCAATTTCGAAAGAAAGAAAATTGATTATGTCTTTATTGAATGCAAAGTAGTCGTAACTTATGTTTAAATACTCATAGAACTTTAAGAAAGTATTATTGTTATTATTATTATTATTATTATTATTATTATTATTATTATTATTATTATTATTATTACTATTAAGCAAGGAGATTAACTATCACCTTTACTTTTTAACTTCGCTGTAGAATATGCCATTAGGAAAGTTCAGGATAACACGGAGTGTTTGGAATTGAACGGGTTACATCTGCTGCTTGTCTATGCGGATAACGTGAATATGTTAGAAGAAAATCCACAAACGATTAGGGAAAACACGGAAATTTTACTTGAAGTAAGTAGTCCTAAAGCGACAGATTTGGAAGT